>NC_135787.1:25000-357500 GCF_051106095.1 Pogona vitticeps
GTTCTTCTGCAGTGCCCACCCACCCACCCACCGCCTTTTCGGGGACTGAGGCATTCCTGGCTTCTGCTCTGTGTGTGGGGGGGAGGGCTGCGAACGGCCTCAGCTGCCTCCGTTTGCCTCTCAGCCTCTTTCTTCGACCCCACCTGCACTCTTTGCCCCTGTGGCATTTCTCTCCACTAAGGGGACAGGTGCAGGAAATGACACCCCCCCCCATGGAGGGAGCCTCCCGCCCTGAGGAGCCACAGCTGGCTGGGCTGAGGCTGTTTCTGATGAGAACACTTTGCAATCTGTGGTCCTTAAAAGTGGTACAAAGGGTGCCTCTGGAGGGCTGATTGTTGCTACTAGGTGGCAACCTCATCCCCCTATTAAACTTCTGAGAGCTTGCTGAAAATCTGTAATGGGTGTTTTTTAAAAGCCAGAGTTTAACATGGTATTTAAAAGAAAACTGAACAGTAACAGGTCAAGCTTTGCCCACCTGCCCAGCCTCAAAGATAACCAGAAGGCAGGTAGCTTGTGTTCCTTGCAAAGAGTGTGTATGTGTGTGAGAGAGAGAGGTTTAAGAAATAGGTGTGTCACAATCCCTATGCATCTTATCAGATGCCAGACAGTTAGTATATTGTTAACGTAGATTGTTATCGAGCATGGGGTTTTGTGAGAAAGGAAGAAATGCAGACCAACATTATAGTAAGTGATCAAAGCAATGGCATTTGAGCATACTGAAAAAAATCCTCTTGCATCACAGAGATTTTTTAAAAAACTAAATGTGCCTGGTGGGTTTATCTTCAACAGCAGCTGTGCGCCATAGTCTTTGATGAGGCATATTGTAATGGATGCATTCAGGGATAGGGAAATGTTAATGAAAAACAAGAGACACTAAGCATTACGTAACAACAGCGAAAGTTATTGTTCTTAGGCAAATACTGTATTAAATACTTCTTATTAAGCCGATAATTTCCCACAATTTAACATGTGCTGCATTTCCTTATAACACAATTTTCCATATGCCACTTCCATTTCAGACAGTTCCTACTTTAAGAGACAGTCTTAATATGAACTTGCCTGAATACAGTCCTAGTAGGCATCCTTCAGTCTCAAGAGACTATGGTAACGTGATCTGAATAGAGGTATTGGAACAACATCCAGTGTGGCTGAGAAGACCAATTTGAGAGTGACCATTCCTTCCACACTCAAGACAAACACCATCTGTCCCCTGTCCAGCACCCTGATTTTGCTGCTTCTGGAACTTCCTCTTTGCCTCGGCCTGCTGGACAAGGGTCTCTTCAAATTGGAAGAGGCCGTGAGCACCGCCTGCCTCTAGGCTGAACGCTCAGATGTCAAGGTTTCCCATCTTTTGAGATCCATTCCTAAGGCCTTCAGATCCCACTTGCAGATATCCTTGTATCGCAGCTGGAGTCTCCCTCTGGGGCGTTGGATGGTCAAGCAATCTAGATGTCAATTTCTAAGGGGAAGGGCCTCCAGCACACAAACTAACTTATTCACCTGGTTGTTTACATACTGACCAATTAGAGGGAGTTTGTTGTTCCCGGGCTAGGGAAGCTCCACCCCTGTTGTTAGCCCTTCTCACCATGAGGCGTTTGAAACTCCATTGTTGTTCACATGCTTCTCTTGCTTCTTGACCTGATAAAATGTAACACCTTCAGGCTGGATCTCTGAGGCCTGGAGATACTCCTAGCCATGTGGGCTAAGGAAAAGGAAACATGTTTTCTACTGTTTTTCTCTTTCTGTATCAACTTGCCTCCTGAGTGTTATTTTCTAAAGGTCTAGGCTTTGGTGAAGGGCGGATGAAGAAAAGTAAAAGGGGAATCCTTTAGCTAATTCTGCCTAACAGGCTGGCCTTCTGCTGTGCATTTTACTGGGACTTAAACAAGTTTCCAGAAAATTATCCAATATGGAGCACTTTCCCTGCACTAATTCTCCATACAGGAGAGCTTTTGGAATCTGACTGTCACCCATTCGCACAACATGCCCAAGCCAACGTAGACGTCGCTGTTTCAATAATGTATACATGCTAAAAATTCCAGCTCGATCTAGGACTACTGCGTTTGGAACTTTGTCCTGCCAGGTGATCCCAAAAATGTGTTGGAGACAACGCATATGGAAGGTGTTCAGCTTCCTCTCCTGCCGTGCACAAAGGGTCCAGGACTCACTGCAGGACAGGAGTGTGCTCAGGACACAGGCTCTAGAGACCTGGATTTTGGTCTATGTCATCAGCTTCTTATTGAGCCGTACTCTCTTTATGAGTCTAGAGAACATGAACTTGCGTGAATACAAAGCATTTCATTTTCATGTAATGAAAGGAGATATGATGCTACATGATCGGACTGTGTGATAGAATCCAGTAGGCAAGGAAGTTGTTACAAGGAAAGTGATACCATTCCCTTCCCAGCTTTCCTGAAGTGACTTTCAGTCTTTCACTGTGAGCCATAACCTGTTGGGCTGAGGACCCCCCCCAATGTCCTGTGCCTGCTGAGAGGGTGCTTCTGCTGCGGCCAGTAGCAGTGGCCGAGTTCAGGGATTCCATGCCTCGGATGCTGTTGCTGACACCAAGCAGAATGAATGTAATCCATGATTGTGATGTCATGAATGGCATAAACTACACTGTGGTGAGCTAGAGAACAGCGTTGTCTAACAAGGTCTGGAAAATGTCGCCTCAGCGAAATGAGACCAAATTCATCAGAGACTATGACACTCTGTGGAAGGTGATTACTGAAGCAGTGGGGATTTGATTGCTAAACCAGGTGTGGGTAGAAGATAGATTGGGTAGATCTGCTGGTAGATCTCAGGACCTTTTGCAATTGGTCAACCTGATATTCTGCCTCCATTATTTATCAATCACAAGTAAATGCACCATGATATTAACTGGTCTGCAGTGACATTTCTGATAACTTGTGCATCTATAGGTGACAGCCAGTGTGGCATAATGGAAAGAACGCTGAATTGGGATTCAGGAGACCAGAACTCAGGAGATCCCCACCCACCCAGCCCTTTATTTATTTATTTGATTTTTATACCACTCATCTGGTTATTAAGGCTACTCTGGGCAGTTTATAAATTCCACAGCATTATAAACAACAATACAAAAATTTAATTTAATATAAACTTTTTAAAAAATGACAACAATGACAAGTAAATAATTAATGTAACAAAATGGCATGGCAGAGGGTTTGAAAATGTAATTGTTAAAAGCACTGTTGTATTAAGATGTTACGAAGTCCGGGAAGGCCTGTCTGAACAACCATGTTTTAGTAGTCTCTTGAAAGTTTTCAGCGAAGAGGCCAGTTGAATTTTGGATGGGAGACTATCCCAGAGTTGTGGAGCAACCGCCAAGAAGGCCTGTGTGATTGGGTTAGGGTTAGGGTTAGGGATGGGAGACTATCCCAGAGTTGTGGAGCAACCGCCAAGAAGGCCTGTGTGATTGGGTTAGGGTTAGGGTTAGGGTTAGGGTTACATTGTTGTTTTTACTGTAAGCCGCCTAGAGTGGTCTAATATGATCAGATAGGCGGGATAGAAATAAAATAAATAAATAAATAAATAAATTGTTCTTCCTAACGTTTCGCCAGTCTCTGTGGCCATGGGCATCTTCAGAGGACAGGAGTAGCACTGTGCTCTGGTGCAGATTGCTTGGGAGTTATTTATGACTGTGGGATCAGCTTTTGTCCTTTTTAGGAGATGGGTGATTATGGTGATCAGTGTGTTTTTGTTGTGGGTGTATTGTTGTGATAAGGAGGAGAGATTATCTGTCACTGTGATTGATGGGTGTAATTAGCTGGTCTTTTGTGTGTAGTGATCACCAGTCCTTGTGGCTGGGTAGAGTTTGTTGACCTTTTGCAGGCTGTATTTTTCAGTGCTGGGAGCCAAGCTTTGTTGAGTTTTAAACTTTCTCTTTTTTTGTTGAAGCTCGGCTGGTGTTTGTAGATTTCAATGGCTTCCCTGTGCAGTCTAATGTAATGATTGCTGGTGTTGTCCAGTATTTCAGTATTTTGAAATAGAATTTTGTGTCCAGCTTGTTTTAGGGCATGTTCAGCTACTGCTGATTTTTCTGGTTGTTAACAGATTTATTTAGTTTAACATTAGGTGAGTCTACAACAACTTCTATTGGTTCAAAACAATTAAGCTCTGGTAACTGTCCAAATTGTGAAGATGATAACTTTGTCTGGAAATTGACAATATTCACTGAGGGGCTGGCCCAAAATGTTCCCGATTGGTGGGCTTCCTCAGCGGAGCACTCCAGACCACGCCAATTGTCCCACAACAAGAGTGTTTGGCCCAATCTCCCTCCGGCGGTGGGTGGTTGAAGGAAGGGTCCGGCCGAATCACCTTCCTTGAGAGACCTTGTCCCCACGGAAAGACCGTGACCGTCCATTCCAGAGCTTCTGCCAATGTCTCCTTTTCTTTAGACTTGTCTGGGTCAGGTAGCAACCCTCCTACCTTCAAATTAGGGAAGTCCTCCAACAAACCGTGCATTTTATCACATTTGTATTCTCCTTTCCCTCCTTTCCCTTCCCTTCCCTTCCTTCTTTCTCTCTCTCCTTGGTACACTGAACTGTCTCCTCCCACTTTGTTCCCCTATATCCTCCTCCCACATGGGCAAAATTAATTCCTCCTCCCCTTCTCCCTCTCTCTTTCCCCCTTGATTCCCTTCTTTTCCCTTCCTCCACATTCAACTGCTCTCTTTCCATTGTCTTCTCTCCTTCTATATCTCTCTCCTGCTCAGACATCTCTGACTTTTCCAGAGTTGTGGAGCAACCGCCAAGAAGGCCTGTTTTCTAGTCATCTCTTTTTGGCCTCTCTTGAAGTCAAAACTCTCAACGTCCGGCCTGGGAGGATCATATAGAACAGGTAGATCTAGTCAGAAGGAGACGTTCTACCAGGTATTGAGGTCCCAAACTGTTTAGGGCCTTACAGGTTAACCCCATCACCTTGAACCTGGCAAGGAAACAAAGACGTAACCAGTGCAGGGCAACCACAGTAGGGGAAATGTGTTGATGCCTCTTTACTCTGCTCAATAATCTTACCGCCGTGTTTTGAATCTGCTGAAGTTTCCCATGGGCAGCCCCACATAGAGAGCATTGCAGTAGTCTAAGCTTGAGACTGCCAGTGCATGAACTACCATGATGAGGGACGTAGTGTCAAGGTAGGGATGCAGCTGGGCAATCCGCCTTAGATGGAAATAGGCAGAGTGGAGCACAGATGCTATATGAGATTCCATTAATAGTTCTGGGTCCAGGAGTATGCCCAAGCTGCGAATCTTATCCTTAGCGGAAAAAGTGTCCGTCCCCCCCCCCAAAAAAAGAAAAGGAAGCACCCAGAGCGCAAACACTAGGGGCATCCAGCTGCAGGATTTCTGTCTTGTATGGGTTCAGCCTCAATCAATTATTCAGCCTCATCCAATTCAGCACAGCATCCAGGTAGCACTCAAGGGACAGGTTGGCATCCACTGCAGAAGGATGGAAGGGGAGATAGAGCTGGGAGTCATCCACCTATTGGTGCCCCGAAGCTCCAAAACTCCTGATGACCTCCCCCAGGGGCCTCATGCAGATATTAAACAGCCCTGGGTAGACGATCGACCCCCGTGGTACTCCACAATTGAGACTCCAAGAGGGCAGGCAACATCTCCCCAAACTGTACTCTCTGGGGACGGCCCTCTAGGAAGGACTGGAGCCAGGCCAAAGCCAGGCCTCTGATCCCCAACTCAGACAGCCTCCCCCAGAGGATATGGTGGTCAAGGGTCTCAAAGGCTGCTGACAGGTTGAGGAGGACCAACAAGGACTTGTTGCCCTTGCCAGCCTCTCTCAAAAGGTCATCTTGCAAGGCGACCCATGCCATCTCCATGCTGTGACGCGGCCTGAGCCTAGACTGGAATGGGTCAAGGGCATTAGTTTCCGCCAGGAATGCCTGTAACCATGGGAAACTCATTTTGTGTAGGGTGTGTGTATGTGTGTGTGTGTGTGTGTGTGATTGGTGAACCACTCATTGAACATGAGAATCAGTGTAAGTCTAAAGGGATGTGATGGCACTTAACAACATGTATATGTGCAATTGATGATTGGCTTTAGTCCTTCATTGGTCAGTTTAAAACTATTTACGGCTGGTTCTAGCATAAAATCTGGTGTGCCCAGTATAAATTATAGCCACCCTCTCTTAGAAGACTGTTTGATCTTTTTAGAACAAAACAATTGGCAAAAGATGGAGAAACCCATGCCTGAGTGAAGCAAAGGGAGATGATGAGGAAGAGAAGGTGTTTCCATGGCTATGCTAAGGCAACTGGCTTCTACTCTTCTGTAAGAGCTGTGGCTGAATGCTTTAGGGATCCCTTTGCCGGTCTGATACCCAGCAGAGGTTTAGGAATACTCTTCATGAAGTTGGACTGGTCATAAAAAGCGAAATCTTGTGTCTTTATAGTAAATACAGTAATATGGAAGGCTGGCATCACTGCTTTGGCCAAAAGCAAGCATGCCACTTCTGTTTAAAACAAAGATGAATGGCTATGGAGGTGAATTGTCACATACAAAACACTAAAATTTAACAAGATAGAAGCCTGTGCTCTTACATGTTATTATTAATAGTTGTATGATTTCCTATAACTGTTGGATGGGGATGTTGTATCCAGTGTATTATAGCCAAAAGTTTACTTAAAGGAGAATTTTTATTAAGCCTGGCAATTCAGGCAGTACAGCAGTTTTGTAGAACATCTGGCCCTCCAGATGTTATCTGCTTGCCTCTCCCATCAGCCCTAGCCAGCTGTAGCAGGTGGTGAGTGATGGGGTAAGAGGCACAACTCAACAACATCAGGAAGGTCACACATTCTTGACCCTGCTGTGACACCCAAGTTATTGGGTTTCATTAAACCCTCCTCACAGTAAAACCTTGGACAGAACAAATTGGTACAATTTCATTCTTATCAGATATGACTGAAAAGGAGGAAGGGAAAGATCCTCTCAAAATCAAAATGGTGGCAGTGGGTCAAAACATGCTTCCCGCTGTCTCCTGTCATTAATAATTATTGTACAATATTCTTCTAATTGGTTGTTTTGGGTTTTTCGGGCTCTTTGGCCATGTTCTGAAGGTTGTTCTTCCTAATATTTCGCCAGTCTCTGTGGCCGGCATCTTCAGAGGACAGCAACCTGTGCTCCGGTGGCTGTTTTTCTTCTTCAGTTTGGTGTTGTTTTCTTGGTTTGATGGCTCTTGTGATTTCATTTTTGGAGTAGCCATTTGCCTGTAGGGCCCAATTCAGATGGTTGAGTTCTGTGCTGAGAAACTGGGCTTCACAGTTCCGATTTGCATGGTCTACCAGTGTTTTGATTATGCCTCTTTTTTTGCTGTAGGTGGTGGTTGGAGTTTTTGTGTAGGTACCAATCTGTGTGGGTGAGTTTTCTGTAGACCTTGTGTCCCAGTTGGAGGTCAGTTTTGCGTAGGACCATGACATCTAAAAATGGGAGTTGGCCCTCTCTTTTCCGTGGTGAATTGTATATTTGGGTGGATGCTGTTGAGATGGTTGAGAAATTCTTCCAATTTTTCTTCACCATGACTCCAAATTGCAAAGGTGTCATCCACATATCGGAACCAGACTGTGGGTGTGAGGGTTGTCTAAGCCAGGGCAAGTTTTTCAAAATGCTCCATGTAGAAGTTTGCTATAACCGGGCTGAGGGGGCTGCCCATTGCCACTCCATCTGTCTGTTCATAGAATTCATTATCCCACTGGAAATAGCTGGTCGTTAGGCAGTGTTGGAAGAGGGCCTTGATGTCTTCTGGAAATATCTGCTGGATAAGTGTCAGGGTGTCCTTTATTGGTACCTTAGTGAACAGGGATACTATGTCAGAGCTGATCAGTCTGTCCCCAGGGTTGAGTTTTAGGGTGCTGATCTTGCTTATGAAATGTCCAGAGTCTTTGATGGAGGAGGAGGTTTGTCCAATGTGGGTCTGTAGGAGGGTTACTAGGTGTTTGGCTAATTCATATGTTGGGAGCTGATGGCATTTACAATCAAGTGGGATTGAGTCCTTGTGGATTTTGGGGAGTCCATAGAGTCTTGGTGGGAGAGCTTCTGTCTTGCAGATTCGTTGAAGGATGAAGGTGCAGGGAGGAACTCCTGATCAGCATGTTTGTTTGTTTTGTGATTTTGTTGGTTGTCCTCTGAAGATGCCGGCCACAGAGACTGGCGAAACGTTAGGAAGAACAACCTTCAGAACACAGCCAAAGAGCCCGAAAAACCCACAACAACCATTAGATCCCAACCGTGAAAGCCTTCATGAATACATTCTTCTAATTGTTTTTCTAAAATAATAAGAAAAATTCTAAACCTTCTAGATGTTTATGGAAAACAACAAGGTCGCCTAATCCCAGTTTTATGGCTGTACATTCTTCCAGGATCTGCTCAGTCTTCAAGAGAGGAAACCGTAGGAAGAACAGAGTCTGTGCTCACCCTCCAAAGGAAGGGGTACACCAGAGAAACAGTGGCTATCCCCACCAGGAGAAAAAAGCAGAAACACAGACAGAGGAGCTGGATGAAAATGGTGAGGCTGTTCTGGGTGTGTGTGTGAGAGAGAGAGAAAAAAAAGGGATGGAGAGCTTGCAAGTTTCCAATTTCCTTTTCTTGGAAAACAACAGGAAAAGAAGACGACCAAATAAGAGCTTGATCATCTCAGTATAAAGCAAACCGTGGCCTTGAGTTTGCAAGAGCTGAGCAGGACTGTTGATAACAGGACTTTTTTTGGAGAGGTCTAATAATTCATAGGGTTGCCATACTTTAAAAGCACCTTGACACCATATAACAACAACAGTTCTCTTGGACTTGGGTGATGGTATGGACAGAAACAGCTGCTCTTGATTGTCTGCAGTGACCATTGAAAGCAATTTGCTCCGAGGCTTGTTTTGGAGACAGAGAGAGACAAACACTATTCTCTCTCTTCTTGTTGTTGCTATGTGCCACCAAGTCCCGCTTTATGGCGACCCACTGAATGGTCCTCCTATCTTTAGGGTTAGGGTTAGGGTCAATTCAGGTCTTCCAGATTCAAGACTATGGTTTCCTTTGTGGAGTCAATCCATCTCATATGCAGATTTCCTCCCCCCCCCCCCGCTGCTTTTCACTTTCCCCAGCATTATTATCTTTACCAGATAATAGTCTGGAAGTCTTCTTCTGATGTGTCCAAAGTTGCTAAAGCTTTAGTCTCGTTACTTTAGTTTATAGAGAGAGTTCACTATTTTTATTTTACTTGTTTATTTTTGAAAAACTAAAATGCATGTACTGTACTACAAATACATACAACTTACTAAATACATAAACACAACATACAAGTACACTCCTCCCCCCAGGAACCATTATATGTTACATAGTTTTACTTATAATTATAATCTTCCTTCTCCTTTATCCACCCCTGAAATCCTTCCAAAAATACATGTATTCATTGCCCATTTCCTCCCCTTTCCCTTTACACAATACAGCTTTTATAACTTCTTCCCAAGTTTCATTGAATCTATTAATCTTTATCTCGTCCTTTCTAAACTTAAGTTCTTAAGTGAGTTTATCATTAACTACTATATTCCATATTTCATTGTACTGTTCTTGCAGCTGGAAATCCCAATACTTCGCTATAAGCAATCGAGCTGCAGTTATCAAATTCATTACCATTTCTTTTATATATATATTATTCACATCACAATTTTCTATCATAAATAACAATGCTGTTTTCCAAACCGTTTCAATATTTATTTCCAACAATTCTCTGATTTATTTATTTATTTATTTATTGGACTTATATGCCACCCATCCAGACATAGTCTACTCTGGGCGGCTCACAACAGAGAATATGAAACAATTAACACATAAAACAGTTGAAGACATCAACAGTGATGTCTTCAAATACCTTAAACCAGGGGTCCCCAACCCCCGGTCTGCGGCCGGACCGGGCAGGGGAGACAGATCATCCCCCCCCCCGCGGGCGTATGGTGAGTGTGACGTGCTCGTGCACATGCACGGCTGAGCGGGCATGTTCACAGATCAGTGTGGTGCGCTCACATGCATGTGTGCAGCGCGCCCCCCACTCACCCACAAGCGCACCACACCCATGTGTGAGTGCGTCCCACTCACCTGCACATGTGCACGAGCACACCACGCCCACCCAAGAAGTGCCACGCCCACTCATGCATGAACGCTGCCCCGCCAACTGGTCCATGGTTCCAAAAAGGTTGGTGACCACTGCCTCAGCCCATACATTTTGTATAACTTCACAATTCCATCACAAATGAAAATGTATACTAACTTCTTCGTTGCACTTTCAACATTTCTTAGAAAATTTAGAAGCTACAATATTTAATTTTACTGGTGTTAAATACCATCTCATACCATACCATATTTTATAACGATTTTCTTTTATCCTAACTGGCATGTTTTTAAAAACCTGTCTATTTCAGATTTTTTTCCCAGTCCTCTTCATCTACAGTATCTTCCCTATGTCCTTCTTCCCCGGATCCATCAAGATTCTGTAAATTACCCCTGTTCTTCCTTTCTCTTTTCCCCCATCTATTTTTTCCAAACTCTTTATAATTTCTTCAAACTTAGTCAGTTTTCTATCCTCTAGTTTTAATTCCTCTCTCTCTATTAATGACTTATCAAATTGCATTACATTTTAACAAATTTAATGTTTCTTCAACAAAATTGTTTCTAACTTGTTCTTTATTTTTTTTTCTTTCCATTCTTCTCATTTGTATATCTGTTTTCTTTTTTAAACACTTTGAACACATAGGGCAGTAAAATATATCCTTGCCTGACACCTATGCCTTTTTGAAACCATTCTGTTTCTCCGTATTCTGTTCTAATAATAGCTTCATAAAAGTAATTAGTAGGAAATAAATAAAAAATAACCTGCCAATATAGTAATGCTTTTATACTGCTTTTATGCTTTTAATGTTTATTTAATTCTTTCAAAATATTTCAATAATTTACTATTTTCAGCTTTTAACATTGTGTTTTTATTATGTAAGCTGCCTTGGGGTTTTTTTTTTTTTTTTTGAGAAATAAATAATAAATTTTAGATTAGATTAGGCATCCTGTAGTCTCGAGACTATGGTAACGTGCTCTGAATAAAGGACTTGGAACAGTGCCTAGTGTGGCTGAGAAGGCCAATTTGAGAGTGACCATCCCTTGCACCCTGAAGACAAATACAATCTGTCCCCTGTCTAGCTCCCTGATTTTGCTGGTTTTAAGACTGTCTCTTTGCCTCAGCCTGCTGGGGAGTTTTCCCTGTGCTAGTTCTCCATCCAGAAGATCTTTTGGAATCTGACCATCAGCTATTCTCACAACATGCCCAAGCCAACGTAGACGTCGCTGTTTCAGTAATGTATACATGCTAAAAATTCCAGCTCGTTCTAGGATTACTCTATTTGGAACTTTGTCCTGCCAGGTGATCCCAAAAATGCTTTGGAGACAAAGCACATGGAAGGTCTTCAACTTCCTCTCCTGCCATGCACAAAGGGTCCAGGACTCACTGCAGGGCAGGAGTGTGCTCAGGACACAGACTCTATAGACCTGGATCTTGGTATCTGCCATCAGCTTCTTATTGAGCCATATTCTCTTTGTGAGTCTAAAGAACATGGTAGCTGCTTTGCCAATGCATTTATCCAGCTTGACATCTAGGGAGAGAAAATAATAAATAAATAAATTATTATGGCACATTTGAGATATGGTGCACAGTTCTTTTAAATGTGCATGAAAAGAAGTTTATAAGTTGGAAATCTTGCAGAAAAAGCCAACCAAAATCTTTTCACAGGTTGGAAGTGTTCTCCTACAGTTAAAGAGTTTAGAGGTATTTCGTTTACAAGAAAGCTGAGTAAGAGAAAGATGCAACACGTTCATAAAAATATAAACAGAGAAACTATTAAAAGATTATTTTTCTCATGGTATTAGACCTTTGCGGTTACCTCATCGTGTAGAATTTTGAAAGACTTAGGACAGGTAAAAAGAACTACTTCGATCAGAACAGAGACATTCATCTCTCCTGCAGCAAAAGGTAGTAATAGTCATGAATATGGATGGCTTTGAAAGAGGATTAAAAACATTTGCCTGTCATATAGCCATAGGTGACAGCATATGTCAGGAGGCCATGTGCCACCAACTGGTTCTGGGCTTTTCTTTTCCTCTTTACCAGAATCACAGGTCTGTTTCTACAACTTGAGGAACCTCAGAGAAGGAAACAGCACTTCTCTGGTGCAGGAGGCAACTGACAACTTGTGTGCCTTGGCCAAGATCAAGATGGCTGGGGTCCTGCAAGCCATCTGCAAATATCGCCAGAGCATCCACAAGGTAAGGCACCTTGAGTCTCAATGGGCCACCTTGAGCTCTCTGTTCTGTATTTGTTGCTTGTTACTCATGTTTATATAATCTATACTGAATACTGATACTATATAAGAGTATGGACTTAAAAACAACAACTTGAAACTGGAGTTAACATTTGCTTAATATGAGAGAGTGTGTAAACAGAAATAATCTAAGGCTATTCATACATCCAGTTAATTCGAAGCTGAAGTCAAATTACCACAGAGAACAAGGAATAAGTTCCATGAAATGATTTAGTTAGGAAAATACTATGTGAATTTAATCAACACAGAGTGCAAAATAGAGCAAACAATCCACTATGCAAAATTAGTCATTGTTAGCCCTTTAAAAAAACAAAACCTTTGCCTCCAATCTTCTACCAGCCCTCTTCTTAGAGCTTCTTATACCCTCAGCCATCTAGCAAAGTTTGGTTTAAGGACTGAGAAAGAAAGCTGTGCAGCAGGAGTGGGCAACCTCAAGGGCCCTGTGGGGCAGCACACCCCCATTCCTGGGCATGGAGGGACATACCCACTGCTCATCCCCCTCCAGCCATTGGTGGCTGTTTTTTAAACACTCCCATTGGTACCAATGGAGGCTTTTGTAAGTTTAAATGCTGCCCAAAGGGTGTTGCTGGTGATGAAGGGATAAATTTACCCTCAACTATGTCAGGGAGTTTTGAATTTTGGTTAAATTTCTCTTAGCTAGGCAGTAGAAAGTGCAGGGATTCACAGAGTAGAATATCTTCAAGCTCTCCAGAGCAGACCACCCCTTTTTCTCACTAAATGGGACTTACAGTCTCAACAGCTCACTCTGAGATGTTAGTAGTAGAAAGAATAAACACCATTTTCTTTACTTACAGTTGGGAACAGGTTAGCAGCAAACTGACAAACATGACTGCTTTCAGCAAACAATAGAGGTTAACAGATTCTCTCACCAGAGAGGCGGGGCTCTCTTTGAAATCAGAGGGAGGGAAGAAACAATTGGTTAGTGCTAGTTTGACAGGCAGTCTCCCCAGCCCAGAAAGGTCCCTCCCGGTCCCTTCCTATAAAAGCAGTATGCAAGGTTGTAAAAACTCCAACAGACTATATGTGACAGCATCCCCATCCCCCCCCCCCCAGCATACTACTCTGCTTGCATCAACAACTCTAAGGAGCACCTATGGCGACATCTACAAAGGGAAATTCTTTTGTCGTGGGACAAAGAGGAGTGCTAACCATGACAGGGACAGAATGGGTGGAAAGGGAAAAGGAAGAAAATGGAGCAAAAAAGAACAAAGGGGTTAGTTGGAGACAGAATGGCTCTGTGAGAGGGAGCACTCTGCCACCCGTCTGGTTCCCCCTGTGCCAAGGGAGGGTCTGCATCCCATTCTGAAGAGTTGGAGGTGCCCTCTGTGACCCTCAAGAAACAAAAAAAAAGGGGGGGGGAGTAAGAATACAAACGGAGCTCGTTCTTTGCCTGGTCTTCCCAACGTCCGTCTAGGTCACCCATCATAAAACTGGCCCTGAGATGGGCAGCCCTATTGCTCTGCACTGTCTTTTGTCAGCTGGGTTTGCCCAGCAAGAAATAAGATTCTGGAAGATCAGCTGTTCCTTGCTTTGCCTCTCTGGAGACGGAAGCAGAGCTTGGCTTATGCAGAGCATTGTAGGGAGAACAGCCTCTCTAAAGGAAGGAAGGCAGGCATCCTCTATTGTGTTCCTGTCGTCTCCCATGAGAAGAGCCTTTGTACCTGCTTGCCTGTTCCCAGGATCATGTATTTGTGTGCCTACATGCACGCACATGCACGCACATGCATGTGGCCATTAAACAAGGCAAAAGAAGCTGCTTCCTTCAAGTTCTTTGCAGTTGCTTATGTGGTGATATGGTATATCAGAGAAAAATGCCATGGAGACCAAATGGATTTCTAATGCTATCTGATTTGATTTTGAGTACCCATAAATCATATCAACACCTATATCTCACACACAGTAACATCCATACTGTACTTGCATTACCTGCTGCTGGCTGGCTGAGTCAACAAAGCAGGAGACAGGGGTGCTTTGGATTTTCTGCGGGTGTCTCTCCAAATCAAGGCTGCAGCCTTCCTTCCTTTATAGATTTCGGCAGCTTCAGGGTTCTCAGCCAGAAATTCCTTTCCCCTCCTTTCTTGATCACATCCATCTCTGCATGGAGCGTTCTGCCCTTTGGACAGTTTAGGTACCTTTGTCAGCAAACCCATCCTCTTGTCCCCTGGGGACCCTGCCTTATCCCCAAGAACTCTGTTGTTGTCATACACGGCTCTTTAGGAACGGCTAAGGCAGCTGTGATGTTGGGGAGTGGGTGAGGGAGACAGCCCGGCTTGCACCTGTAACAGGTTATTATTGTACAACTTGAAAAGATCCAGAGCATGGCAATCAACTTAGGGTTTAGGGCTAGCATGTCTTCTGTTTTTTTGTTTTTTTGTTTTGGGTTTTTTGTTTTCTGTTGCTCCTTTCTCTTCTTGCAGGGACCCAAGGCAGTTTCCCTCCCATCTTAAAAAATAAATAAAAATCCCAAAATATTTGAAATGATCCAATACTAGAACAGTCCTTCTGTGAATAAAAGTATAACATTTGTGATGTCTAGCGATCTCTCTGTCTCCGTCCCCTCTCTCTCTTTGGAAGGTAAGGGTTAAAAGTGATAGAACCTGTAAAATTGCTTTGGATAAAATGGATAGGAAGAAAACCGTGGTGAAACTCTTTGATCCAGGGGATTTCCCAGATGAAACTGGATGACAGAAGCATCTGGACAAATAAAAGGAAACACTTCTTCACACAGCACACTGTTTAGCCATCGATCTTTCTGCCACAAAATGCAGTTGCCAGCTTGGGCAGGTTCTGTGGCTCCAACTTGTGGATTTCTCTTGGATGCATAACTTTGGCCTCCATAGGAGCAGGCTACTGGATGAGAACCCTAACCTCAACCCTAACATGCATGATATTTTTGAAATAAGTGCTTCCGGAAAAGCTGGATCAGATTGGGACCATGGTTTCATATAGTGGTAAGGGCTCCGTCCACACAGATACCAGCTGCCTAGTGGCTGAGCTACATATTGCATTGAATCCAGAGCTTGTAGTTAAGCCTCCCTAAGTGTCTCAACAGCAGGTAAGGCCCTCATAGGCACCATATCTGAGAAATCAGGCTAATCTTCTGAGAGCATTCATTTCTGACTTTGAATAGAGATAAAATTGATTTTGGTGCTGTTTTGAATTTTACTACTCCCACCTAACTCTGCCCAGTAGGTTTCCTGGTGTCTTTTTTATTTTCAGATCTCTCCAAAACATCGATTGCGTATTAATCAGATCCTACAGGTCGTGATCAGATCAGCCAGTAGCATAAACTACAAACTAGCTAATGTCATCATCAGACTGGCTGCTGAAGATATGCTGAGGACCACAGTAAGAACTAAAATCACAAAGCAGATACCAAACAAATGTCCAAAGAAGTGGTGGAATGAATGAATCCCCTCCAGACTGACTTGTGCTCATGTGACCATTCTCTTACGTACACATTTGCTTACTCTTATTGTATGCACAGACATACACGGAGATATCAATATTTGGCTGCACTTCAGGACACAAGAAAATTTCATCTCACAAATCACTGGTGGAATATTGGTGCATTTGATTAACTAACCCTGCAGAATTTGAAATTTTTCAGAAAGTAAGAAGGCTGCTCTGCTCTAAGGAACCTCCGGCACACGGTGTTAAAACACATAGTGTACAGCCCATATGCCTACTTGGAGCTTCACCTGAGGTTCTTCACTAGGTGTCTGCTCCAAATGAGTTCAGAAAGATGCCTTCAGGGTGGAGGTAGCCCCTTTTAGCAATGCCCCCATTTTGTTCTCTAGTGCTGGCTCTATGCTGTGCTAAACTTATAGTTTTAATGACTCATTCATTGCTTATTTTATGGCTTAAACCATAAAAATCACTCACTTGGTCGTTCTAGGACTTGAAGTCCCATCATTCCTATCCAGCATAGTCAGCAAAACCAATGGTGAAGAATGCTGGGAGTTACAGTAAAACAACATCTGGAATGCTTAGCTTGACTTACCCTGATTGGAAATTTTGTCATAAGTTATTCAGTAAACTTTTTGTGGTTGGATCATGTAAAAAATGTGATAGCTACCCAAAGACTCGTAATTTATTTGATGTAGGTAAGACTTCCTCTGCTATGTTCAATTCATCGCCAGTTGGCCAAATGTCTAGTTATAAGAAAAGCAAACAGCGTAGTTAAATGAAAAAGTGAGTGGCTCTGTAGCTGCCCCTGCGCTGGAGTCTGGTGACTCAGCGGAACCTTGTCGAGGCTGTCTCATCTACAGAAAGTAGAAGGAAGCCTCTTGCTTGCTCCAGGAGAAAGGGCAGGAGTAGGGGAGAAGGTGATGGTGAGCGACCGTCCTGGCTTGAGTGGTACCCATGAGAGGCATTTGTGTTCTGCTCCTTGTGACCCCAGGATCTTCAAGATCTGTATCAGGATGCTGCTGGCGACATCCTGGTGGCTCTCTGGAATCACTTTCCTGTGGAAGTGCTGACCAAGCTGCTGGAAGGGTTTCAAGGCCGACTGCTCCCATACCGCAGCATCCTCTGTGTTCTGGGGAAACTGGCAAACACAGGTACAACCTCTTCCAGAACCTGATAATTCAGTCAATTCAACAGCTTCAGTCCTGATCTAAAGATTATGTTTATTCAGGTTGGGTTTCCACAAAGAAACCTGGTGAGAAGAGGGTGAGAAATACCTATGCAGCTGACTGGGCACGAGATGCAATCCTTTCCAGATGTGCTGTCCAGCTTTACCGGCAGATGCCCTGGTGTCTAGGAATGGGACTTCTAGGTTAATCCAAATGAGGGGCATGCATGCGCGCACACACCCCCTCATATGTGTGTGTGTGTGTGCGCGCGCACACGCATGCGTGTGTGTGTGCGTGTACACGTGCAAATACTGTCAGGATATCATGACCCAGAATAGAGAATTTATTCTTAATACATGAACCAAAGTTTGTTAATAGGCAGCCATCTTGAAACAGGTGTGCAGCCACAGAGTCAGCACATGAGGCTGGTGCAATCCATGAAATGTGTATTGGATATGAGGTAATGTCTGGGAGAAGACATCAGGTGATGTGCCCAGTGATTGGCTGATCAAACTATCTAAGTGCTGCACATGATGGCGCTGTGTGGAGTATTGTGTTGGAGAGTTGCTGCCAGAAGTGCTGTCCATTCATTTGCTGAAAGTGCGTTATTTCGTCCGCTGACTAGTGTACATAATAGTTCTGTTGTACCGTCTGTAAATACACTGCCGGTAAAGGGAACTATTGTCTCTGTGAGTCTCTTTGCTGTCAGCTTGGAAGACTAACTTGTCTAGGACCCATCTCCACACCCCAATTCTTGACACATACACAGAGAACTCTTTTGTCCATTTTTATGTCTTTTGTAGCTTTATTTATGGTGTACCACCCACCCTGCTGCGTACCAACAGACTCCCTACCTGAGCTGACGGCGGTAGTCTCGGACCTGGTGTTGAGGACTCCCAGGCTGTTGGTGCTGGGGGACCTCAACATCCATGCCAAGGCTGCCTTGACTGGGGTGGCTCAGGACTTCATGGCCGCCATGACAACCAGGGGGCTGTCTCAATGTGTCATTGGCCCAACACATGAGAAGGCCCACACCTTGGACCTGGTTTTCTCAACAGGACTAGAAGGTGGTGGTTTGGACGTGGAGGGGCTGGTCATGATCCCATTGTCATGGTCAGACCACTTCCTGGTCAAGTTAAGTCTATTAGCTTTTTCTTCCCTCTCGAATGGTGGGTTATCTATTAAGATGATCCGCCCCCCGGAAACTAATGGATCCGGATGGTTTCCTGAATGCTCTGGGGGATTATCCGTCTGATATGGTTGGTACTCCTGTCGAAGCTCAGGTCACCCTATGGAATAGGGAGATGACCCGGGCGGTTGACACGATTGCGCCTAAGCACCCTCTCCCTGCTTGCCGAACCCAGACAGCTCCTTGGTATACTTCTGAACTGCGGGGGATGAAGCGAGAGGAGAGACGGCTGGAGCGCAGGTGGAGGAAGTCCCGCTGGGAGTCCGATCGAACACGACTTAGAGCCCATTATCGGGCCTATTTTGTGGCAATATGGCTGGCGAAATGGCAATATTTCTCCAGCCATATTGCTTCCTCGAATGTCATCCAGCAGAGCTGTTTCGGGTGGTCCGGGATCTTCTTCAACCGGGAAATCCGGTGGAGGTCCTGGACTGCTCATCAGCTCGCTGTGATGAGTTTGCTATTCATTTTGAGGGGAAAATCGCTCAGATTCACAGTGGGCTGGACTCCACTGTTACTGCAAAATCGAAAGATGTGTCCAGTGTGCCGTGCTCAATTGTTGAGACCTGAGGATGTGGACAGGGTGCTTGGATCTGTCCGTTCTACCACCACTCCGCGTGACGCTTGCCTATCTTGGCTAATTGGAAGATCTTCCAGGGGGGTTCACACTTGGGTCCAGGAGGCCGTGAATGCCTCTTTGAGAGAGGGAGTGGTTCCTACTGCCTTGAAAGAGGCAGTATCTTGACCACTCCTTAGAAAGCCTAACCTGGACCCAAGGCTGGTGGTTAACTACCGACCAGTGGCGAACCTCCCTTATTTGGGCAAAGTGTTGGAGCGAGTTGTGGCTGGGCAACTCCAGGCGCTGCTGGATGAAATGGATTTTCTGGATCCATTTCAATGGGGTTTCAGGCCGAGTTTTGGTACAGAGACTCCCTTGGTCGCCCTGTATGATGACCTTTGCCGGGAGAGAGACAGGGGGAGTGTGACCCTGTTGATACTCCTGGATCTCTCAACGGCTTTCGACACCATCGACCATGGTGTCCTTCTGGATAGGCTGGCTGGTTTGGAAGTAGGGGGTTCCGCTCCTTCCTGGCTGACCGTGTCCAGAGGGTGGTGCTGGGGGACAGTTGCTCTGCCCCATGGCATTTATGTCATGGGGTTCCGCAAGGCTCGATACTGTCCCCCATGCTGTTTAACATCTACATGGAACCGCTGGGAGAGGTCATCGGGAGGTTTGGGCTGTTGTCAGCAATATGCTGACAACACTCAGCTCTACCTCTCGTTTTCCACCAGTCCAGGTGAGGCGGTTTCTGTGCTGAACTCGTGTCTGGACCTGATAATGGACTGGATGAGGGTTAATAAATTGAAACTCAATCTGGACAAGACGGAAGTGCTGTTAGTGGGTGCTTCGCCGGACAGGTTGAGGGCAATTTCCCTGCTCTGAATGGGGTTGCCCTCCCCCTAAGAGACAGGGTCCGCAGCCTGGGGGTGCTCCTGGACCCCAGTCTAACTCTGGAAGCCCAGGTGGACTCGGTGGCCAGGGGCGCCTTCCTTCAGCTGCGGAAATTGTACCAGCTACGGCCCTATCTGGACGAGCGGAGTCTCATGACAGTTACACACGCACTGGTAACATTCGTATAGATTATTGCAATGCACTCTACGTGGGGCTGCCTTGGAAGATGGTCCGGAGACTGCAATTGGTCCAGAATCGAGCTGTGCGGCTGGTGAGTGGTGGGGCCACTAGGGAACACATCAAGCCGATTCTGTTTAAGTTACATTGGTTACCAGTTGCTGCCCGGGCCCAATTCAAAGTGCTTGTTTCAACATATAAAGCCCTAAATGGCTCGGGCCCTGGATACCTGAAGGACCGCCTCCTTCCATATGAGCCTACCCGGCCGTTAAAATCTAGCCAGGGGGCCCTTTTGAAAGAGCCATCCCTCAAGGAGGTAAGAGGGATGGCTTGTAGACAAAGGGCCTTTTCGGTAGCTGCCCCTAGACTATGGAATGCCCTCCCGACTGAAATTTGTCTGGCGCCGATGTTGATGCCATTTTGGCGCCAGGTCAAAACCTTCCTGTTCCAGAAGGCCTTTAATTGAAATAACATCAACTATGGGTCCTGATGGCAATTTTAATTGTATTTTAATCATTTTATCTTTTATTGTATTTTAGTTGAATTTTAATTGTTGTAAGCCGCTCAGAGACCTTTGGGTAGAGTGGGCAGCATATAAGTTAAGTTAAGTTAAGTTAAGTTAAGTTAAGTTAAGTTAAATAAAATAAAATAAAATAAATAAATAAATAAATAAATAAATAAATAAATAAATAAATAAATAAATTTATGATAGTAGTCATTGATACCTGAATGGTTGCTTCATTCTCTTATACAGCCTTTTCTGAGAGCGACTCCTTGAAGACTGCCATTTGGGAGCAAAAGCTAGTGGAGGTAAGGTGGGAGCCCTTCTTCCTTGGCCAGGGTTATCTCTGGGTGATTTAAACATGAGTAGCCACAAGAAAAAGGCTTGAATCTTAGGATTTGACCATGAATGAGCAAAGAACCCCAGTTATACTGCTACATTTTTTCAGTGGTCACGTAATATATATATGTCGGTGGAAGTGTTTACATTGTTTTGAACTGCATCAGTACATTTCTTTCAATCGGAACCATTACAGCGAGTTACACTGTTTTTTAATTTTTTAATTAATTATTCCCTGTTGTTTTTTGAGGCAATCAGTCCCCCCTTGTCCTTTAAAAAAAAATTATAGAAATGATATATTTATAGAGCAGTACAAGTCTTCTCTCCTCCTCTTCTTTTCCCTTTCCTCCTTTACTTACTCATCCCCTTTCCCTTATTTCCCTGCATATCTCTCACTCTCAGTTCTTCACTTTCTTTTTTCTTCTCCTTTTTGCACAGCAGCCAGAGGAGGAAGCATGTTATAAAATATATATTTTTAAAGGCTCAAGCGTAGTGGCCATGAAATGGACACAATGCCCAAAAACCCAACCCCTTTGCAAAGGGAAGAAATCGACAGCAGCATTCACCCATGCTGAGGTGATAAGGAATGAAGTGATAAATCGGTACAATTTAAAACCAGCATTATGTTGTATTAGCTCTTGCTCTTCTCATGTGATTCTCAAGATTCTTGTTACCTAAAGAGAGGGGGTTTCTTTACCTTTTCTTTAAAAGAAGAGGTTGTCTCCTCCACTCATACCTGAAAGCATTCTGTTTGAACAGCCTGAGCATGGGAAATAGGTTAAAAAGCTGAAATAAAGAAGCTGAATGGATACCATGCACATGAGAAAATTTAAAATAAAATCAAGCCTCAAGTCTTAGTAGAAACAAAAATAATAGGATTTGGGGCACATCGTGAGAAGACCTGATTCAGTAGAAAAGACAGTAATAGTGGGAAACATTGAAGGCAGTCAGAAAGGAAGCAGCATGAATATGAGCTGAATTGACCCACTAAAGGATACCATAGTCTTGATTTTCCAAGATTTGAACAGCGCTGTTAAGCAAGGCTGATACAGGACCTTCTGACAGTTCTTAATCCATAAGGTTGTCATAAATTGGAAGAGGCTTAACTGCAGGTAACAAGTGATGGGTTATCTCCAAGTGCTGAGGAGACAATCCTCATCAGAAGTTCTGGAACTTCCTCAGTGACCTCCATGAATATGAGCACTAAACCGAAGGTCAGAGGACAAACATTTGCAGCGGTATAAATATTATATGTCCACAATGGTTCTTTTTTGCATTCGTCTTTTTATTTTGTCCACAGAAGAAAAGGAGTGCTTTCTTGTCATGTGGACAATGTGGAGCCATTGTCTCAGAATCAGTGTGATACTAGCAGGTGTTGTTGTCGTTTTGAGAATACATGACTCATTTTGACCCTGAGGCACAGTTGCATCACAATGATGCTTCCATGCGCTGACCTACACTTTAAAGCTTGGCCATGCTTTTGAGGCATTCATCCTCTTCTGCTGGATGTCACCTTTTGCCATGGATGTTCCTCAGCCTAATCCAGCAAGGAAGCTTATCTGTTGTTCTTGTTTCTATATGTTTTCTTGAAGTTTGTGGAACGGCTGTTGATCGATGTCACAGACAAGGCTTGCCTTGAGGAACTCAGGCGGGAGCTGCTGAAAGTGGACCCTGCATACAACAGCCGAAGCCCTGAAAAGGTGAGGGGTGGTCTTGTGCATCCCTTAGGTACAGTTGCAGAGGGTGTTTCATGACGTTTTTTGAATCTGCTATGGTCAGAACTCCTTGTTACATGTTTTGCATGTAGAAAATGCCATTTTGTCCTCTAGAAATTGGCCATTTGGGTGGACAGCATCATATATTAGCTCTAGACCTGTATTTCTATCTAGACTTAGACCTCGTCACGTTCACAGTTCCCCCGTCAAACCTCTCTCTTTACAGCCACTCAGCCACACTGATCTTGCTCATCCTGGGAAGGGAGAGTCCCCGGGGAATCAGATACGATGAAGAAAATTGACTTTTTACTGAAACCATATCCTCTCTGAACACTCAGTCTGTATTCACGAAGGCTTTCATGGCCGGGATCTCATTGTTGTTGTGGGCTTTTTGGGCTCTTTGACCATGTTCTGAAGGTTGTTCTTCCTAACGTTTCGCCAGTCTCTATGGCCGACCTCTTCAGAGGACAGTAATAGCACTCTGTGCTCTGGTGCAGTTTGTTTGGGAGTTGAGTATTTATAGTTGTTGGGTCAGCTTTTGTCCTTTTCAGGAGATGGGTGATTATGGTGATCAGTGTGTTTTTATTGTGGGTGTATTGTTGTGATAAGGAGAAGAGATTATCCGTCACTGTGATTGATGGGTGTCATTAGCTGGTCTTTTGTGTGTAGTGATCACCAGTCCTTGTGGCTGGGTAGAGTTTGTTGACCTTTTGCAGGCTGTATTTTTCAGTGCTGGGAGCCAAGCTTTGTTGAGTTTTAAACTTTCTTCTTTTTTGTTGAAGTCTGCTGGTGTTTGTGCATTTCAGTTGCTTCCCTGTGCAGTCTAACATAATGATTGCTGGAGTTGTCCAGTACTTCCGTATTTTGAAAACTTCGTTAGGAAGAACAACCTTCAGAACACGGCCAAAGAGCCCGAAAAACCCACAACAACCACTCACGTAGTCTCCCAGACTTAGAGATGCTCCAGAGAGTAAAATACAGAAAAGGAATTCCCAGGGCTAGGCACTCAGAACTAGAGCACCAGCCTTGCAAGGGAGCTGCCAACACTCCCCCGCCCAAAGACTGCAAAAAATCCCAGTACAGTAGTTGATTAGGTAAGGACAGGTTTTGTACCATAAACCTTCTAGCCAAAAATCCAGCCATCTGCTTGTAAGAAGTTTTGTAGTTTATTAAAAAGAAAAAAATGGGGGGTGGGTGGGTTTAGAAACAAACCCTAAACCAGACAAATCAAATAACTCAACAGGGTAAAAGTTCCAAACAGGGAATGGTTTTCCAAAATACAGGAGGAAATATGGAGCTAGACATATAAGAATTCAAGAAGAAAACATATCAAAAAAATAATAGAAGCTAATCTACCCTATCTATACGTACTCACATCTGAGTGGAGAAATGGTGCAGTTCTGGGGCATGTATAGCGTGCATCCTCCCAGCATAGCTTCATCGGATGGTACGTTTCTTGAGTCAGGCTGAGCCCCTTCAGGGCATTATTGAGCAGCAGGGGAGCAAATCATGATTCTCCTCTGAGGCATGCTAGGGCAGGCCAGCAAATTAGTTTTCTTAACCCTTTTGGGAGCATTAGACAGGGCCATTGTGCGTCTTAAGTCCCTTTTGTCAGGACAAAAGGCAGATTTCTGGCACAATGATATTCCCCCACTACTTTGGACATGTTTGTAGAATGAAGCATTTTGTAGATTCACCTGATATGTTTTCAAACAAGCTCAACACTTTGGGAAGAAATAGGTTGCCACTCTGACCACTTGAGAGGTAAACCAGCCTCTGGGCAAAGTTGAGGTGGGGGGTGGGGACCACATATTTGACTCTTCACTGAGCCTGCTGCATCGACTTCAGGTATAAAATGCGACACTTGGGTTGAATGATTAGCACTCTAGAGCCCGAAGGACATCACCTTAGAGATCAAGGAGGACTGTATGGTTGTCTAGGCCAGAGTATTTGCTCTGTCTAGCTCACCAACAGCTTAAGACTAAGGCAGAGAGTCTGCATATTGCAGACAGTGGATGCATAGAGACATCTTTGAAAGATGCTAGCGACCCGATCTGGGAGTACTGGAAAGGGAAGCAGTCCCTCTGCAGCAGCTGCGGCTGCTGAGCTATGGCCCCTCATGCTGGAGTCTGCAAACTGGCCCCTCCTGATGATGAAGGGTGGGCCACCACATATTCACCAACCCGTGGCCAAAGAAAATGATGTGCCTCAGACTAGCATGTTAGGTTTTCATCCAGAGTCCCGCCAAACAAAAAGCACCAGGAAGAGAATGAGGGTCGACATGAGACATACCCATGGGTGTGTGTGTGTGTGTCTTAGGTAGCCCTTCTTCTAATTCTTCCACCAGGTCTTCCTCTATCAATATTATGGCGCCATATTGCGTGCCTCAGATGACTCTCAGCTGGTCGAAGAGCACCTCTACACTGTCCTGGCCATGTCTCACAGGGGACCTTTTGAAGCGAAGGTGAGAGTGCTATGGGCACAGCAGTCGTTCTCGTGAGGAAAAAAACAATAATGTTGTTTCATTTGTAAGCAAAGCCACACATTCCTGGCCTCAGCTGGAAACCAAGAAGAGCCGTAAAAGGGCCCCAGGCCTAGCATGGAGGTAGAGAAAGACTTTCTGAGGCAGGATGTAGAAACTGAGGGATGTTTGTGTGCGCATGTGGGGCGAACAGGGCGGGCGGGCGAATGGGCGCTCAAAAGTTTCTGCAGCAGGGAACTCTGTGCTTGCCAATATAAAAGTGTTTAAACAACTGACTAAAAGTTCCATTTTCTGTCCAAGGAAGGGATCAAGGTCACTTTTAAAAAAAACCTAGCATGTGCGCACAGAAATGCATGCTGTTCCAGCTCGCCAATTTGGTCTCATTTCTGTAGCTTATCAGTGGTGGGGAGGTGGTGTGGACCCATTTGTCTTCCCCCTTCTAACTGGACGGCTCTCCCTAGGGCATAGCCTCTGCCGTTGGCTTGGCTGCATCTCGCCACCTCGATGAAGTCTTTCAAGTTCTGGAAATTTACAGCAAGAGTGCTCACAGTGAAGAGACCTATACGTCAAACAGCAGCCAGGTAGGATTCCAGGTTTATTATACGTATAAGATAATATGAATAGTATTTTTTAAAAAACAAAATCATAGAAGTGTGGGGCTGGATGGGACCATAAGCAAGAAATCCAAACTAAAGCATTCCAGGTAGCTGGGCATTCAGTCTTCCATTAAGGAGAATCCAGCATCCTCTGGGCCAGTCCATTCCACCATTAAATAGCATTGGCTGCCAGGCATTTCTTCTTCCTGAGGTTTATTTGGAATCTCTTCCTTGCAATTGTTATCCATTCCTTCTGGTCCTCCCCTCTGGGGGGGGGGGGGCAACAGCAAGTAAGCTCTATTCATCTCCCACCTGGCAGGGCTTCAGATGTTTAAAGACAGCTACCTTTCCTCAGCCTCCTCTTCTCCAGGCTAAACATACTCAGCCATGTCTACTTCATATGGCTTAATTGGTTTCTAGACTTCCCATCATTTATGTCACCCTCATCTGGACATGTTGAGCTTTCCCTACCATTTTTGTCTTTTATCATGTCCATCTTTGCACAAAATGTTCCTTAAATATCTCAGATTTTCTTGAACAGATCTCTGGTTTTTCCCTTTCTATTATTTTCCTCTATTTCTTTGCACTGTTCATTTAAGAAGGCCCTCTTGTCTCTCCTTGCTATTCTTTGGAAGTCTGCATTCAGTTTTCTGTAACTTTCCCTATCTCCCTTGCATTTTGTTTCCCTTCTCCTCTCTGCTATTTCTAAGGCCTCGTTGGACAGCCACTTTCCTTTCTTGCCTTTCCTTTTCTTTGGGATGGTTTTTGTTGCTGCTTCCTGTACAATGTTACGAGACTCCATTAATATAATTAATATAATTACATGCCATCAAATAAATTCTAACATATGGTGTCTCTTTCCAGGGTTTACTAGGTACAAAATACTTGTAAGTGGTTTAACAGCCCCTTCTTCTTGGGGTGTTCTGAGGCTGTGCAGTTTACTCAAGGCTACACAGGTTGGTTCTTCTCCTAGGAGGCACAGTGGGGGAACTGAACTCTCAACCTCTGGCTCCGCAGCCAGATCCCTTAACCCTTTAATATCTAGGGGACGTTTTGATCTGGTTATAGCAAACCAAGTGAAATGATTGGAACTTGATAGTCACCATTTACATAAGTGTTTTAAATAAACAAACAAACAAACAAACAAACAAACAAACAAATAAATAAATAAATAAATAAATAAATAAATAAATAAATAAATAAATAAATAATCCCTTAAATTTCAGTGGTTAAACTTGGGTTGGAAAGAAGAGTCGCTTTATCCCATTGTAACATGCCTGTGCCGTGCTGGGGTGGGGAGGTACAGTCCTTTTCTTTCTTTTTTACTGTTATTTTATTAGATAAACTGCAACATAAACATTAAATACATAAACCAAAATGCAAATTGACTGTGTTCCCCACCACCCTAGGCAGGATCTCTTGCAGTAATCTTCTTCTTCTTCCTGTATCTTTATTCTTCTTCTTCCTTGATTGTCCTCTTCTCCAGAACCGCATTGATTCTTGATTTGGAACTTTCCCTTTTCCTCTTATTAGCACATATTCAAGAACTCTGCCCCATATATCATAAAAAATTTTATTTTTCAACTTTCCTTTCGTAACCTTTAAATTACAAGTTAACATCGTTGTTTTTATTATTATTATTATTATTATTATTATTATTATTATTATTATTATTATTATTATTATTATTATTATTATTATTATTATTATTATTATTATTATTATTATTATTATTATTATTATATCCCGCCTATCTGAATCACATAGGACCACTCTAGGCGGCTTACAACATCAACAATTTACAATAAAATTAAAACAATTTTAAAATAAGGGAAGAGCAAGAACGAAGTGAAACGGAGACTAGGGCAAAGGAAAGAGAGGGGAAATCAGGAATTGGCTGTGGGGAAGGCCTGCCGGAACATCAGTGTTTTTAATTGTTTTTTAAAAATACCCAGCGAGGGAGCGGCGCGAATGTCAGGGGGAAGGTTATTCCAGAGGCGAGGAGCCACCGCCGAGAAGGCCCGACTTCTTGTCTTTTCCTTCCGGGCCTCCCTCAACCTCACCTCCTGACTCGCGCGAGTGACACGGGTAGAACTTGGTGGAAGAAGGCGTTCCGCCAAGTATCGAGGTCCTAAACCGTTTAGAGCTTTGTACGTAAGCATCAACACTTTGAAGTCGATGCGGAAACGGATGGGCAGCCAATGCAGTGCGGCCAGAGTGGGTGAAATATGTTGGTGTTTTCTCACTCCACTGAGTAATCTGGCCGCCGCATTCTGCACCACCTGTAGTTTCCGCAGCAGCCTCAAAGGCAGCCCCACGTAGAGCACATTACAGTGGTCTAATCTTGAGATTACAAGCGCATGTACTAAGGTAGTGAGGGCCCCCACATCAAGATAGGACCGCAGCTGGGCTATCTGCCTAAGGTGGTAAAAGGCGGTTCGGACCACGGACACCACCTGGGATTCCATGGTGAGCACCGGGTCCAGATGGATCCCCAAGCTGCGGACCCCATCCTTGGCAGGGAGGGTCACCCCCCCCCAAAGGAGAGGGAGTTTCCCAGACCCCCCACTGTGGGGACACCCACCCTCAGCACCTCCGTCTTGTCCGGGTTCAGCCTCAGCCCGTTCTCCTGCATCCATTGCAGTACGGTCTCCAGGCAGCGCTGAAGGCACAAAACGGCATCTCCTGCGGTAGGTGGAAAGGAGATGTAGAGCTGAGTATCATCAGCGTACTGATGACACCGAGCTCCACACCCCCGAATGACCCCTCCCAGCGGCCTCATGTAGATGTTAAACAGCATTGGGGAGATAATCGACCCCTGTGGAACCCCACAATTGAGACTCCACGGGGCCGAGAAGTTCTCCCCAAGCTGTACTCTCTGGGGACGGTCCTCCAGGAAGGAACAGAGCCAGGCCAAAGCAAGGCCCCCAATTCCCAACTCGGAGAGCCTCCCCAGGAGGATACCGTGGTCAATGGTATCGAAGGCCACTGAGATGTCGAGGACGACCAGCAGAGACAATTTGCCCCTGTCGGCCTCCCTCAACAGGTCATCATACAGGGTGACCAATGCCGTTTCTGTACCATGGCGCGGCCTGAACCCCGACTGAAATGGATCCAAGGCATCTGTTTCGTCCAGGAGCGCTTGCAGCTGATCGGCCACCACCCTCTCGACCACCTTGCTTAGGAAAGAACGTTTATAGCAATGTTCCATGTTTCATTATACCATTCTTCCATTTGAAATTCCAATTTTGATTTCCACTTCCTAGTTATCATTCATCTGGCTGCTGTTAATAAATTGGTAACCAACTCTCTAGTCATCATATTGTATTCCACATTCTCAAATATTGATAACAGAGCTATATCAGGATTAAATTCTATATCTTTTTCATATATGTCATTTAGTTCTTTAAAGATTAGTTTCCAAAATCTTTGTACTTTTTCACATTCCCACCACATCTGAAAGTATGTACAGTACCAATTTCCTTCTCACATTTCCAACAGACATTCAGATAACTAGCGTTAATTTTATTCAATTTTGTCGGTGTCAAATACCACCTTAAGACAATTTCGGAAAAAAAAATCTTTTATTCTCACCGACATAAATCGTAAAACCTTCATGTCCCACATCTTCCTCCATTCTTCATCATTTATTCTTTTTCCTAAGTCTTGTTCCCGCACTAACTTCAATCCTTCATTCTCAGTCTCTTCTTCTAGATCTAGCAGGAATCTATAAATTTTACTCACTGCACCCTTTACTGAATTGGTCATCTGAATATCTTCACATGATAATAGAAAATGTTCATAGTTTGTATATTCTCTACCTTTGTTGTACTTCTTTACCCATTCATTAGTCCATCTTTCTAACTGCATATAATTCAACCATGATATTTTCTTATTTTGAAGGATTTGTTTCATTTGATCTTTTGATCTTATTTCATCCAACCAAACTTTTAATCTAATCACTTTTTCTTTAAGCAGTCCTTTTCTTTCTTGAGCCAAGCAATCCATTGGATTTTGTTTTAGTGTGTAAGTTAAAAATTGGCCTTGTGTGCCTTAAAATTAGCTTTTCCTGATTCATTCATTCATTCATTCATTTAATTTATTTGTTCCATTTTTACCCCACCCATCTAGATTTGGGAACCTACTCTGGGCAGCTTACAAAATATAGAGATAAAAACAGCATTCTGATCATTGTTGTTGGTTTTTCGGGCTTCTTGGCCGTGTTCTGAAGGTTGTTTTTCCTAACGTTTCGCCTGTGTCTGTGGCCATGGGCATCTTCAGAGGACAGCACAGAGACCGGCCACAGAGACTGGCGAAACGTTAGGAAGGACAACCTTCAGAACACGGCCAAAGAGCCCGAAAAACCAAAAACAACCATTAGATCCCGGCCATGAAAGCCTTCGCGAATACAGCATTCTGATAACTTTGTTCATAAAAGCAATGATTCCTATGTTTGGTCCTGTGTGCTTGCTCAGAACTCACACTGACCCTTTTCCATGTGTCTGACCCTCTGACCTGTCTTTCCCCCACAGTGCGGCAAGTGGAGCACCCTCCTCCTGTGCTATGGACAAGTGGCCCTGAGCATTAAAGAGGAAGTTCTCCCTAGAGCCGAGTTGATTGTGTCCAAAATGATTGAGTACTTCACCATCAACCCCTTGGTATTACAGACACTTTTGCCTTTGCGCAACAGACCTCCTGTCTTCTTTTCCCCCACCCGCCCACCCTCCAACTTTATGGCTAGTATACCCAAAGCACTCCAGTTCTCCCAACGGGCGCCCAGAACATGGTGCTGTGAGAACTGTGCCAGCCATCCTGCAGCCGGAAAGGATGCTGGAAAAGGCAGCTGAAGTAGTCAAGGCTCTGGACCAACTCCTCCACAAGGAAAGGCTGCAATGGTTGGAACTACAGTAACTGACTTAGAAAAAAGGCTAATAGGGGAAGACATGATGATGGAGGAGTGTAAAATTATGCATGGGAGGAGAGGTTTTTCCTTCCCTTTCTTGTTCTACAAAAAGGGTTGTGAACCAAATGTTGTGCGAAAAGAATGACAGCCTAATCAGGCCTTTCGTTCGGTATAGCATGTCTCTTACTTTTCTGTACTCATCCTAGAGCTGGTACAATTTGTTTTGCTCCCATTAGGAGCAACATGAGTAGAAACCTAAACAACAAAGCAAAAACATGGATGAAAAATACTATAGGAAGCATGAAAAGAAAAGGTTGCTACCATCCAACTTCCTGGAGAAGCTCAATCAGAATTTGGATTGGGTCAGACATTGGCTGTATGTCTCTCCTCCCTTTTAGTTGGAGTTACTGTATTCTTTTAACTGGTTAGGCTGCTTTGCCTAGAGTAATTGTCCAATATAGACATTGCAGTTGTAGGACTTACTATCTCAGAAATGTTTATGGCTGATCATGCCAACAAATCTTATGAATTGCTTGATCATGCGGGACATTGTGGCTTGGCCACTGTTGTTTCTGTTCACATGGGCCACATGGCACTCTTGAATTGCATTTAGGACATAAGTCTCAAGAAGAGCCTTTTGATTGCTGTGCTGATGTTCCTTGAGGCCATTTCTGCGACAGGCAAAGCGCAGGAGATACGGCTACACATGAAAGCACCACTCGTGGAATGCCTTATCGTGAGTACGCTGGATCCGACCTTGGACCAAATTGTCTCACTGTCCCTGAGGAACCCAAGAATAAGATGATGGCAAAGGTGCTGGGACCTCAGTTTTCACCACTCAGTAGAACCACCTATGCTGCTAGCTGGGCCACCCACTGCTGCCCCTGGGGGGGGGGGCAGGTCATTTCTCCAGAGCCGGTTTGAAGTAGGCCATAAACCCAATCCCACCTCAGCCGTGGGGTAGGACTGTTGATTGGTCTGTTTAAAATACAGCATGTGTAGGCTCAATCCCTCTCAAGGATTTGAGAGTCTTCCCAAATTAATGCAAGAGGAATCTGGATGATTAAAAATTGTCAATGTTGCAGTCTGAAGAACTTGACTTTAACACAAGTGTTGGGGGTGGGGGAAACAGCTTCTTATTACCAGATCCTGGGATACCTGCAAAGGTGAAATGTTACCTCAGCACCTACCCCCTCAAGGTCAGGACTCCTTCTATGTTTCTGTTATGTCTGGCAGGTGCTGATAGAAAGAGAACCCACGTCCATTTTGGCCGACACTGTGCGTCAGGATGCGATGTATATCGTTAAGGAACTGAGGTAGTATGCAGCTGCAGCATCTTACATGGTGGGGTGGTCGTTTCTTAACAAGGCCCGAAGACTCACTCCTGGATATGTGTAAGATACACTGGAGGTCTTTTAAACAATTGGTTGTAGTCTATTTTCATACATTGTGGTAGGAGTCACTTGTGTGCTCCTGGCAGAAATCAGACAGTCACTCTCTTTTGAAGCAAAGAGGCCTATGCTTTTGCGATCCATGGGGAGTCCCGTTTCCATCCATATAAATTGCCGTAAGTGTCGCTTTCTGTGCAGAATGAGAGATCAGAATTCAAGCTTCAGGGCCCCCCAAAATGGGGTTCTGCCACCGTGTGAATCCCAGCCAACAGTGATGCCAGTGTCCTTGAACTCAGGATAATAGTAGTGGTGTTCTGGCACCCCGTTGAAAAAAGGGGTGGGACAAGATTATTCTGCATCTGAGGAGCAGGCTGAGCATCGCCCTGCGGTAACTTCATCACGCACTGCTAGAGTTGCTACATCTGAAGCGCGTTTCTCTTTTCACAGCAAACTGAAGCCCCTCCTTGAGTCAGAAAAGAAAAACATCCTCCTCTGTGTCTCTTTCAAAAGTGTCCTTGGTCTGGCTTCACTTGCCAGCCTTGAAGGGCAATTATCCGGGGTAGAGGAGGAGGCCGCTCAAGACATCCAGGTGAGTCTTTCTCATCTGTGTTTGTTTGTTTGTTTACCAAAATCAGCTTTATTTCCCACAGTATAGGTAACACATTGTATCATTATAGATACTGGATGAGAATTAGGATTATGGTCTGAGAAAGCAATGAAGTCCCCACTAATTGTAAATGCAAATTCATACCAATAATTCCAATTGATTCAATGCTGGAGCTGCCACTTGCATTGGTAGGGCTGAGCAATAACACTTGTGAATTGAAATCTCCCCCCCCACACACACACACACTCAGACCCCCGTTTTACATGTAGTGGTTTCAATGGCAATAAAAGTATGGCCAGTAACAATTTGGGAAAGGGAAAATGTTCAAGGCTCTTCTGTGCCACTCACTGTTTGATAGCACACACTTGTTGTTACCCTCGTGGTGGCAGCATGGAGCTGCTATTTCTGTCCGCCTCCCCAACCCCCAAATGCCCAAAGATGCAGAATCTTAACAGACTATGTTGCTAAAAAACTAGATAAGTACATAAGTAATTATAAAATCACATCAGCATATATGAAAAATCTTACCCATCCCAGCAGAGTTTTCTCCCCTCTAATGACCCTCTTGTGGCATCCTTTGCTCCTTTTGCCCCAGCTATCTTTTGGGGCATTATTTATACATTTATTCTCCCTTTATCTATTATAAACAATCGTGTCTGTAGGGTGTAAATATCTAGAGGCCTGGAGAGTCAAAGAACGTTTTTCAGTAGGATATCCACTTGTTTCTGTAGCTTTTGTAACTCCAGACATCTGTAACCTGACAGTTGTTATTGTTATGTTATTGACTAACTTTTTGCAGAGTTTACTCTAATAATGCTCTGTACCATTAAGCATTCAACGTGCTAAGATATTGTTACCCTAAAATCCTGAAATGCTAGATTAGAGATGGGCATGAAATGAACCATGAACCAAAACATCCAACAAACCAGGCTGGTTCATGGTTGATTTCACGGCCCAGTTCAGGGATTCTGTTTTGCAGAAGCAAAACAAAATGCCGAACTTTTTTCCCTTTGGCATTTCATTTGCTTCCACAAAAGAGACTCCCCCCCTGCCCCCTTCCCACTGCCCCCCATTGCCTCCGCCTGTCTCCTTCTGCTGCCTCCGCCACTACCTTGGGGGCCACCATCCCTGCCAGAAGACAGTTGCTGCATCTGCCCACGTCCCTGCCGATCAGCTGTCTGGTGGGCACCTACTCAGAGGCATGCACCTGACATCCAGCTGATAGGTGGGCACATGTGCAGAGACAGTGCCTTCCCTGCCAAGAGCTTGCTGCCACCTCTGAAAATATGCCTGCATTGGCAGCAGAGGCGGAGGCAGCAGGAGGAGGGAGGGGCTCCCCCAGGCACACATTGGAAAAATGAATCATGAACCAGTTCATTTCTTCAGGGGTTCATGGTGATTAGTGGTGAGCCAGGAACCAGGAACCATTATGAACCATCCGTTTTCCGGTTCACACTCATTGTGAAGCCAAAATAATATACTCCGCAAAAGGGTGCAGTATAGGACTTCCAAACACATCTCATATTTAGGCTATAATGGAAACCTATACAACAATAAAGATTGTCTTGGTATGAAGACCTTGCCCAGCAGGGACGCTGGCTCTTTGTTTTGAAATGACTATAGTAAGCTTTTATTCAAGCTTCAATTTTTAAAAGCACTTTCATTTTCAGGGCTGCATCTTCCATATGCCACTTCACTATGTTTACACTCTATGCACACAAACATGTTACGCCTTAACACCTTCTGCCACATACAAGCCCTTGAGTCACTGCTTAAATCAAAACTCTTGCAAAAGGGAAATCCTTTAGTTTTTGTGAGTTTTCCAGGCTGTTTGGCTGTGTTCTTAAGGTTTTTCCTCCTAACATTTTGCCAGTCTTTGTGGCCGGCATCTTCAGAGGACAGGGGCCAGAACTCTGTCTGTGCTGTGAAAATCCTTTACTCAGAAGGTGTGGCTTAAAATCTCTTGATAACAGTGACTTTGCGAGAGGAATGGTGGGGGTGGGGGTGTCATGCCTCAATTGCTCTGACCTCCTTTGCCACTGAGTGGAGTGTGAAGGATTTCTTTTCGCCGGACTAGTGACATCCTCATATGTTCTCTGAGAACTAGTCCAAGGCAGAGAGCAGAGTTTCTGAGTGAAGTTCAACTCCCAAAGTGCAGAGTTTGCATCCAGGGGGTGACTGCATGAGCCCCATAGCCTTAGGTCTGCATCACCAAACACGGCCATTTCCACCTACCAAGCTATGAAGTGCTGAGTGGAGCTGTCTCCTTGTGCTTCAGGGCCTCTACTATCAGACCATGAACAGTTTCGAAGAGATGCTGCAGGCTTTACTGTTGGAGAATCCGTGTCCACTTGAGCTGAAGCACATGATGGAGGTATACCGGAAGGGTTGGGGTCTTTCGCTCAAAGGGAAGGGGGCCACAAGGGAGTCAGCTGAGGCACCGTGTGTAAACCTTGACATGCTCATAATTGCGGGAGTTTGTCCAAGAGCCACTTGCTTACACAACATACTGTGCATCTTTGGTGCACACATACAGTGTCACCACACACTGCACTGTAACGGGAGAGACCTGGATGCCTTTGGCAAGAGTTGGTGTTACCCATGCTTTTCAAAGTTTTGCTCCCCAGGGCCAAACCTCTGTCTGTGATGTTCGCGGCATCATGAAGATCCCCTCTGTCCTTTCAGTCCAGGTAGCAACTGTAGAAGGGAAGATAAGAAAGGGCACATCCTGGCACATGGGAAAAGCAGGAGGCTGACTCTTGCTTAGCCCTCTCCTGAACAGAATTGCTGTCGGTTGTTGTGGGTTTTTCGGGCTCTTTGGCCATGTTCTGAAGGTTGTTGTTCCTAACGTTTCACCAGTCTCTGCGGCCATGGGCATCTTCAGAGGACAGCACTGTCCTCTGTGCCACCCTCTGAAGATGCCGTCTACAGAAACTGGCGAAACGTTAGGAAGAACAACCTTTAGAACACGGACAAAGAGCCCGAAAAACCCACAACAACCATCAGATCCCGGCCGTGAAAGCCTTCGCGAATAGAATTGGTGTCCTCTGCATTGAATACTGGTGGGAAGGGAAAAGTCCCTTGGATGCTGCCAGAGCGTTCCCTCTGAGAAACAAAAAGCAGGCGGACGGAATTTTGCCTGGGCTGGGTTGGAAGGCAGAGCAATTTCTACAAACCACATTTGATGTTTTTGAAATGTGGAGCTTTAGCAGCTTTTTAGAATTTTTTGAGCTTCTACTGGCTTGTTTAGCAACTTGGGTGACTAAGGGCCAAAGGAATGCAACCCAGCCGCTGGTATTTGCCTCCAATTATTCTGCTACATGTGGCAGAAGACCTCTGGAAATAGACCTCAATGATAATTGAAGATTTTTGCTCATGACCTTATTCTTGCATTGATATTATCCTGCAACCCTGCTGAAACCTGGGCTGCAGCTACTCGTACAGAAATATTTCACCTGGCACAAGCTGAAAATGGTGTCCTTTACTTGGGTGAAAGGTGTAACCAGAGGGTATCCACAGGTGCAATTAATTTGAACTTTTATTTAAATCATGGCAGATAAACAGGGATAAGATCTACAAAATGAAGACACAATATAAAAGAATTTAAAGGAAAATCAATGAATTTTTGGCAAAATACAATGCAATGATGAGATGAAAAGTGGAAAAAGAATCAGATGAAATTATAATTACAGAAAATTAGCCACAGTTAACTCTTTATAAAACACTGTATTTGTTCCTAATTTTCCACCAGCCCTCTAGTTGAAGCTCACTATGTTCAAATATTTGACTTAAAGATTGAGAAAGAAAGGCATATAGCTACCTTTTCCAAGAAACAGGTTCCTGAAGAGTGAGGGGAATGTGCCAGAGAATTGATCCATAAATTAAAAGGAAGAATGTAAACTTAAGTAGTAAAACCACAGAGAGAGAGAGAGAGAGAGAGAGAGAGAGAGAGAGAGAGAGAGAGAGAGAGAGAGAGAGAGAGTGTGTGTGTGTGTGAGAGAGAGAGAGAGAGAGAGAGAGAGAGAGAGAGAGAGAGAGAGAGAGGTAGGTAGATATAGAATTGCCTCAAAGGAGTAGTCTGGCCCATTGTAAAAACTGAAACTTCTCTCAGAATTAAGACAAACTAAGGCCTAAAGGCTGCAGAGCAGTTACTATCTGCAAAAGGAAAAATTATATAAGAAAAAGTGAACTGAGAAGCTTCTGCATGTGAACATGAATGTGAGAATGAATGAATGTGACTCTGAGTCTGATCCTCCTTGTTCCAAGCAACTATGGTTTTTTTGCTCCACTGATGCCCCTAATATTCCTGCATTAGGGTTGACTTTCTTACCTTCACCCCCTAAACTTCAGTTCTGTGTTGGCTGATGGCATGCTGGGAGAGAAAGTGCATTGCACCACTTTACTTTATTTCCAGAGACTGAATCATTCCTTTGTCCCTGGGGCACACGATGTGATCATAGCATCTTGTCTGGGTAATCTCTGGGACAGAAGCCACTGCAAGTGTCCAGCCTTAGAGCCGGCCACCCTTGTCCCGTGGTCTTCCAGCTCAGCCAGAGCCTGATTGCCACAGAAGTCATGCATCTGGTTCATCATACCGACAGAAGCCCAGGCTGGGCGGAAGGCTCGGCCCTTTTTGCCCAAAGTCATCGGTGTTCTTTATGAAAGAAGCCAAAGATTTCCTGGATGCCATTCCGTGGCCAGGCCTTTTCCTGGGTCGGCAGTCCATTCCGTAGGCTGTTTGTCTGCAGGCCAGTTCAGTCCACATGTCCACAGCCATTTTGCCCGGTGTGTACTTAGGCACATCAGCGCTATTTTCAAGCTACCCCAGGGCTTCTGCCCTGCCTGGCCAGTACTGGGAGGTTTCCCAGCGGCTGATGTTGACGGCGTCAGGGCTCATCTTGCATCGAAAGCCCTTGCTGCTGGAGCTGCCTCTGAGGCGAAAGCGCCACTGCTGCCTGGCCAGTGCCGGGGAGGCTTCCCAGACGCCTCAGCCGCGTTTCTGCTGAGCTGGGAACCGCTCCGCCGGCCTCTCCTTTTTCCCTGCCTGGCAAGCAGGCGAGGCGGCCTCAGCACAGACCTGTCAGTCGTGGTGAAAAGCCTCCCGCCACCGGCCAGCCTGCAGGCTGGGGGCTTCTTCTAAGCCAAGGATTCACATTAAAGCAAGACGTGAGAAACGGGCCGTTTTCATGCCTGTTTTAAATCAACCCATGGTTAAAAAAATATCTTACAACAGGTTACCTGAAGCATGTAATTCCTGCCTTAAAGACCCTATTGATCACGGGAGCAGGGAGTGCGCATGGATCCAGCCCCTCTTCCTCTTCCCTGGCCGATTTATTGGCGGCCCAGAACAAGTGTGTGCTTGCCCTCTGTTTTATAGCTCATGGAACCATGGATAAGGTCAGCATTAGACCATGAGCGTGAGAGAGCAGTTGAGACGGCAATGAAGTTTTTGAGATTTATAGCTGGCCATGTCTTCTTCGATGTGAGTAGCCACCCAGTTTGGATGCTTTCCTTGTGACCAAACTGCCCCACGGGAAAAAAATGGGCCTGAAGACATGCTGGGCAAGAGTGTCCCATCGAGGGCCTTCCCTTTCTTTTTCAGCTGTCTCGGGAATTCAGCAAGCTGGCCCACCTCACCGCAGTTCTGATCGGTCTGTGCAATGATCCGGTGCAGCACGTCAGCTGCTGTGCGGTGCAAGGAGTCAGCTGCCTCTGTGAGGTTCTGTTACGCCAGAAGGGTAAGCGCTGCCCACAAGGCTCTGCCACCACCAGTCCTGCCTACTTTGTGGGCCCTGTGCCTCTGGAGCCCGGCTCCGTTTGGAGGGTGAACAGCTTTGGCAGGGGGCCGGTGGCTTCTTGACTCATCAGAGGCAGCATAGATTCCAGCAGTCAGGGCCAAAGCCACCCTTTTCTTTTGCCCGACAAAGGTTTCCTTGGCCTTTGCCCTGCCTGCTTAGCTGTGGGGTCACCAGCTGCCTAGGCTGAAGCCTCCACAGACAGGAATTCCTGTGGGCAGGGGTGTAAAATGAAATGGGTTGGAGTTTCTTCTACAGTAAACTCTTCTGGAGACCGAGTGCAGGTGATTTTACACTTGTTGCCACAAATTTTTGTTGAAATATTCTTTTGATCCAGAACTTATTCAGAAAGCAGTGTGAAAAGGAGGTGTTTTTTCTTCTTCTTAAATAAGTCCATATGAAACAGAGCAAAGAAGCCTTAACTAAACACTTGAATTGAATAAGGGCTCACTGAAGTGCTAGATGTCACTTTGGTACTTCAGAAGTTAAAAATCCAGAGCAGCACCTTTTGTTTCAAATGCTCTAGGGGTGACTGACAGTGAATCAGTGGTGCTCACTGGAGGCATCAAACAAAGGAGAGATTCATAGGCTGGAGGTGAAGGGAGGGAGGGAGGAAGGGAGGGAGGAGCTTTGCTTGCACCCTGGAGGTTGAGCAGTAGTTGATGACTCACCCCATTGCCAATCCAGGTTAAAATCCTTTATTTCCCCCATGACATTTTCCCCCAACAATTCAGACAAAATTTCAATTACAGTGGTGCCTCGCAAGATGAGCAATTCGTTTTACGATGAAATCGCATCACGATGGAGTTTTTGCGATTGCAAAAGCGATCGCAAAACGATGTTTCCTATGGGGCTTTTTCGCTTTGCGATGATCAGTTCCCTGCTTCGCTAACCAATCATTGCAAAACGACGATTTTCACACAGCTGATCAGCTGTTTCAAAATGGCCGTCGGGTAAAAAAATGTCCGTCCACTGTTTTCTGGGACGGATTCCTCGCTGCACGGGCAGCGAAAATGGCCGCACTGTGGAGGATCTTCGCTGGACAGTGAGTTTCAAGCCCATAGGAACGCATTAATCGGGTTTTAATGCATTTCTATGGGCTTTTTAAAATCGCTTTACAATGTTTTCATTCTACAGCGACTTCGCTGGAACGAATTAACATCATAATGCGAGGCACCACTTGTATTGTATGCAAATTGAATTCAAAAGGCCTAAAATTGGCTTGAAGCAAATCAACTGCAATTCGTAAGACAACTCAGTGGAGTGGATTGAAGCACATGGCATTTTTATACCCCTAGATGTTTATGTGCCGTTAATCAAGCCACACAAATGCACTTTCAAGCTATGTCTGACATTCTCTTTCTGAGAGCTGCCCGGGTTCTTTGGCTGATTGCTTTCAGGGACGTCGTGTTTCAGAGCTCTTTAAATCCATTGGTTGCGAACAGACTTTGGTATGAGTTGAAATGAGTCTTCTACTTACCACACGTTTTAAATTTCTGTTTAGCAAACTGAATGCCCCACGAGGTAAGTTTTGTTTTAGCAGCCAGCAAAATGTGTGATGGGAGCTAGACCATCATCCTAGCCCCCATCATCCTGTCAGTCCTCATCTACACCCAGTTGGTTTCTCACCTTTAACCATCATCCCTATTTCACCGCATACCTGAGAGACACCTGTCTCCCTGCCCTTCCCTTCATGTATCTGCCCACCTTTCTTTGCTCTCTCCAGCCAGACAGTGGCTCTGCCCTCCTTCCATTTCTGCTGCACCCTTTTCAGGCCTGCCTTCCTTTGGCCTTGACTGCAGCCAGAAATAGTCCTTGGAGATGGCCCATGAACTTCCTTCATCTTCACGATCATGTAAATAAGCTTGCTTACCCTAAAAAGAGCCTCACGAGTCAGTGGTTAAAGTGCAGTACTTTAGTCAAGACTCGTGACCTGAGTTCAATCCCAACAGGCTCAGGTAGCCAGCTCAAGGTTGACTCAGCTTTCCATCCTTCCGAGGTCAATAAATTGATCACCCAGATCATGTGGGCGGGGGCAATGTGTATCCTGCATAATTAAATTGTAAAGTGCCCAAAGCGTGCTTTAAACGTTGTTTAAACATTCCCTCAGTCACCTCTCTGCACATTAGCATGTTTTTCGCTCTACTAACAGAATCCAGATTGTACAGCTGGAAAGGACCCTAAGGGCCATCCAGGCCAACCAAGGGTAAAGTAGGCCATGCCCAGCCAGCACGGCCCTCAGAAGGTGAGCCATTCCACTGCTGATTACGGAATGGCAGGTGATCTGTCGTGCCTATTTTTGGCCGCAGCTTCCTCCATCCCCTCTCATCCCCTCTAGCCACTTAAGCCACCCCTTTTGCTCCCACCTCCCACTGCACTTGCCTTTACAGTGTGTCTGTAGCCCCCCCCTGCCCCCCATCTTAGGGGTGCCATTTCATTGTTTCAGGTTCTTCATCGCTACAAGTCCTCCCCTCACCCAAAAAACACCACCTTTCCTTTCTTGTCCTGCTCGAGTTACTCTCATGAAACGATGTCAGAGCTGCCGTCCTGCCTATTCTCCAGAGGGCCCCATGCCTAAAGCTGCTTTTTGTTGCTGTGATAACTTTCCTTGTTTTCCCAAAGAGGGATAACATCTGTTCTGTCCCATAGAGCTCAAGAACCTCAAGCAGAAGAGGCGGAAGTGGTTTGGGAAGAGAAGCTCAAAGCCGGAGGAAGATGAAAGCCTGTCTCTCCTGAGAGTCGACAGCAGCTGGCACGTTGCCACGGTAGAATCCTGGAATCACAGAGTTGGAAGGGGCCCACAAGGCCACTGAGGACCAAACCCCAAACCCTCTTGCTCAAGGCAGGAATCCACATTTGCCAGTTGGTGGTCCAGTTGTTCTTTCGGATGCCTCCAGCCTTGGAGCGCTCACCACTAGCCGGGCTCTGCTTTGTCACTGTTTCTGGTTTGGACTGATTCGCCCATCAAGGACAGCAGACACTTTCTGCTGAGGGTCTTATGGTGGATAATGTTAGCAGTTCACCCTTCTTGCCACTGGAGATACTGCCAGAGAGCTGGGACCTTCTCCCCGCGAAAGCTGAGCTGAGCCCTTCACCCTGTCCTTTTTAGTGAAAGGGATGCGTGGCCAGGCCTGGCTTGACGGCACCAACCTGTCTGTCTGCTCCCTGCAGCCTCACAGTGACCTGCTCTTCTCATCTCAGCTGACCAACCTCCTGCTCTCTGTTCTGGATAGCTTGAAAGGGTCTGACGCGGGGCTGCTGAAGGCGGCGGAAGAGGTCCTCAACGCTATTGTGGAGAACCACGCCATGAAGATCAGAAGGGTGAGAGGCCTTCTTGGGGGTGGGTGGGTGTTTCAGTCCCTCCCAAAACTTTGGACTAGAGGGAATGGCATGATTGATATTCTAATGGGGCTGAAAAGAGACCTGTAAGTTTTGACTTTTGGGAAGAGTTAGGGTTAGGAGGCTGAGCAAGGAGATGGGAAGGGACAAGTGGAATCCCCCGCAGAGATGCCCTCCCACCTCTGTGTGCTTCCCCATTGCTTTACCCTGAACCCGTCTTCCTTGTTCCTTTTGCATGGAGAAGTCGGAGCAGAGCAGAGTCAGGTTGTCTGTTGCTCTCCCTCTGCAGGGCTAGCCAGTTGACCAGGCATCTCCCTCAGTGTCACCTCCGACAGTTCAGGCCTGGAGAGAAGCCACCAGAACAGCTCCTCTCCTCCAAGGGAGTGGGTCAGAGCAGCTCCTCCCTGGACACAGCTGGCCCTGCCTGTGGCTGATGCCAGCCAACCCTGTTGGGGGGGGGCTGCCTGAGGGGGACACCCACACGCTGACTTGGTGTGAAAGCCTCCTCCTTCGTTCCCCCTGATGTTCACTTTCCTCTGGCCGCCAGCAAAAGGGCTGGAGTTCCCTCTGCTCAGCGGATCCCCTGCCCCTGAACTGCTCTGGGGACTTGTCCCATCCCTCAGGGGGGCCCAGAAGACCCAGCGGCCCCACTCGGCATGGTCACGGTAGACCAGAAGGCCCCACCCCACCTCTTGGGCTGCGCATGCCATCGGCCCCAAATGGGCTCCCCACTCCTTCCTGTCACAAGCCGGACGTTGTTATTTTGGAGCCTTGCCTCAACTCATCCTCTTAACTGGGAGGGGAACCAGTTCCTTTCCAAGGGGATGGAGGGGAGGTCACTGGCAACCTTTGTGGGCTCAGCAGGCTTAGAAATAGGATGCCCCTTCTGCCCGCTTGGCTCGAGACCTGCATTTGCCAAAATGGGCCTGGAGAACGAGGGAACAGGATGCCCTGACCAGCCTTTGGGCTGCCTCCCTCCTGCCCCATGAGGTGGGGGCAGTGTGGGACCGCTCTGGGTGTCCGTCCAAGAATGGGCTGGGCTTGACCCTTTGATGTCCTGCAGGTGGAAGACGTCGTCGGGGCCATCTACCGCTGCCTCCAACTCGGCCAGTCTTCCTACTGGACCCGGAAAGTCGTGCTGAGGGCCTTGGGCTTCTTGTTGCCGTCTCACATGGAGGAAGTGCTGCGAAGCTGCCTGTCCTTTTCAATACCTGTGAACAGGTAGAATACCAGTTTATCTTAATGCTGGGCAATCTGGCACATCCAGAGTCTCTAGCCAGGCTTTCCCTCTTTAGGGAGAGGCCCCTTGGCCAACGATTTCCTGGCAGGGAGGAACACTGACACGTTGGTCTCCCGTGGTGAATTTCCAGGCATGCCAATGAGCTCTGGACAGCCATGGCTACTGGCCCCCAGGTGGCCACGCAGGTCCTGCAGCTCCTGCTCAAGAATCTCCAGGTCAAGAATCCTTTGGAGGGTGATGAAGACATCGCCACCATGTCCTTAGCTGTGAGTAGCTAGCCCCTGGTCTTTCTCTGGCTTTGCCCTGCATATTGCTGTACTTCATTGTGGCCTGCAGATTATTTCATTCAGTCATTTAGTTATTTATTTAAAATACTTTTATCTCACCTTTCTCCTTGAAAAAGACCCAAGTCAGCTTACATAATTAAAAAGACAATATTTAAAAGTTTTTTTAAAAAAATAAGTGTACAAATATTAAAAAATGAATTAAACAAGTATTATATTAAAAACAGTAAATAAAATCAATACTAAAACTCCTTTAAAATAACAGAGCCCAACAATCCATTAAAATCTCTTCTCAAACTGCCAGTCACAGGGACGGCTTGCCTGAAGAAAAAGGTCTTCTCCTGCTTGCAGAAGGACAGCCTGGCCTCCTGTGGGGGGGGGGAGTTCCAAAGTCTGTGGGGGGGGAGTTCCAAAGTCTGGGAGCAGCCACAGAGAAAGCCCTCTCCCGTGTCCCCCATCAGATGCACCTTTGAGGGTGGTGGGACTGAGAGGAGGGCCTTCCCTGGTGATCTTCAAGTCCATAGAGGGAGAGGTGGTCTTTTAGATAGCTTGGACCCAAGCCAGATTGCCAGGGTGCTCCTTCCCTCAGCAGGGAGCAAAGCCTCAGAAACCACTTTAGATCCATTTCCCCTTGGAGAGGACAATGTTGCAGGGAGACCATGCCCTTCCTTGCTACACTCAGAGGGTGGACTTCACACCATCTCACTCAAGATGGCAGGGTGTGGGCCAGCTGTAGAAGTGGGCCCGTCGGTCCTTTGGCTGTCACCTCTTCAACCTTGAGCAGTTTAGTTGGTCTGGAGATGGAGGTTTGATGGAGTCCCAGGGAGGCAAAATGAACAAGCTGGCACGAAATGCTCTCTTGAGTTAAAACAGGGGGTGGGCGACTTACGGCCTTCGAGACTTTGCTGGACTGTGACTCCAGACCCATCTCATCATGAGCTATGCTGCTGAGGAGATGGAGTCCGAAGGGTCACAAATTCTTGGCGTCTCCTTTGAAGTACCTTTGATGCATCCGGATGCAAATCCCTGGATGGATCCAGGTCAGGTGCTGCTATGAGCAGCCATAGATCAGCACATTTCCAAACAGATGCTTCAAGAGAACTAAATGATTGTATAATAAAGGAATCAAATATGCCAAAGAGTTTTCCCAAAGCATTATCTTTCTTCAAGATCGCCCTATAACTAAAGGTATCCATGTTGAATGTTATGTCTGCAAATTCTAATTGAGCAGCTTAATCTTTCTACTTTTTTGAGTCATAATTATAATTTATTTTTTGTTCTATCATTTATCAAAAAAGAAGAAGAGAAAGACAGAGAAGACCAGTCTCTTATAATAAGGGGGGGCAACATTTACCCCCAAGTCACAAACAGTATCTCCAAGGGCCATTTTGGAAGCCTCCCAAGATCCCTGGGGGTTCCCACTCACCACCCCCAAAATTAAATTTGAAACATCCCCTTGAGTCCTCAGAGGAGCACAGAGATAATTTTGCCATGTGTTACATTCATGGAATCATACAATAATGGAGTTGGAATGGACATCAAAGACCATCAGGCCCAACCCCCTGCTCAGGGCAGGAATCTAAATCAAAGCCGATCTGACAGATGGATGTCCAGTTTTCCCTTGAATGCCTCCAGTGTTGGAGTGCTCATCACCTCCTGAGGTCATGGGTCATACTGCTCTAACATTTAGGCAGATTTTCCTGATATTCAACCGAAATCTGGCTTCCTTTAACTTGAGCCCATGGTTGTGTGTCATGCATTCAGGGATGATCGAGAACAGATCTTGCCCCTCCTCTGTATGACAGCCTTTCAAGGATTTGAGAAGTGCTATCCTGTCTCCTCTCAGTCTTCTTTTCTCAAGGCTAAACATGCCCTTCTTTCAGCCTTTCTTCTCAGGGCTTGGTCTCCAGTCCTCTGATCATCGTTGTTTAAGGTGGTCCCAGCACCCATTGTTAAAATGTTTTAGCCAATAGAGGGGACAAGGAGGCTTCTGTTTTGGAACAAGACACCATTTAAAATCCTTTCTTATAGTAACATACAGAATAAATGCCAGCTTCTGGCATCTTTAAGTCTTGAATTCTAAAACTTTTCCATTTCAACACATACTAATTTGATCACCATGACTTTAAAGGTGTTAGTGTACATAGTATAAGCAAAACCATATGCCCAGTCCCAGAGAATTGCAGTGGGAATAGCACAGGCCAGAAGCTGTGCTATACCATTGACATTTGATTTCTGAAGAATGGAGAATCAGGCTCCCAGTGCCTCTCAGGGCCATGATTTTCTGTTTAACTCTTGTCCCACCCCCTTTCTTCAAAAAGACCCGAAAGAGTTAATTTTTTAAAAAATAGGCATGATCTTTTGCTTGCTATTACTTTCAGGAAACCAGCTGGATACAATCTGTGAGGGTCTGAGACCATTAACAAACTGGGTGGGTGCAGCTTCCATGCTTTCTGTAACTGCACGTTTCTGCTATTAAATTAGGGCTCCTTCAGTCTCGAGAGACTATGGTAATGTGCTCTCTATAGAGGACTTGGAACAGCGTCTGGTGTGGCTAAGAAGGACAATTCAAGAGTGTCAATCCCTTCCACACTGAAGACAAATACAATCTGTCCCCTGTCCAGCTCCCTGATTTGGCTGGCTTTGGGACTGCCTCTTTGCCTCGGCCTGCTGAACAAGGATCTCTTCAAATTGGGAGAGGTCATGATGCATCGCCTGCCTCCAGGCTGAGTGCTTAGAGGTCAAGGTTTCCCATCTGTTGAGGTCCATTCCTAAGGCCTTCAGATTCCGCTTGCAGATCTCCTTGGATCGCAGCTGTGGTCTCCCTCTGGGGCAAGATCTCGTCTTGATCATCCCAAACTAGATGACAGGCAACAATAGGTTCAAGTTACAGGAAGCCAGATTTCGGTTGAAATTCAGGAAAAACTTCCTGGTAGAGCAGTACGACAGTGGAACCAGTTACCTCGGGAGTTGGTGAGTGCTCCAACACTGGAGGCATTCAAGATAAATTTAGACAAGCACTTGGCAGATATTCTTTGAACCATTTTTCTGCATTGAATAGGGGGGTGGATTCTATGGCCTTAGAGGCCCTTCCAACATCATATATATATACAGTGGTGCCTCGCAAGACGATGTTAATTCATTCCGTGAAAATCGCTGTTTCGTGAAAACATCATCTTGCAAAATGCGGTTCCCCATTGGAATGGATTGAAATCTATTTCATGCGTTCTAATGGGGGGAAATCATCATCTTGCGAAAATCGCCCATAGGAAAACCATTTTGCGAAGTGCAGACTCAGCTGTCAAAATTGTTGTCTTGCGAAAAACCATCCCGAAAAAAACCCGTCTTGCGAAGCACGGGCCAAAACATCGTCTAGCGAAAATCGCCCATAGGGAAAACCATTTTGTGAAGCGCTATAGCGATCGCAAAAACCCATCGTTTGTGGCCTTTCAAAGTCTGTTAATTTATTTGTAATCATATCAGTCTCAGCTATCTCAGCATGCTTCCCCAGATAACTCCTCGAAGTGTCAAAATTGGAATACTGTGAGTCTGTTCAAAGGCAAGCAAGAATGATTGCCAGAAACTCTCCCTTCCCCTTCATCAAGCCACAATTCTAAAATAGTCACAGAAATTGTGCAGGATTTAGAGCTAGCCATAAAATGACCTGCGGGGGGAGCCAAACACAGAGGGTACCGGTGCAAGTGTGTGTACAGCTTGGGAGGAGATCTTGTCACTGAGATGCGTGCCACCTGGCTTACCTCTTTCAGGCCATGAATGTCATCCACGAGACCTTCCGCATTCCTGGGTACCGAACAGCCCTGGCAGAGATGCACCTTCAGCTATTCATCCCTTTGCTCAAGCAGGTCCTTTATGTGATGCAGATGAACTTGCCTGATTCTTTGAAAGCCAGGCAGGACATAATCCTGAAAGAAAACCCTGAGGCACTCAGCTTCCAGAGGTACCAGAAAAGCTAGACCATGGCAGAGGTTCTTCCGAATTACATGACTTGGAAGGGATCGGTTGGACAGTGTGGCATGGAGTCCCCAGGAGAAGGTGGGCTTTGGGAACCTTCCTTCCAAAAAGAAGGAACCTTCCAAAAGCTCTGAGTCCAGCATCCTGCCGAGTGTGGGGTTTGCAAGGAAGGGGGGCGGGTCCTGCATCCCCCTGACAGATGCCTTTCCGAACTCTTCTTAAGGAGCTCTAGCAAAGGTCCCCATCTCCCAGGGGACTCCGTGCCACTCTGTCCAACAGCTCTTATCTTTTTAAAGCCAATTCCTCCTAAGATTTAGCCAAAATGTGCTGGTCTGTTTCTTCCCTTATGAGCAAAAGTCACCTGGACCTTTGGAGATTTGAAGACAGCTATTATGTCTGTTCTTAGTCTTCTCTCCTCCAGAGTAAACAGACTCAGATCTTCCAAACATTCTTCCTAGGACATCATTTCCAGATGCCCTTGGGATTCTGTTTGTCTTTCTCTGGTGCCCTTGACTAGACACAGGGCTCTAGGGGCTGAGCAGAGAGCAAATAAGGCAACCCAGCCCCTATTGTGAAATATTGCATGCCTACAGGAAATTACAGAAGTGGTCTGCACAATTTTCCCGCCACCTGTCCTGTCCCCAGGTATTCATGACCTCAGCCTGGTGCACCTTCCTTGACCGGGGTGGGGGGTGGGGGGAAAGGGGAGGAGAGCTTACAGCAATTGTTCAGCATGTTTCCTGTAAATGAGCCCGGCTCCAGAAGGGAAGCCCATTCTTGGAAGGAAGCCAAGAGAAGGTCAATTGCCTGGGGGGGAGGGAAGGGGTGGTGTTTGCCCACCCGCAGAAGAGGCTCCTCTGGGATGCTTAATCATACTGCGTGACTGGTCTCAGAGGTGATGGCAGTGGCGATTTTGGGAAGTGTTTGGGTGTGGATTTGTTTGATCCTGCTTCTGCTTTATGTTTGCAGCACTTCAGTCAAGATAATCAAGAATCTTTTCTCAGTGGCTGGGGACTGGGTGGTGTATGCCTGCATTGAGTTCCAGCAAGGGTGGGTGGTTCTGAGCACTCCCCAGCAATTCTTACAAGGCACACGCCTCCTGGCCAGGTATGTTGGCGGTGGTACGTCCTGTCCAGTTGCTTCTGACTTATGCCAAACCCAGGGATGACTGGCCACCAGGAGGTTTTGTCACAAACAGCCCTGCCCGGGTCCTGCAAATGAAAAGCCATTCGCTGCCTCTACCGAGGTCCATGACGAGACCCAGCCAAAAGGCCCCTCCCTTCTCTACCAGCCAGGGCTGTGATTGCTGCACTTGCAGGCAGGAGCGACTCTCAGCCTGGTATCCCACCCCTTGTTGTGCGCACCCTTGGGGGAGGTGTGCTTGTGCGCTGCCTGTTTCACTTGTTGCTCCACAAAGTGCCAACCATAGGAAGGAAGCCACTCCACGCAAGGGAGCAAGTGGCTGCTTGTTGGACAGGGGTGGGGGTGCGGGGAGAGTTTTCTTGGAGGGCACCTCCTGGCTGCCAGAGGCAGAGCTGCTTTCTCCACTCTGGGGCCCTTCAGTGTCCCTCTGCTGCTAAAGACATCTGGGTGGACACAGTCTTGCTGTGCCCCTCTGGCCTGCCAAGCAGCCAGTGACGGGCAAATCAGGCCGTGAAAAGAGGATGCCGTGGGGAGACCGAGCTGCCTGCCCTTCTTCCCTCCTTCCCCCCCCCCACCTGTGGGATTCGCTCTGGTCAGTAGGGGTGGCCCCCCCTCCCACGATATTATATGGGGTAGAACCCTTTGATGGAGAACTCTTCTTGTAGCGGTTTCACCTGTGGGAGGGGGGCCAGCCCTCCGGCTGCATAACCTCCTGGAGAGTTCAGCCACTGGAGGTCTTGGCCCCCTTCAGGAGGGTCCTGCGTTCCTCCCAATGCAATCGCCAGCAAGATGGAATCTTCTGCTGTTCCCCCTCACAGGGCCATGACCGAGTGTGACAGCCCACAGATCCCAGGGATCTTTGGAGAGGCCGCCCTCATTCTTAACAGTGAGGAGGATGAGCTGAAGAAGATGACGGCTTTGGCTCTCGTGATTGAGGTACAGGAGGCTGAGCGACGGGAGGGGAGGGGAGGGGAGGGAAGGGGAAAGCTGCTCCCGCTGGCCCAGGAGGTGCCTCATCTCAGGCGGTCTTGTGGAAGCTTCCTCGTGGATGACCTTCCAGCCAAAAGGTGATATGCCCGGTCCCTTTTGCTGTCGAATGGGAGAGTGGCCAACATAACACCCATATTCAGAAAGAAGCCCAGGGGAAGAGAGGCGGAAGGCCACAGGCTGGTTAGCTTGACATCTGCTCTTGCCAAATAGGTAAGGAAAAATGCTTAAAGTGGTCAAAAATGCATGAGGGAAGACCTGCTGAAAAAGCACCAGTGTGGCTTCTGCAGTGGCAAACCCTGCCTTTCAGAGTTCTTTAAGTGCCGGGAATGTGTGCTATATTAGGGTCATAACCCTTCACCAAAGGCCAAAATCCAGCAACCATGAGGGGAAACAAGAAGTCCTCTGATGGACTGGAAACTGCTTAAAGAACGGAAAGCAGGGAGTAGCAAGAAATGGCTAGCTCTTGAACTGCCAGAGCACTGGGGGGGGGGGCACGGGCACCCCCGAGGGTTTTGTGTTGGAACCAGCACTTGTTAACAATCTGAAGTCATCTGAGCAATGAGATGGCCAAATTTGACAGTTACACTAAATTATCTTGGGATATCTGCCTGGACTGTCCAGACCAAGTGACTATAAAGTGGCAAGCACATTTCATACAAAATGTCTTAACCTTGGGTAAAAGTGGATAAATTTTATTTGATTATGACCAACCAGGAGACAACTCAGGGGGAGGGGACTGAAACCTCTAACTCAAAGATAGCGACAGCCCTGCCTGCCATGAAAAAGAATCCATCTGTGTTGCAAAATAAGTGCCAAAGGAAGGAGAGCAAAGGAAGAAGGGAAGACACAACCATCAGAACAACCCATATTGTAATGAGCTTAGACGCTTCTGCAGCACGGACTACTTGTCGTTCTTATCAAAGCATCCCCAAAAAAGAATGCCATAGAGATGAGAAAAGAGCAAAATGGGGGTGGGGGTGGAGGAGGAAGCAGAGGGGCCCAGGCTCTGGAGCCCTTCTTCCTTCTCAAGAAATTTTACTGCATTTGGGGCTCCAGTGTTGAAGAAAGAAGCCAATGAAGTTAGGGATATGTACATGGATGTCTGGCGTGAAGAGACCAAGGCATTCCTCCTACCCTTGTAGCTCCAGGTACCAAAGGATCCTTCAGTGAATCTGAAGGGGAGGCGACTCAGGACCGGCCAAAGGAATCACTTCTTCTCAGAGTGCCCAGCTGCCTCTGGCCTCCGCTGTCACAAGATGCCATTACTGTCCCCAATACAAGTGGCTTGAAGTGATGGTTTGATAATTTCATTGGAGATACAGCTATACGTGGCATCCAGTTACAGTGGATCTCCATCAACTCCAGTAGGAAAGGCAGAGTGCCTCTCGTGTCAGTGGGTAGGACCCATAAGGGAGGAGCTGCTTGGCTCAGCCCCGGCTGGGGGAGGGTTTCCTTGGCCTCTGCTTCACAAATCTCCTCAGGGTGACAGTTGGGGTCCGGGCGAGTGCTAGGGCCAGGCTGCTTTCTCCCTCTTGAGTTTCCTGTGGACTCTCCATTCACAACTAGGAGGGAGCCTTCTAGCCCAAAGGCAACCTTTGGGCAAGAGTGGGGGGAGGGAGGCCCCAGTACACTCCAGGTGATTTTGCTGGCCTTTCCCCTTTAGTTCCTCAAGAGTCCCTCTGCTGTCAAGATGATGAACCGGTTCAACCTCAAGGAGCATCTTCAGGAAGGCATGGCAGCCTCCAACCCGGTCATCAAGGACCTCTGTGTGAAAGGGCTCTGCAGTTTCGTTTTCCAGCAAGAGAAGGTACAGTAAGGGTTTTAGGGGGCCAAGGAGTCCTGACCAACCAAGGAGGTGCCTCGACTCCCCATTTGAGCAGGAAGGGCTGACCAAGGCGCCTCGGTGCCAACAGGGGAAGGCCATGTGCTGACAAGGGCTCCCAGCTGGGCCTCACTTGGCCGGCTGCGGTCCTGCTCCCAGGAACAACTCGACCTGCTTGGACCTGCTCCTTGGGAGGTACCTCTCCATAGACATGGACATCCCTGTGCTGTAGAGCCCTGGGATTCCTTCAGGAAGAGGTTGCCCTGAGGTTGTGAGAACCACCATGTGGGTTAAGATGGTTGAAGGACCCGTTCTGTGAGAGAGGTGAACGTGACCCCTGCTCTCTGGGCCCAGGGAGAGGCCCCAGGCTGGCCTGGGAGGGGCACCTCCTCCACGGAACGGGACCGCTAGGTTCTTCCCAAACTCCTACGAGCAGCTCGGCCCGCTTGGACCTGCTCCCCTCTCCTCCAATCCTTCCTTCCTTCCCTCTCTCTCTTGCTCAGGTGAAGCTCCTGCGTGATCAGCTGCCAGCACTGATGGAGTCCGTGTTCAGCGGGCAGGAAGGGCACGTGCTTGAGGGGCTCGAGAGCATCAGGACTGCCGTCTATGAGATGGATGGGCAGGGGGTCGGGCCCCTCTGTGTGGACCTTGCTCTCAACGTCCGATCTTTTTTTGAGGATGTAAGTTTATGACGTGAGGACCTCAGGAAGCACAGGAATGTCCCACCGCCTCAGACTCAGGGCCCTGAAGGCCACTAGGTCGCTTCCCACAGCAGCTGGGGAAAGACCGTTATCCCCGGTGACTCCCAGGCCCGGGGTATCATGAGCCAGCATGATGGGGCGACAAAGATGAAGGAGGCCTTCATCTCCCTTGGGGCCTCCGTTGCTCCATGGCTGAAGGGCAAAAAGGGGCATCAGAAGCCTGGGCAGGAGTGGGGCTGTTTCCAAAGCCTTCTGAGTGGCTGAAGGAATTTTCCTTCTTCTTTTCTCTCTGTAAGTTTGGAAAAGCCCCAAGGTAATTTCGTTCTCTTAATTTCTGCATGGTATCAAATAGACATGAGGTGGCATAATAGGTGAGGGGTCCTGGAATTTCCAAAGCCAGGGTGCCACCACTGAAATGGCCGTGCATCTGCTCACACTGAGAAGGGACAGAAAAGTTCTTTCAACTTCCCTGCATTCATGCATGAAATAGGTGCCATCTTTACATGTGTTCTCCAGTCTGACATTTCTGTGGTACTTTTGCTCTTTACGATGCATCCTCCACTTCCAACCTAGGATGGGCTGTCACTTTCCATCCATCCTTCTTCCACTTTGAAGCAGGGTCCGCTTACCCTCCTTTCCCCAGAAAGCCTTGGCAAGAAGTTTTCTATGAAGGAGCCAATTTAGCCTTTCCCAGTATGTATAATCAAATCAAAACCAAGAATGACCATGTGGCATCTTTCAGACTAGCAGACTTCTTTAAGTGTGAGCTTTTTTCAGTTGCTGTACACTTCTTGATGTGCTGAGCCACATCAAGGACTAGAAATCAAGATCGAATGGTTGTTGTGGGTTTTTCGTGCTCTTTGGCCGTGTTGGTTGTTTTTCCTAACGTTTCGCCAGTCTCTGTGGCCGGCATCTTCAGAGGACAGCAACCTGTGCTCGAAGTTGTTCTAGAAATGTTGTGGATGTGCCACAACACTGGATTGTCCTGTTGTGTAACCTACAGTATACTCTGGTTAAAAGGTTGCCCTTAGGATAGAACACGGAGAAAGAGAATAGTTTTCTTTTGACAAAGCACCTTTGTAGTTTGTCTCACTGTCTACCCAATTTATATGCAGAAATGCTGGATTAAAGTCACATGACGGATGAGTGAAAACTGGTGAAAGAAAGGACCACTATTTCACAATAGTGAAAGAGACCAGAGGTCTATTCCATGGGGTCTGAGAAATCAACATAAACCTAGGTGGTAGTTGTTATGTGCAAGATCTTTTAGAGATATGTGTGTAAACATGTGCAACAGAGTGAGTTCATACTTCAGTTTAGAACTATTGCTTTACTGTGTATTAAAGTGGCATTTGAAAATTTTCAAAATTCAAATGCTGAATAATTGCTGAAATCAGAATAATGAAGCTTCACAAGCACTCTAAGAAATTAGTTTTTTTGACCGATGTGGCCATCTGGATTTCAGAACGAAGGGAGACAGGCAGAGAGGGTGGTCTGGGCTTCCTCTCTTCCTTCCCTCCCGGATGGTGAGCAGGACAAGGGCCAGAGCCCTCCAGGCTTGGCCGTGGCTTTTGGCTTTTCACGGGCTTCCCCTGTGCTTCTTGCTGTGTGCATGTTTGTCCTTAGGAAAGAGCCGTCGTCCGGGCGAGCGCCTTCTCCTTGTTTGGGCAGCTGGTGGTGAGAGCCAAGGAAGCCGACAAGGCCGTCCTGAGGAAGGAGGTCGAGTACAGCCTGCTCCCACTGCTGCTACACTTGAAAGACCAGGATGTCCGGGTTGCTCTGGCAAGTCCCCGTTGTTCTGCCTGCCCCTCTGGGAAGGGTTGCCCCACACCCTTGTATGCAGACCCTCCTAGCCCCAGCCCAGCCCTCAGCAATGTGGGGCTGGGAAAGGCTTGTCTCTGGAAGCACGGAGAGCTGCTCCTCCTGCCTGTCAGGCCAGACCACGATAGGAGAAGTGGCTGTCGGCTCTAGCTTGGTGTCAGCTCTCTTAAGGGGCTCGGCCTCTGGGGGCCTCTGCCTTCCACAGTGCACGTGGGGGAGGCTTCTTCCAGGCAGAAAGTCCCTTTCCAAGGAGGCTAGGAATTGGGCAGGAGGTAATGTCCAGGTTGGCATGGGCTGGCAGAAAAAGGAGGACCGCCACTTGCCCGTTCTTCTGGAAACATTACCTGATTGCCACAGAAGTTGCAAAGCCTTGGCTGGTCCACGTCCCTCCCTGCCCGGGGCAGCCCCGGACACCATGGGGCGCTCATGGACTGGGAGGTGGGGCTGACTCACCCCCACATTTTGAAGGAAATCCCCCCCTCCCCCTGCTCACTAGCCATTACTGGCTCCAACCATTTGATAACCTCAAGCAGTTTTACTGTTTCCATTCAGGAGGGAATGGTGGGGTCCAAGATTGCTCACAAGGCCACAGACACGGATTGAGGGTGGGAGCATAAGACACCCCTTCGTGCCTTGAACGGACTCTTGTCACCAGGCAAATGTTTCTGGTTCAGTAGAGTAGGCACTCATGTTCTTCAGTCCTATGATACACCATGAACCCTGTGCTCTGCTGAGGATCAGCAAAACTAGGGGCTGGATTTTGGGGTTGGTGGAATCCTCTAAGACTCCATGGCACTGCACAGTTTAAAGAAGCAATGGGAGCAGATTCTGTCAGATTACAGTTCCCATCAGCTCTAGGGAGCACAGCAGTTTGAAAGTAATGGTGGCAGTAACGCTCTAGCAACACATGAAGGCCACCCGTTCTGTCCCCTCAGTTTAAGGGGGCAAAAGGAAAAATGAGGATGAAATGCCCTCCCCTGAAGGACTCTCCGGACCTCACACAGGAGAAAAGCTCAAACAAGGGCCTGACCCTTCTTTTTAATGAACGCTCTCTACCAATCAGGTTGCCGGTTCTAATGCGGAGCAGGAACAGGATCTAGATGTGGGGAGAGGTAGGCTCCCCTTGGGGCGGCTGCTGAATGTGGGCAGGCTTAAAGCAAGGGGTCCAGTTGGGCCGATGGGGGGGGATGCTTGCCACGGTCCACCCTCGAGTAAAAGAGGGTAAAAGCTGCCCTGTGGGTCCAGCACAGCAGAGACCCTCTTCTTGTCTCTCCCCTTGCCCCTTTGCCCCCTGCCTCAAACCATCCTTCGGATATTCTCCCTGTGCTTCCAGAGTTGCAAACTGACCTTCTTGCACTGCGGTGTCTTCCTGGGATGGCCTCACCTGAAGCTGATGTTCCGCAGCATGGCCTGGGAGGACCTGCACAGCTGCCTGGTGGATGCCTGGAAGTATCTGGTCAGTGAAGGCCTGGGTGTCGGCAGTTTTAAAAGAGGGGAAAGTCACAGCAGGAATGGCCTAGATCACACCTTGATGAATATTTTAGAAATCTGGGTCAGATGATAGAGAAGAGCTCATGAGATCCATGTATGAGTCCTGGATCACATCGGTTGAGACAGGAGTCATAAGACAAATACCACAGGGGCTGAAGTGGAGGAACTGCTGGTTCACAAAGAAGGATGCTCGGATGTGTTTCGTGAACTTCTGGTGAAAAGAATTGAGGCAATTAACCACTGTCCTTTACATAGGCAAATCCCCCCCATCAGAAACCCACATCAGTGCCCTTGTTGGGTTCTATATCTCAGCGCCACCCACTGCCATCTGAAAAGCTGGCTCTGAGTGTTCTGGAAGTGCCTGTACTTTATGCTAAATGCATGTCATGTTGTTGACAGAAGGTCAAATTTATGTTTCACTTCAAAGGTACAACATTTTCCGAGGATGTTATGGCATCAAAGTGACCCAGCACAGAATCTGAGGCTAGGGAACTCTGTCGCTTCCTTGCTTCTTCTCAGGTTTAATACTGTATATGGAAGTGGCAGGCCTATACCTGGGGATGAACCGCATGGGAGTAAAACCCATAGCACTCGTGGAGACTCATTTCTTAGTAAACGTAATGTATGTAATAAACATGTGTAGGATTGCATTGGGAATAAGCAGTTGCTCTGCCATTCGTTAAATGCAACAGTAGCTCAGTAGCCATTTGCTGTTTTGCCAGGCCCATTGGCCTAACCGGCTCAGGTGGCCTCTCTGTAGGCTCAGGTAGCCCTCTAGATTCCTTGGCTTACCCAGAATTGTTGGCCTCATTCGCACCAGAACCATCCAGGCCCCCCTGTTTCCGCTGTAACAACCAGCCTGATGACCCACCAACTTGGCCATGCAGAAACCTTGCCCCCATTTCTCCCCCCCCCCCATGTTTTGGAACTGCTCCCAAATGGCTAAGGCTCCAAGTAGGGCCTGGTAACTGATGCCTCTGTTCACTTTCCCTGCAGATGAGAAACAACCATGACAACATACATGTTTTCATATCCCAGGCCTTGGAATATCTCCATCATCCCCGGACTGAAATAAGGCACGCTGCAGCACGATTCACCGGTAAACTGAGAACAGCTGCTTTGCTTCTTTTGGATATTGGATCAGAGCCTATTTTGATCCCTCCTCCTTTCTGCTTAGAGTGCCTCTTCTGCCCTTTGTTCAATTAGTGGAATTTCTGGATGGAAATCTTGGCTCTTGGATAAAATTTTGAGGCACCTGCGAGCAGGATTTCCAATGTCATTTAGTAAGCTGAGTATCATGTCACTAGTTTTATGCAACCAATCCGGAAACATATTTTTGGGTCTATGGAATAAGTCAAAATAGTTGAATTCAATTGGAGGTGCTTCCATTCAGGGTCACATTTCAGTACAAAGCCTGAATTGAGCCATGTGTGCAATCAATCAAATCCTATCTCCCTTGCCCCACCATATTCCTGTTCAGTTTAAGAGCAGGTTTCTATGGGTTGGTTTCTATGGGGTGGATAGGGCAAATGGGGCACAGCCCTTCCCAAACTCAGGCTACCCCATCTCAGCCAATCCATTCCTCATGCACAGGTTGACTTTTGGAGCTACTCAAAGGGACTCACCTTAAAAGCAAAATGCAACGGCTCTTGATCTTGCCTCTGACCCATGATGACCCTATGAATGAGTGACCACCAAAATCTTCTATCATTGACAAATGTTGTATTGCCGACTCTTGCTCTTAACTGCATTTGTTAAGAGCATTTGTTAATGTGCTGTCAAGTCAGAAAAAAGTCATATATTGTTTTATTTATTATTTATTAAATATATTTTAACCCAGCCTTTCTCATTAAAAGGACTCAAAGTGGCTTGCATTGTTAAAAGACAATTTAAAAGCTAAAAACAGCAGGTGTACAAATACTAAAAAGGATCAGATACCACACTAAAAGAGGGTAACCAAAAGCAACACCAAAAACACATTCAAAGAAGCAAGGCACACCCATCCCTTTAAAAACCACTGCTCAGACAGCCAGTTACTCAGGGAAAGCTTGCCCATAGGGCAAGGTCTTTGCCTGCTTGGGGAGGGACAACAAAGACGGGCCCAGCTTGGCCTGTGGTGGTGGGGAGCTATAGTGTGAGGGAGCTATAGTGAGCCTAACAGCGCTTTCAAGGTGAGACAATGAAGGAGTGGTTTTACTCATTCCGCACCCCCAGTGAGCTTTCATGGCTGAGTGAGGATTCGAACACAGGCCTGCTGGGTCCCAGTCTGTCACTACTCCACACTGGGTATCTCAACCGCATTTAAGTACATCCAAATGTCATTGCTGTGCTGTACCTGCAGACATCTTCCTGCCCTTGAATTCCCATGCAGTTGCAACCAACTGTGGCAAACAAATACTCACCAGGTCTTTGTGAACCAGTCTGCATACAGGTGACTTTCTAACATGGCACTTTGTCTGCTGGACAGTTTTCATTTTTCTGAGTGACACATAAAGTGTAATGGTGTGTCTCCCATCAAAGCCAGGATAACACTGCCATGACGAAACCGCGGGAACCATTCTTGCTGGGTGTTAACAAAAGAAACAATTTATCTAATTCCTCAGAGTTCCAATCCCACCTCATCTATTCCTCTGAAAGCATTTTTGATGTCTCCGTGTTTGTTTCTGTTCAGTCCATACATGTCCCTATATATAGCCTCACTTCATAATTCATTTTTCAGACTTCCATGCCCTGTTTCCCCCAAAATAAGCCCTATCCTGAAAATAAGCCCTAGTATGATTTTTCAGGTTCATAGAATCATAGAAAAGTGAAGTTGGAAGGGGCCTACAAGACCATCAAATCCAACCGCCTGCTCAGTGCAGGAATACAATCAAAGCATATCTGCCAGGTGCTTATCTACGTTTTTCTTGAATGCTCGTAATATAAGCTCCACCCCCAAGCTAAGCCCCAATTAAGCGAAACCCCGCCTTCCACCTTTGTGCAGCAACCAGAAGAAGATGAGACGACTGTATTTGAATAAATGTAGATCATTGTACATGAAAAAATTATCCCCTGAAAATAAGCCCTAATGTGGTTTTGGAGCAAAAATTAATAGAAGACTCTGTCTTATTTTCGGGGAAACATGGTAATTAAATTTAATTTTTTAAAAACGCACATTTAAAACAAATTACTTAGAAAGGTGGCAAGAAAGGTGGCCCTTAGAGTGGCCATAAGCATGAGGGAGAAGGAGAGATCTCAAGAATTCCAGCTTTATAATAATGGAATAAAGAAGGGCGGGAAATGAAAGTCAAACATGATGATAAAGATCAGGAAGGAAAAACCCCGGCCTTCTCTCACAAGACTGATTTCTGTAATCTGCATGAGCTAATGCAACACATTTTCCGTGCAGAGAGCACCAGCAATGTATTTGATTCAATGTGTTAGTGGTATTCACACAAAATTCTACATATTTGGGGGAAATAACCATTTAATTTTTAAATGCAAGTCACTTTATTTGGGTTGCATTAATAACGTGAATGCTTCCTATACTGTATTTGCTGTTTTAATTCCTTTTGTTGTTGTTGTCATTTTTATTTTCACTGGTGAATCTGAACTCATTTCAGGCTGGAGCATTCCTAATCTTGTCTCCTCAAATGTGTGCAGCGCATTTGTATCCTTCCTTGGTAGTTTGCCCTTCCCTTCCCATTCCTATACATGTCCCACGTGAATCTGAGCCCATTTCCAGCCAAAGCATCTCCCACGTCACTTTCTCATAAGAGTTATTTATGGTTGTAGCCCCACTGGGGGCAAAAAGGTGACCTGCTAGTGCAGTAAACAAGAAAAAACAAACAAATGAACAGCCAGAAGCCTCTGCGCTGGCTTGGCCTCCGCAGCCAGTCGTGTGCTTGTTCGCCTTCCATTTCCTCCAATTGCACCCACCTGGTCTACTAGAGAATATGGTAAAATGTGGAACCAATAAAATGAGGCAAAGGGGCCTGAGGCTGTTCATTCCACCACCCCCATAGGTTGCACTCTCAACTATTACAGCTCAGAGCTATCAAAAAACCTGGAACAGGAGGACATCGTCTACCTGAACAAAGGTGAGGGAGGCTCCCCGTTCCTTGGAATGCAGCAGCCAGCCGTAGCAGACCCCTGCTTGAAGGAGGGGCCTGCCCCCTGTGGCTCTTGCACCCGAAGGGGATCTGGAGCAGGCGGGTGATGCCATGGGAGGAAGAAGACCGGGGAGGTGGCTGGTCAGTGACCCTCCCCATTCCAGGTTTTTCTGTAGGGGTTGTGCTGCCCCTTCTGATGGGCTCAGCAGCATCCCTGTAATGGACAGGGGTTTGTGCCAGATTCTGTTTTGTAGTCTGTTCCTTTATTTTCTAGTTTTCCAGGAGATGGAATCGAGCCCTGATCGAAGCATGGTGCGCTTTGCCAAAACGTACCGGGTGGTTCTGCAGAAACTGTCTGTGAAGCGGAGGTGAGCCGTAAGAACAGCAAAGGGGCAGCCCCAGGACTTGGAAATAATGCCTTAATCAACACAAACTGAGCAGACCATTGGGGGGGTGGGGGGGAGGGGGGCATGCTAGTGAACCTGAAAGCTGCACCCAGTGTGCCACACAGAAGTAGAAAGTTCCTTGCGTGATGTGTGGCAGCCATGGCTCTCACCTCAAGCAGGCTCTGCTGTGCGGTGGTGGGGGTGGTGGGGAAGGCATCCTACCCAAGTTCTGGCTGTAATAAGTTCCCTATGCCAGGCGGATGTGGTCGGCACTGACATGGGCTCCCTGAGCTAGAACCAGGAGGAGGAAGAGGTGGTGGTGGTGGTGGAGGAGGAAGAGGCTCATGGTCTGACTCTCTGCCTACAGGTTAGCTGGAGCTGGTGAGAAGGATGGCCAAGACACTGAGAGCCGCGGTGGAGGTGAGGGACTGTGTGCGCACCTGCCCTGACCCTTGGGCGGGGTGGGTGGGGGTGAGGAGGCAGAAGGTTACTCCCCTCCCTTTAGCAGAGCAGCAACAAGGAGTATTAAAACACCCCTGTGGTGAGCTGATAAAAATCTGCAAAGGGGTGGCGGGTGAGGGGGGGGGCAGCATTATATAACTTCCGGCCTGAAAACTGCCTACTCTTCTATAATCCATTCCAGGGGGTTAGTTGGCTGTAGCATTTCAGTTATTTTTTTATGTCTCCTCCTCCCTCCCCCACCAAGGAAGCTGACCTGGACATTTTCGGTTATATTTGTCACCCTGCGAAAATGTTTTTCTATCCCAAGGGTTTTTGCATCTTACCTGGTTCATACATTTATTATCAAATTGCATTGTGTTTAGTATCATATAATCCAGACTCTCCCAACCGGCTGCCCCACCTTCAGATGACTTCAGCAACTCCTATGAGCCATGGCTGGCTAGGGGATGATGGACGTTGCAGGGGAAGAACATCTGGAGGGGGAAACACTCCCACAGACCATTCTACGATCAAATGAGATTGGGAGGGTTAAGGATAACAGTGTGGAAACGATCAATCTGGAAAGCCCTAGGTTGCTTTTAACCATGGCTCCGTTCAGGGCATTCTGAATCACACCTTCCTCTTGACTGTATGTGTGCGTTTTGTGCCATCATGTCAAAACCAACTTATAGGGACCCTAACAGAGTTGTCAGGCAAGTAAGATATTCCGTTCAAGTATTGCCAGTTGTCCTCTGCCAGTGAGTTTTCATGGCCAAACAGAATTCGAACCCTGTTCTCCAGAGTCATAATCCATTGCTCTATCCAGTACATTACACCCCCAAATTAACACTTTTGCTCGGCTGGATCTTCCTTTGGTGGAGGCTGTTGTAGGAAGCCCTTCTGGCTAGGAAAGCACAATCCAGCTTCATCTTTGTTCTCTGAAAGACGCCAACTGATCCTTGCCCACTGGCTAAGCACAAAGGCTTTTCCTTCAGCTGGGGGTGGACCTCATCTTCCCCATCACTCACTGGGACCCCAAGTAAGAAACCAAAGGCTGGATTTTTGCTGCACAAGAACAGGCACTCCAAACCAACGTGATGAAAGCTAAGATCCAAGGAATGAGTGCTAATAGCAAATGTTGACTCTGCCAAGAAAAAGATGAAACTGAGTCACACCTCATCTGCGGATGTCCAAAGACTGCACAGATTACAAAAGTGGACATGATAGAGTGGCAATATGAGTGCATTGCCAATTATGGTAAATATATAACATGCTAGCCCCCCAAAACCCTGGTAGAAAAGGTGTCAATATCTTGTGGGATTTCCAGATCCAAATGGATAGGCACCTTGAACATAACACACCAGATATAGTAGTAACAGAACGAAGAAAAGTCTGGATCATTGACATTGGAAAACCGGTGGATGCCAGAGTTGAATATAAAGAACTGGAAAAACTAACAAAGTACAGAGACCTGGCCATCGAAGCATCTCGCCTCTGGAAGAAACACACTTCAGTAGTCCCCACAGTCATTGGGACTTTGGGGACAATATCAAGAAATTTCACACAGTATTATAAGCAGTTGCAGATCTCAGAAATAACACAATCAGAGATACAAAAAGTGGCACTATTAGGAACAGCATACATCTGCGTCAGTATTTAACAAATATTAATGTTTTTGGTTAACATTTGTATGTTATACAATACCAGTCAATGTTTTTATAATCTTGATAAACTGTGTTGGTGTTTTTGAGCAATAGTCCAGTGTTGTGAGGTCACTTGTGATCTGCTGCAACACTCCTAGGATTTCCTAGCTATAAAACACTCCAGAGGGGTTTCCTAGCCCCTCCTTCTGATGACATACTGGGACTGTGCAGGCTTCCGAAGGCACGTAATAGGGGGAAGGACACATAACTCCATGAGACGCGCACACATACTGCAAACTGTTTCATAGGAAGACTTTTAGGAATTTGAACTTTCAGCTTCTGGCTGCACAGCCAAGTGCCCTAATCCCTCAAGCTACACCTGTTCAGATACTGTTTAAAGAAAGTAAACAATAGTTCTAAGAGGAGGAGTACAGTTCAGCAATGCTATCCGTGGTAACAGAATGCTGACATGAAGCAGAATGACCAGTGAAGCAGCTGAGCTTTCAATAGAGAGAAGACGAAATTCTTAACTAGAAATTTAACCCAAAAACAAGAAAGTCAGCTCATCTGAAATACAAACATTCAAATAGCAAAGAAAGTAATGTATCTGGGAATTTGCTTGCTAGGTTGCCTTCTCTCCTATCCCAGGGCTGCACACAGCAAGAGAGATTGGGCCTGATTCACTGATGTACTGAGTTACAGATTGGCGGAGACAGAGATGGGTCGCTTTCTGCACAAAAGCAGCAAAGCAGGGGTGGGGGGAGCTGGAAACCCAACCTTACCTCTGCTTCCCTTTCCCAGAGAAACAGCCCGGTGAATGGGAAAGCCGGGCATCCAGCCCGCTACTACTGTTGCGGCCAGAATCCCCATGGCCAGAAGGACCACCGAGGCTGGAAGGGACTGATTTCCTTGGCATGCAAAGCCCCAGGCGATCCAGGCGACCACTCCTCCAGAGAGGTACTGTGCACTCAGCCAGACTGCTGTGCAGAAATGTCCCAGCTCCATACGGGGGAGAGGCAAGGGGGAGGGCACCACACACCCGCCCACAGGAGGGCCCGGGGGAGGCTAATGGAAAAGGGATATGTTTTGGTCCACTGCAGGTAACCCGTCTTGCGAACCCGGAGACCAAGACCAGGGGCTTTCACCAGAGGCTGCACCCAAGAGTTCCTCTTCCAGGAGGAGCACCAGCGCCGAAAGGAAGCCAAGCCCTGTGCCCCAAGGGGACCACCTGAGCCGGGGGGACAATCGACCCTAAAGGTAGGGAGGGAAGTTTAGGAAAGACTCTTGGCCAAGGAAATGCACCCCAGGGTCCTGCCTGCCCCCCCTGTGGCCTCCTTGAAGCGGGACCCCCACCCCCACCAGCAGCACTGCTCGTTTTCCTCCTGGGATCGGTTTTTGTCAGCCTCCGAGGGAAGTGTGACAACACATACCTGGCGATGCAGTGTGCTAACTGGCATGCTGTCAGTCTGGGAGTGGGGAACATCGGACATGTTTTGCTCCAGGAATAGACAGGAGACCTGGGTGGCTTTGCAAATGAACCATAGCCGCTCTCCTCTCTTGCCAACGGTTCCCGTGCCTGGCAAGTGTTTCCTTATTTCCAGAAGGAGAAGCCCTACAGCTGTCCCCTTCAGCCTCAGGGCTACTGAGTAAGCAGGAGACGCCAAGGGCATCATCATCATTATCATCTGCTGCTGCTGCCACCAATATCACGACTATAGTTCTCCAGAAGGAACAGAAACGAAGACTGATCCTGACTTGATGTTTTGTTCGGTTCTTCACTGGACTGATACATCCACTTAGGACAGATACGACTGCCCAGAAGTTGCGCACTCTGCTTGGCACGCTCCAGCACCAAAAGGTGTCAGGTTCTGTAACTCGTGTCCCCCCACTCTACTGTCTTTGACTGCGGCGAGGTTTTGGCCACATCCTCATGAACCAGTATCTTGCGTGCTTGGGCAGGGGCTTAGCTCCACCATGCCTCTGTCGTTGCACTTGATAAACAAAACTTTATGGATCAAATACCACTAACAGAACTTGAGAAAGCTGCCTCATGGCCTTTCAATGGGCAACGGCTTCCAGTGATGTTTACTCAAGAGAGGTAACTAGCTAGTGCTGGTTGAGCGTGTGTAAGGGTAGAGGGGGCCCCTCCTGAGACAGAGTACTCTGGGGTACAGGCAGCCCCTCAAAGGGTGTGTTGGGGGATGTAGCGCCCACCCCACCCCCACCCCTTTAAAAAAGGGGGGGTTTCCAAGCCTTTTTTTGTAATCACCGAAAGGCACTGCACTCTTCACCAGAGACGGCTGAACTCTCCTCCCCGCTTGGCTACCGGCCGCAGGTGGGCGGCTCCTGCAGGTGGGCAAGGGGGGGGGGAGATCAAAGGAGGGGCAAGAGGGCCGGAGGAGCCTTTCCAGCCAAAGAATAGCACACACCCCTCAGCTTTTATTACAGTCCCAGGAGCGCTGATTTGGGCTGTAGTTAGAGTACAACTGGTACCATCTGACTTAACTGACCCTGGCTGGGGGAGTTACTGGGATTTAAAGTGCACCAACCTTTGGGCCCCGCTCCTGCCTCATCTAAGGTGTTGTCCAGATGGCCTCTGGTTTTGTTTGAAGGTGCTGGTGAGGGTACAGCAGGGCATGCCAAGGCGTCATTCAGAGTGAGGGCACCTGAAAATCACCAGCCAGCTGGCGTGGCCCTGCAGTGACAGAGGATGCCACAGGACACCAGTCCTCCCCACCTGCCCCCAAAGTCCAGCTGCCTGGCTAAAGCCAGCCTTCATAAATTGGACGGTCTGTGAAGATATGGTAGAGTTCAAAATGTGGATTTAATGTTTCCTTACAGACTGCTTGAAGTTACAAGCTAGATATACCAGTTTAAAAATAAAACAGTACCTCTACCCGCCGGAGTCACTTCAGTTTCTCCAATATAGGACGCTGTGCGTCACGAGGCAGTGCAGCTTTCCTCCTGCCTCTTTAACTCCGGAGAAGGAGATGATGGCTGGGCAGGGAAGAGAGCAAGAGAGGGTTCTGGCTGCCTGCGGACTATCAGATGAGCCATCTGGACAGGCCAAGGCTCTTTGCCTGCCGCTCAGAATCACCCTTGCCACACAGCACCTTCAACACCCTCAGGCAAGGCCTGCAGGCAGGCAGAAACTGCCCAATGGCTGTGGCCCAAAGCCTACCCCTGGGTCATACAGATCCAGATCCAGCTACCTGAGGCGCTGCGACTACCCAAGGACACGCAGCGTCTCCAGCATAAGCAGACACTTTGTTCGCTTGCCGACACTACCCACCCCATACTTCATTTATGGATCTGGGCAACAGTCTCTCCAAGTGAAGGAACATTTATTACACAGTTCTAAAGTAATGGGCAGCATCTGTTCTGCAGGCCCCCAGGCCAGGCTTTTGCTCTTGAAGCTGTCATGGGCTGGGGAAAAGCCTAGGCAGCCGATGAAGCAACAAAAATACACAACTGAAGGGGGAGGAAGATGAGGCAGTACAAGTCTCTCTTGGTGGGTCAGAAAAGCAATCAAGGCAATGGGCCAATCCACCTAAGGGAGACGGAGTGGGGACAGTGATGATGCGTGGCAGCTGAGGTAGGGCTGCTCCTGCCTTCTGTCTCCTCAGTGTTTCAGTTTCCAAGAGCAGGGAGGAACCCCGTATATGGTCAGTGGAGCTCAGCCAGGTGGAGGTTTCCTCCTGCCCCAGCAACGGCCACGCAGAATCCTCCGGGTGCCACTGCCACCACATGAACCGGCTTGTTGGGGTTCAGCAAGATTTCCCCAACTACCTGTTGGGCGCGGGAAGAAGAAGCCATTGGCTGGGGGGCAGCCACCCACCGAACCACAGGGAATGGCAGGCTTCCCGGGCAGTATGGCAGCCCAGCAAGGAGCCCCATCCCCATCTGGGGCACAGCACCCTCTTGGCTTGCAGAAAGTTCTTCTGCGCCCACGGCACAGACACCCTCACCTCACTCCTCCAAGCTCGGGGGCATTCCCATGCCTCCCCTCCCTCTCCTTTGGACTTCATGGGGGTGTGTGGCAGCTGACGACAGACCCTCGCTTGCCCAGGGAGCCACAAGAACAAAAAAGGGACCCGAAGGCAGGTCTCTCCAGGGCCTAGCCTGGATGAGTCCCCCATCTCAGCCCCAGACAGAGGAAGGCAGGTTCCATTCCTTGGCAGCTCCAGAGCTTTGTCCTTCCAAGGTAAGGAAGACCCCTTTCCCTTTGTTGCTCTGGAAGCCCCCCCCCCCCATTTAGAGGCTAGTGATCCTTCACACACTCCTACAGTTTGGCTCCTGGATCTTGCTGGTCCCCCTTACCTGACTTGTGTCCATGTGGATAACGGTGGCCCCACAGGAACCACTGCCCCCAGCCACCACCATGTCTTCAGCGCAGAACCGGGCTGAGTAGAGGAATTCTCCCTGGGCGGAGCTTCCTGGGAACGGCAGGTTCTGACACAGCCGTGACGTGCGCAGGTCCCAGAGCTGGAGGGCATTGCGGGGCACCCAGGAGCCCGTCAGGACAAGGTCTCCCTGGTCAAACCCAAAACAAAGGAGGGATGCCGGCCGGCCGCCAGAGGAAGGGCCACATCAGGGCAGCCCACCTTGTCCCTGGCTCATGCCAGTGTGGTTGCAGTGTTCACAAGCTGGCTCAGCAGCAGGGCTTGTTCACCCAGAAGGTTGTTCCTACCAGGCAGGGGAGCCTGTGCACCCCTGGCCCAACCCCGGCCAGCTTTAACAGAGCCGCCCTAAGGAGGCGCCCCTCCAGCCCAAGCCACACACGCCTCCCACATGGGACGGGGTGAGTGGGTAGGTGGGTAAGAGGGCTTGGTGCCCCTCTCAGGGCGACGGGGCCGCCTGCCCCCGTCCCTCCCCCGGCGGCCATCCCCCCTCCCCTCCCCTCGTGTCCCTGCTCAGGGGCGGCCTGGAGGCAGCGGCTGGGCCCGGAGAGAAAAGAGCGAGAAGCCGCCGTAGGGGCTCCCTTTCCCCCCGGGCGGTCTCCGAAGGCAGAACGAGCCAGCGCACCGGGCTTGGCCTCCCTCTTCGGCCTCCAGCCCTGGACCGCCCGCCTCCCTTCTTCTCACCTTGGCATCAATCCCGGGGCCGCAGATGTGGGGCCCGCTGATCGCGCTCCGCGCCCCCTTAGGCACACGCTTGTCCCACACCTAGGGGGCACCCAGAGGAGGAAGGCGTCAGCCGGTCCCGGCCGGTCCCCCGGGTGAGGGTTCCGCCGCCCGCCCGCCCGCCCGCCCGTCCGCCGGCTCGCTCGCAGCCTGGGCCCGCCGGGCAAGAAGGCTCTTGCCGGGGCCGCTCACCTTGACCGAGTTGTCCCACCCGCCGGTCAGAAAGAGGTGCAGCTCCGTGGGGTGGAAGCGCAACGCGAAGATCCGCCTGGAGTGGCCGCTGAGCGGGCCGAACTCGTCCCCGGCCATGAAGTCCGGCGGCTCGAAGACCTGGAAAAGCTGCGCAGGCAGAGAGAGCGCGGTGGCGAAGGGCCGGCCGGGGATGGGAGTGGGGGGGGGGGGGTCGGGGTGGGGGGGCCGCCCTCCTCCTCCTCCTCCGCCGCCGCCCCGGCCGCTCCTCACTTGGGTCGTGTGACTGTCGTAGAGCCGGACGTGCCGGTCTTTGCCCGCCGTGGCGAAGGCGCTGCCGTCCCGGCAGAAGTCCAGCGCGTGGATCTCGTTCTCCTCCTCTGCAGGACCGGGACGAGACGAGAGGGAACAGCCGTCACGACCCCGGGGGAGGGACGGAGCGCGCGCGGCGGCGGCGGCTGGGGTGGGGGTGGGGGTTCCCCCGCGAAGGGCTCTTTCCGTCCTTCCGCCCCTCCCTCCTTCCTTCCCTCCCGCCTGGGCGGGCGGCCGCACACCTGTCCACGAAGAGGCCGGGCGGTGGGCGAGCAGGTCGTACACGGTGAGGGTGCCGTCGGCGCCCGCGGCCAGCAGCAGCCCCGGCTGCGCCCGGTGGAAGGCCAGGGCCGTGGCGGCCTGGCGCGCCCGCGACCGGGGGAGCAGGGAGGCTCCCGGGGCGCCCGTCGCCGCGTCCGCCAGCTGGAAGGAGAGACCGGAGGGGCCTGAGGGGCTCGGCCGGGCCTCCCTCGGCGCTCCGGGCAAGATGGGGGTCGCCCTCCGCCCGGCCGGCCAGCCGGTCCCTGTCCTCCCATCCCGCCCCCGCCTCACCTGGACCGCCCCGTTACCGAAACCGGCGGCCACGCAACCCCCGCCGGCGGCGAAGGCCAGGCTGAAGATGCCGCTGGCGTCGTGGCTGAGCCGGGCCCGCCGAGGGGCGCTCAGGGTGCGGCGGCGGCGGCGGCCGCGCACGGGCACCGGGACGGGGACGGGGGCGGGGAGGGGGTCGAGCTCGGCCGAGGGCCGCCTCCGCTCAAGGGGTTGGCGGGGTCGCCCCGCGGCGGGGTCGCGCGAGAGGCGGAGGGCCTCGGCCAGCCGACGGTGGGCCATGAGCGGATGTCCCCCCCCCCTCCAGCTCCCCAGGGTGGGGAAAAGAGGCAGGCCCCGGTCGCGCCCAAGCTAGTCGTGGCCGTGAGTTCCGCGGGTCGACGTCGCTGGCCCCTTTCCCAACGCTCCTGGTCAAGTTCAAACAGTCGCCTAGGTAACGGACGCCGTGCCACCGTCCTCGCGCCCCCCGCCCCCTCAGGAATTATATTCGTGCTTCCCATTGGCTACAATTAGAAGCACCCGGTCCGCCCCTTGCTCGTTGATCTACTGGAATCGAATGGTGTTCTAAAAGCCCGGCCCTGAAGCGAGCCGATTGGCTGAGTTTGGCAGGGGGCCGTCTTCGGCTGCGTGATTGGCGGCTGGAACCGTGTCGAAGGTCATCTTCCCCCCCTCCGCAGCGCCTTTTTCCGCCTCTCCTCCATTTCCTGTCACAGAGACGAGGAGAACGACGTTCTTTGCCGTTTCCTTGTACTTCCGCTTCCGCCCGTCGTGCGAATGCCGGAAATGGAAGTGTTCGATCAGGGACACGACGAGACTTTCTCAGGAAGGGACTCAGAATCCCCGGAAGCGGGAAGGTCCGGGAGAGCAGCGCCCTCTGCGGCCCGCCAGGTCCTGCCGCTCTTTCTCCTCCGGAAGTGGGATTCGGAGGCCCCTGCAGGGAGTCTCGCCACCGGCCTTGAGGACCAGGGGCGGCCACGGGCCCCGTCGGATAAAACGTCCCCGGTCTTAACAAGACCCTAAGATCCGCGGCGGGGACTTCTTTCCACGACCCGTCCCAGTCTCGCGCAGTCGCCGCATCCTGTGGCAGCGAGTCCCGCAGGTTAACCCTGTCCGAGTGCCTTCGCTTGTCCCGGGGCCCTCTCCCCGTCTGCTTCACTGGGAGGGAGAGTCGTCGGGGGGGGGAAGGGGGGCGGCAGCAGCAGCTTCGGCATCAAGGAAGAGGGAAGGGCGAGGAGGGTGGGGGAAATGGGTCGCCTCCACAAACTTAAAAGACTGTTTGAGTAACTGTTGGGAATCCTGGTGTAGGGACCCAAAGTCTTCGGATTTTCTTAACCTTATTCTTTTCCAGGGAGTCTTCTCAGAAAGTGGGTAAAGACTGGCATCCTCAGGTTTTGTCTTTTTGCGTCCCCTCCAGTTTGTTTCTACTGAGTGTTCAGCTTTGATTGCATAAAGAAATCCCTTTTTGGTAATCCTCCAGGGTATCCACAAAACACCATAAAAAGATAAAGGTAAAGGTTCCCCTTGACATTTTCAGTCCAGTCGTGTTCCACTTTAGGGGGCGGTGCTCATCCCGCTATTCAAGCTGTAGAGCCAGCACCTGTCCGAAGACAGTTTCCGTTGCCCCGTGGCCAGCGTGACTAGGGAACGCCGTTTTTACCTTCCCACCGAGATGGTACCTATTTATCTACTCGCATTTGGATGCTTTCGAACTGCTAGGTTGGCGAGGAGCTGGGACAAAGCGACGGGAGCGCACTCTGTTGCGTGGATTCGATCTTACGACTGCTGGTCTTCTGACCCTGCAGCACAGGCTTCTGCGGTTTAGCCCACAGCGCCACCACGTACCTTTTACAAAACACCATCGTTTTCTTTTTAAAGAGATCCATTTTCCCTCCTGTCAGCTTCTGTCTAGCTTTCACACCTTACATGGTGATCATACAAGCTTGTGGATGATCTTTGCATTAAGTGTCCACTGATACATCCTTACACGTAAGCTTTTCCAGTTCCTTCATTGCTGCCCTCTGAGCCTCCGTCTTCCTCTGATTACATGGTTGCAATCTCCGTTTGGACCAGGGGTGGGCAATTAATTTCTATAGGGGGCCACATGAAAAATCTGAACAGTGTTTGGGGGTGGGTAGTAATAGGCCCCCATTGGGTGAGGCCCTGTGGTGAACAAACTACAAGGCTGACAGCTTTTTAGGGAGTTAACTATGTGAGCGTTGTAATTTGTTCACCACAGTGTGTGTGTGGGTGTGTGTGGGGGAAGATGGGGGATACCTGGCACAGAAAACACAGAGGGGAAAGGATCCTGGAATTGTCGTAGATTGCAAGCTAAATATGAGCCAGCAGCGTGATGTGGCTACAAAAAAAAAAGACTAATGCTATTCTAGGCTGCATTAATAGAAGTATAGTTACCAATTCCTGTGAGGTGCTGGTCCCTCTCTATTCAGCACTGGTTAGGCCTCACCTTTTGTATTGTGTCCAGTTCTGGACACCACATTTCAAGAAGGATGCTAACAAATTGGAACAAGTACAGAGGAGGGCAGCAAGGATGAACAGGGGGCTGGAAACCAAGCCTTATGAGGAAAGGTTGAAAGAACTGGGCATGTTTAGCCTTGAGAAAAGAAGACAGGGGTGATACGACAGCACTTTTCAAATATTTGAAAGGCTGTCATACAGAAGAGGTACAGGATCTGTTCTGGATCGTCCTGGAATGCAGGACACGCAACAATGGGCTGAAGTTAAAGGAAGCCAGGTTGTGGTTGAATATCAAGAAAAACATCCTGTTAGAGCAGTACGACAGTGGAACCAATTACCTCCGGAGTTGGTGAGTTCTCCAACACTGGCGGAGGTAAGGTATCCTGGCAGGTATGCGTTGAGCAGGGGGTTGGACTTGACGGCTTTCTGGGCCCCTTCCAACTACACTTTTCTATGATTCTATGATCCTTTTGTCTATGGGAAACTATCATGTTTCTCCATATTGTTTTATAACAGTACCTTCTTACCCAAAGTATAGGTTATGCATTTTGACAATCAAATGTTAAGGCACCCATGTCTTTTGGAACAATCCATGCTTTCTCCAGATCCACATATTAATAGGCTTTGTTGTAAGTTTGTAAAGCACAGACTGATGTCTTCTAGAATTATTTGATACACTCCAGTGGCCAATTATATTTGCAATATGGTTTTTGGTACCTCTCTCCCAGAATTCTACTTGAACATTACATTGCTTGCATGATAAATAAATGGTATCATCCTATATTTACTGAACCCCTTGGTGTCTCCTTTCTTGGCAACTGGAATACACTTTTGCACTTTTCTAGTGTGGGGACCATTGTTCTGTTTTCTATATTTGTTGGCGTATTGTTAGGATTTTGATAGATTCAGTCTCTATAGCTTGAAATGGATCTACACCTGGTGATTTATTTCTTCTAAGTGCTTTGGGAGCAACTGTCACTTCCCTTATTAAACCTGCAAGTTCTTCATCACAGGATTCTTATTCAAAGGAATTTATCACTCTTGTATAGTTCTTCAGTATATTATTTCCACCTTCTCTTTATTTTTCCTGGTCTGATAGGATGTTTCCCTGTTGGTCTTTCTGCATTCCTAATCTAGGTTTAAATTTCCATTTGATTTATTGGGTCTTAGAGAATAAATTACTTGTTTTTCCTGTTTTGTTGCTTTTTTCTGCTTCTGTGAACAGATTGTTGAAACAGTTCTTTTGCCTCTATGTGATAATCCCTGAAAAATTACATCCGACCCTATTTCTGTCACCCTTTAGTCTTGCTTGTCACCTGCCCTGAACAATTTGAAGTATTCCTTCCTTTCATCAGCCAGCTGAATGTTTCTTTTGACTATGGGAACTTCTTTTTGCATTCTTTGCTGATAACAAGAAGAATACACAGGAAGGGAGCAAGCATGTCAACACACCTGCAAAGGCCACGGGGAGGCGCCATGCCAAGTCTTTTTCAAGCTATCTTTTTTTTAATAAGTCACAAATTCAAGAACTTCAACAACAAAAATACAACAATAGAAGGACGCAACACCCGTTTTACAGTTAGGTGACCCCTGGCACTGCTTCTTGGGGAGCAGATACCCCACAAGACATTGGGGTGGGGGGTGGGGAAGAAGAGGTATGGGTGAGAGCCAGGATACAAGGTGGGAGGGAGGGGAAAGGAGTGGAAACATCGAGTTGGCCCCATCCCAAGGCTAGAAAGAACAGAATCGATGCCTCGTGAGTGGTGGTGGTGGGGTGGCTCTTCTGAAGTGCTTCTTCTGGGGCAGTGGAACAGGCACAGCTACCTTCCTATTTCTCAGGCAGCCGGCATATGCCAGGAAATGGGGAGCAGCTTCTGTCCAAAGCGTAGCTGCAGAATTGAGAACTGAAATGGAGGTGGACATAGGGGAGGTGCCTGGTCAGCCTCCCACCTTTCTCAGGGAACATTCCTGGTGCTGCCCTCCTGCATCTGAGCATCGTCTCAGCCTGGGCATCAGCCCTTCCCTGCTACTTTGGCACATCATACCAAACAGGTCTAAATCCCAGGAAATGGGCCAGTCCCTTTTGTACATCTGGGCTCCATGGGAGCTCATTTGTTCTGGCACCTATTTGAGAAACTAGCTGAGGAGCAGCAGCAGCAGCAACAGCAAATACAGCAGCAGCATGGTTTCAGGGAACCACAAATGGTTGCAAGTACACTCCTCAAAACAACTGTCTCACTCCTGGAAGCCACTGCTGGGCCCCTTTCACAAGACCCATGCCTTTCTGCACAGCTCTACGCCTCTGGCCTCCAAGAAGCAGGGCAGAGCTGCAGGAGAGGCCCTTAGGCCTCTTCTAAGTGCGATTTACTGGTCCCATCAGAGTGCCCTAGGTTCCCGCAGCGGCTCCAGCACAGAGCTATGCCCTACGCCCAAGTGAACGTCTCCTGTGGCCGGACTGTATTGATGCAGTGCCACGGGCGCAACTCTCCCCTTGCCAGGGGGGCATGCCCCTTGGGCGCTTGCAGCTGGGAGCAGCAGGCAGTCCCTCTTCTAGATGGAGGTCTCATCGCACTTGGCCAAGGGGACCCCTGTCAGGTAGATGCGGGCTTGCTCTGTGGTGTCCAGCTCGTTGATGTAGAGATGATGAGGGTAACCATTCAGGGCGCCGTTCTTGCTGGCTGTGGCCAGCGGGTGTCGCTCATCTTCAGGGGAGCTGGGGGTCTGTGGCTCGTGGCTGCAGCTCGTGGTGGTGGACTGCATGAGATCCAAGCCATTCCGTTCACGGCAGATGAGCTCCTGCTGGAGGCGCTCCCGTCGCCGCCGCTCTTGCAGGAGGAGGCAGCCGCTGCTGACTATGACCCCCAGCACAAAGCAGAGGATTCCCACCAGGACGGTGTAGCTGCGCTCCAAGGATTTCCCCCTGGCATTCACCACGCGGTAGGCTGCCACTACCCTGCCCGCACCAGACTCTGTACACCGGCATGTGTATTTCCCCAACGTGGACGCTGCCACTGTGAATTCTATGCTGTCGCTACGCAAGACGTAGGCTGAAGGGTCCTGGGAAGGCCACTGCCACTCGCACCTGGACCAGGTGGACTGAGGGCTGCAAGGCAGGACCACCCGGGCAGAAAGCAGGGCAGGTACTTCAACCATAAGGGCCGTCTCTGCCAGGAAGAAGACAAAAGGTCACTCACCGTCACCATTCAAGCGACCCGAGATTCAACCAGAACGTAATGGGTGGGTAGGTGGGTGTGCCAGCTGGGAGTGCTGGCCTCTGTCCTCCCTCTAGGAGGAGCTCTGCCCGGGAGATAACCCCTACCTTTGACATCACAAGGAATGGCCCTTTGGCGCAGCTAAGCTCCCCACCCACTATGGATTCATCTATAGCGGTGGGCCTCAACCTTGGTTAGCCCAGGTGTTCTTGGAAGGCAACCCCCAGAAACCCCAGCCATCCGAGCTAGTGGTGAAAGCTTCTGGGAACTGCAGTCCAAGAACACCTGGGTTTCACAAGGCTGGGAACCAGTGCTCTAGGTGGAGCACATGCTGGGACGCTCCTGGCGAGGCTGCATTCTCCAGGCCATGAGCTTTACCCATAGAACAAGACAAAACAGTGTGACTGAAGCAAAGTTGTAGGTTGCAAATGGAGATTGGTTCTGGAGTGAGAGCCAAGCTTAATCTCCTCATTAGAAAATTCCGTTCTGGATTGCTAGAAAGCAAAAGCTCTGTGCAGGGGCCTCATATGTGGCTCCTGCAAAACTTGGTACAAAACAAAGCCTCCTTCATCATTCCTAACAAGACCCTCTCCCCTTAACTCTGGACCTGATCCTCCTCCTCTCCCAGGAACTGTGCATATGAAGGATATGCCTGAGATTGGTCCCTTTTATGAGTCCATTCCAACGGGGTCTCTCCAATTGCAGGGTCACACCCGATCGGTCTTTGGGCTGCAGGCAAGTTCACCTTCTCCTTCACCTTCAAGACCGAAGCACAGATAACAGGGGGCCTAGACTTCCCTCTCATCTCTGGCAACTTGTCAGCTTCCTGGCTCGTGTCCTTCTAGATCCCCAATTTACCTGGAGCCCATCCCAAGGGCACTGCAGCTAAGTAAAGGAAGACCCCAAGTCAAGGAAGACCCCAAGGCAGCACTTAAGTGGCAAAAAAGTCCCTTGGATCTCTCTCTCTCTTTCTCTCTCTCTCTCACACACACACACCTACCTGTGTTCTCCAAGGGGCACAATGCAGGCACCTGTACAGATGCAATGTCCTGGATGAGCCTGAGAACAGAAAGAGAAAAGCTGCCAGGCAGGGGAAATGACTGACGCTCCCTCCTGCCTGCAGCCAGCCTAATGCCCACCAGGGGGTGCTCCATCTCAAACCTGATCCTCCCAGGGCTTCCAAGAGGCACCCGCAAACCGTCTGCAGACAGAGGCCCTGGGCCATTCCCAGGGTGCCCTCGCTGGCAGCCCGGCTCTGGACAGGCAGGCAAAACATTCAGATCCTCCCTAGATCACTTACCCAGCCTGGCTGTGGTGGTCCCAGCAAGCCTCCAGCTGCCTGTTCCAGGCACAGGCCGGATCCCTGGAAAGGATACAGTCCTGGCAGGTCTTATATGTGGCACAGCTGGAAGTGTTGACCTGGGTCACTTCTGTGTCAGATGCTACGTACAGCCAGTTCTGTGGGAAGGCAAGACATGGACACAAGGCCGGTCGGGGGGAAGGTCCAACTGATGACCCCTTCCCAGAAGTTTGGGCGAGGAGAGGGGTGCTGGGGTGGGACCGGCTGCTTTCTGCATCCCACCATTGCCACAGCTGTCAGGGCATCTGCTGCTCCCTCTTCCGTTGGCATGAGTTGGGAGAATCTCTTGTGGGGGTGGGGTGGCCTCAGAGGATCCCTTCAGGCCAGTCTGGGTATCTGGGTGGTGGTGGTTTTGAAATCAGGGCAGCGTCCTGAGGACAGATGTGAGGAAGAGGGCGAGGACATTCCTATCCCTGCTGGTGGGTCGCCTCGCCTCCCCTTGGCCATGGAAGATTCCCCCCCCCATCTCGCTATCGTGAAAGTGGGAGCTCTGTCAGATGTGGGGGGAGAGGCAGAGGGGGAGAAGGAGTGAGGACCCCTAAAGGAGGATAAGAGGGAGGGAGGCTCCAGAGAGGGGAAAGGAGGAGGAGGAGGAGGAAGAGAGAAGGGAGACAGCAGCCAAGGAGAAAGGTGAGGTCTGGAGGGACACTACGGAAGAAATGGAAGTCAAAGGAGGTCAGGTGGATATGAAAGCCCTGAAAGGGATGTAACCACAAGTGGACTGGAAGAAATTGGAACTTTTTATGCGAGTATCCAGGAGAAAATTGATCACGTATCAAAACAAGACACGCTGATAACCATGCATTTTGAACAGTATGGTGCAGATTTCTTTCTTTCTGGTGCAGACTTGTGATTTGCTGGTAATGTGTTAGGAAATCAAACCACAGCTAACTTGATTTACAGATTCTTACATTTTTAAGAGGTCAGTGCATGCAGAATGGATGGCCTCGGTGAGGTTCTTTTCTATCACATGGTCAGGGTAGCCCTCATCTCTTAACTGGCTTCTTAATGGCTTTGATTCATGAAAAACATCCTTTTTTTCTGCTGCAGTTTTTTTTATTTCTTAGAAACTGCTCATATGGCAAATGACATCTTAGTGATCTGGAGCGAGAGCAAGCAAATCTAAGGTATGTCTTGTGATCAGATGGTTTCCTGTGTATAATTTACCTCCTCCATTTTTTTTACAGTCAGATCTAAAAAAATGTATTTCTTTATAGAGTTTATCCACCAGAAAAAAAACTTGTTAGATCTCCTTCATTCCCCCTTCACCTTGCAAACACACCCTCTATTTCATGAAAAACAACCATTCTACAAAGGATTTTACAGAATCTGGGCCCACAGGGAACTCTGCGACACAACTTGGACACATGGTTTCAAGTTGCGAGTCGAGACCCAAGTCCCCCCACCTGGAAAAAAACCCTGAGTCAAGTCCAAGTCAAGTTGCTGGTGTGACTCAAGTCCAACTCGACAGGGACTGGCAAGTCTCAAGTCCCCATCCTGGTTAATCAGAGTGACCCTGGACAACAGCTGTGCCAGGTAACACCCATAAATGTGGGATCTTTCTCCCACTGTGTCCTAACTGGACCTGAGTACAGAGCAAAGCAAGGAAGAAGATTAAAGAAAGATCAAAAATCAAGAATATGTATAAAATATAGTGACTATATTTGTTAACTAAAAGTAATAATACGCTGGATGAATCTTCTTATTTTGAATAATGTACCATACATTAAAATTCCAGATGGTTGTTCCCAAGGCCACGTGAAAATGGCAATAATGTGTTGTTGCTTTGTACATCCCCCTAAACTCAGCCCAAAATTCATTGGGTACTTTCAGACTGAAATAAAGTGATGCATAACATCCTGAGACTGGTCTCTCCTTTACAATTGATAACCACAGGTGACTGGAATGCAAGAGTAGAAAACATAGCAGACTCCAACAATGCTGGAGAACTGGGCACAAGGGTCTGAATTCAGGAAAGTATCTCCTTGCTTTCGTAAAGCTAGCAGCTACTTCAGTGAAACCAACAATTACTTTCTAGCAAATGGAATTATAACTTTAGGCAGCCTAACAGATGCTCGCACATGTGGATGTCACCAGATGGCTATTACAGAAAGCTGATAGACTATACACCTGGAAGCAGATGACAGAGAAGCTCTATTCTTTCTGGCTACTAGAGCAGGCCAAAGACTAGCTGAAGAAAACCAGTTTGTGCTTTGTTAATTGCAGTAAAGCCATCAACTGTATGGCTCAGGAAGAGCCATGAATCAGTCTAAAGGAGAGGGATGTGCCACATGTCTTGATGAGTAACTTGTCCTTGGAAAGGAAGCTATCTTTAAGATGGAAAACATTATCACATAAGGATGCCTTTCAGTCTATAGGCACAATGTATAGTACAAAAAAATGGATCAGATTCAAAGGAAGGAGGAGTGGAAGTGAATGGAAGATACATGCAGTTTAAGATAGACAGACACACACACCCCACTGCCAGAGGGAAACAACAATGACTTCAAACAGCAACTGGAGTAGGTGGGTGGGTCAAAAGCAGCTGCATATTGTGAAGACAAAAATCATGTCTACCAAAGAATTATATAATGTTAATGTTGTCAGAGAAGAAATCAAAGCTGTTAAAAGGTTTCCTATACAGTGGTGCCTCGCATTACGACGTTAATTTGTTCCAGCAAAATTGTTGTAGAACAAAAACGTTGTAATGTGAAAATAAAAAGCCCATTGAAACGCATTAAAACCCGTTTAATGTGTTCCAATGGGCTGGAAACTCACCATCCAGTGAAGATCCTCCATAGGGCGGCCATTTTCGGTGCCTGTGCGGCGAGGAATCCGTCCCAGAAAACAGCGGGGAGCCATTTTATTTACCCGGCGGCCATTTTTAAACCGCCGATCAGCTGGAGGAAAATCGTCATTTTGCAAAGAATCTGTTCCTGAAGCAGGGAGCCGATCATCGCAAAGTGAAAAAACCTCATTCAGACCATCGTTTTGCAATCGCAATTGCAATCGCAAAAAGATCATCGTAATGCGGTTTTGTCGTAATGCGGGGCAATCGTAATGCGAGGCACCACTGTAGTTTGGTTCAGTCATCAGACCAAATGCAGACTTCAGCCAAGAAATCAGAAAAAGGGCACCTATTTAGAAAAGTGGCTATCCAAGAACTGGATAAGATCCTTAGTTAGAAAGCCAAGACCAAAAGGACTCACACGGTGTGCAGTATTTCTGACCTGACCCAGGCTGTCAATGACAGGATCTTCTGGAATTTACAAATTCATAAAGTCATCTTAAGTTGGAAGCAACATGACAGCTCATAACAACAGCAATGGATGACAGCAGGCCATTCATGCCTTTTCCCGCTGTCTTCTCTTTGAGAAGTCATGGATCCCAAAAAGGCCCTCCCCTCTCATTGGCCAACCACCAGACCTGCTTAGGGGCATGGGTGACCCCATGTGAAAAAAAATCTAGGCCTCTTTATAGACTGTAGCAAAAAAATAACAGATGCAATACTTAGTTGTTATCCACGAAAATCTACTGCCTAGAAAAAGGGAACTACAGTAATAGTGTCCCTCTGGTTCTGCTTTGTGCAGACCTCACCTCCAAGACTAGATCCATTTCGGGCACCTCCGTTTAAGAGGGATATGAGCAAGTGGGAATATGTCCAGAGAAAGGCAAATTAGAAAGAAAGAGAGAGAGAAAGAGATAGATAGATAGGTAGACAGACAGACAGACAGACAGACAGGCAGGCAGGCAGGCAGGCAGGCAGGCAGGCAGGCAGGCAGGCAGGCAGGCAGGCAGGCAGACAGACAGATCTGGAAACCAAGCCCTATGAGGACCAGTTGGGGGGCTGTGTGTCTTTAATCTCGATAAGAAAAGGCCAAGCGGCAACAGAATAACGGTCTTGTGCTATCCAGAGGACTGTGAAGGGGAAGAGGAGACCAGCTTGTTTTCTGTGGCTCAAGAGGAAAAGACCTGAAATAACTGATCCAAATAGCAAGGAGGAGATTTCAGGTAAACATTAGGCAGTTTCTTGCCAAGAGCTTTTTGTGAATAAAACTGAATACCAGAGGTGATGATGGATGCAGCTTCACTGGATGTTTCTAATCCGGGTTAGGTGGCCTCAGATTCCCGGCTTCCGTCAGGGCCTGGACTCACTGACCTCTGGGCTTCCCCCTCCAGCTCTCGAGAGCTACCACTCCCCAAGGAAGCCAAAGCCTCCTTCCTCAAGGAGATGGGTGGGGAGAAGCCCCAGGGTCAGCAGGCCACCCTTTCCTCCTCCAGACCGTCCTTAAAGGGGGGGGGGAGTTTTCAGGGCAAGAAGAAGCCACCTCCGCAGCCCAGCCAGCCTCCTGGGAACTGTCTCACCTGGTGGAGCTTCAGGTGGCGGACGGGCTGAGGTGTTGCAAAGAGCACGAGGTCCTCGAGGAGGGACAGCCGAGGCCCGATCTTCACAGCTTTGTGCAGGTGGCCGTTCTCTGGGGGAGCAGAAAAGCAGGTCGGGCTCTGCTCTTAGGCCGCCCTTTCTGTCCGGCCAGCTGCCCCAGGGCACCCCAGTCCCACCCATCAGGGAGAGTGCCACCCTGGCCCTCTTTGCTTTGCTTTGGGGGGGGGTCTCCCTCTGCCCCCTCACCTGTGCCCAGGTACAAAACAGGGTGTTCCTGTCCAGAGAGGGCCTTGACTCGGTGAACAGCCAGGCGTTGGTAGCTGGTGCCAGGCACTACCAGCAGTGGGCTGTGGTCCAGCGGGTAGACCAGCTCATCCATCAGTGGGTGGTCACGAATGAAAGTCAGGACACGGTCTGGGAGGGCCAGCGAGGAGCTGATGCCTTCGGTCTTCAAGCTGCTGGTGATGCACTGTGGCGGGGGGGGGGGGAGAGACAGGCCGCTCTGAGGGCAGGACCTCCCCAGGCCCTGAGAAGTGAGCCATGGCCTCCCAAGAGAGGGACCTTCACGGAGCGATCCGTCCAGAAAAAGGGTCCTCTGGCCCTCGGGACACCCGCCCTCCCTGCCGGCCCAAAGGGAGTGGGCACTCAGTGGGCTGCAGATCTGGGATCTGGCCCAAGTAGCACCCGTACCCCCTGCCGCTGCCCTCCCCTGGAATCATGGCAGGAGAAAGGGGTTCAGCTCAAGGGGGGGGCACTTCCTTCAAGGGACAGGCACCACTTACTGCCCCTGGGCGTGGGTCAGGAACGTCCCCTGGCAGGACGCTGGTCCACTTGTCACAGTCCCTCCGGAACTCCTTGAAGCGGCCGCCCATGGCTCTCTGGATCTCCTGCGCGCTGTAGGCACAGATGGCGGAGCTGCTCCCCTCTCTCCTGCAAGGGGGCAGGAGTAGGTCTTGTTCAGCAGGGGCTGGGAGAGCAAGGGCCCCCTTGCCTCCTCTGGACTAGCCCGAGGGCACCCCCTCCCAGTCGCCGGTGGAAGCCACCTGGGGACAGCTCAGGGGCCCTGGCCATCCTCCCAGCCAGATCTACCCTGCAAAAAAAAGAGAGGGGGGCCTCCGCCCCGCCCCCAAAGCCCCCTCTCCCCCCAAAGCCAGCTCTGCCATCCCAATAGCTGTTCTCTCTGGGCGTTCTTCTCACAGAAGCCAAGAGAAAGCTGGACGGCTTATTGGGGTTTGGGGTTCTTTTTTTTTTTAAGAGAGTTTTATATTAAGAATTCAGTTACTCCTGTTTTGGCAGCGCACAAGGTCCCTTCTTTCCTGCCCCTCTGGTGAGAAAAGGGGGGGCACACGGCCACTCGCCCCTCCAGGGGGCCTTTCGTTTTGCTGGGTGGGAACGGGGGTCTGAGCTGTCCCACTCGAGAGCTATGCCCCCCTGAACAGCCCCCTGAGACCCTCACCCACGCGGTCACACCCGGCAGGATGGCTCCTGGCCCACTCTCACCCTTGGGCTACAAAGGCCCCGTAGAAGACGGTGGCGTTCCCGTGGTCCGAGGGCAAGGGGGCCACGTCCTTCAAAATGTTGAAGACGGTGCCACTCTCAGGATCCGAGCAGACCAGCTGGGCCTTCAGGAAGGTGGTCCACCTCTTCTGCAGAGTCTTCTGGCCCCCCAGGTCTCCCTAGAAACAGGCGGTTGGTGGCAAGTGATGTGGGGGGGGACTCCGAGCAGAAGGGGCACCCACAGGACCTGACTGCACACCCCGACCCCAACACGCACCCCTACACAAAGATGCCAAGGAGTGAAGGAGTCTTGGTCGCGGAAGTGGCTGGCCATGCGCAATAAGGAGCGAAACAGCAGCCCCCTCCCTCCCTCAAAAATATTCTGGAAGAGGCCAGAGTAGCAGCACTCTCTCTCTCTCTCTCTCTCTCTCTCTCTCTCTCTCTCTGTATGCGTGTGAGAGGCAATCACCACTCCAGACACTTTTAGGGTCTCTTGGCTGAGTCCCACTTCATCCCCCCTTTCCTACCTTGCAGACGCGAGCAACTCGGGCCACCTTGACTTTTTCATAGTAGTCGTATTCGCGAGCTGTTTCCGTAAAGAAGAAGTAGATCTTGTCCTCTTCCCCCCTCTCGCCCTCCCGCAGAAACGCTGAGGCCACAAACTCAGGATCTGGACAGAGACAGGGAGAGGGTAGACATCCCATCGAGGCCCTCCCCAGCTCCCCGCCCCCCCGAAATGCCCCCACAGGCCCTCTTGCCCAGCCCTCTCGGCCAGGCCTGCGGCTGCCCACTCACCGTTCAGCCACGTCACGGAATTTTCAGTCCGGATGGCCTCCCCGTGGCTCCCCGTGGCTCTGGCAATGATGGGCTCTGTCCCGAGGAAATTGCTCACTGTGGCCACGTACAGGGCTCCATCTAAAAGGCAAGAGGCATGGAGGGTGGCCGAGGCAGGACCCCCCTGGCTCAGAGGCAAAAGGCTGGAGCCTGCCCCACAGGGGCGCTTGCCAGCAGCCGCCTGCCGGCACGATCCCTTTAGCCGCCACTACCGAGGGCAGCAGATCCCAGTGGCACGTCGTGGAAGAGACACGCCACCCTCGACCAGTCACGGCGCTGTGTGAAAAAGCCAGCAGCACCCCGGGCCCTGGCGAGCCTGGATGCTGTATGCTGGGGGGGGGGGGGGCACCAGCAAGGAGGCCCGGCCAAGTGCAGGTGGACAGGCTGCGATCCGAAGAGGGGATCTCCCCACAAACAGAACCTGTGAAAGGGAGCCCCCCCCTCTGAAGGCAGCTGCTTGAAAATGGATTTCCTGTGAGGGGGGCATACCTCTAATCAGCCCCCTTTCTCCAGACTCGAGAGCTGCTTGCCACAGCCTCCCCCAGTGAGGCAAAACAAAGCCCGGCCTAGGCCAAGACACACGCACACATCCCAACCTCCGCAGGGCAAAGAGAGGCTCTCATTGCATGTTACACAAGGAAGGACCTTTCTCCTCAGACAAGCTTTCTTTTAACGACTGGGTGCCCGAGTTGGATTTTTAAATAGATGGTTGTGCCTTCCTGCTTTGAATGTGTTTTTGGTGTTGCTTTTGTTTATTGTCTTTTAGTGGTGCACTTCTAACGGCGCGCAAAATTCTCTGATTCTGTTTTTTAATCTAATCTGGTAAATAGGAAAGCCAAATAGCATTGCATACACCGGGGGGGGGGGAGGAAAGTTTTAGGGGTAGGCTCAGACTTCCTCCCTTTTTAAATTCACTGACCAATCAGTTGAGATGGAGAATGCAGGATCTGTTGCACTTGTGACACCTGTGGCATGTTTGTTTTCTTGCCAACAAGATGCCGGGGTAGAAATGCTCTAAGTGTTAGTTGGTGGTCCTCTTGGAAGACAAGGTCCAGCAGCTGGAGGCCTATGTTCTAATCTCCGCACTCTTAGGGGGCAGGCCGGGTAGGTGGGGCTCGTCAACCTTGGAAGGCAGCCCATCTAGGAGAAGGAAAACTCTGATTTCAAACCTCCACTGCCTCGTGGCTATATCCACTGATGGAAAAGGCTTCAGGAGTTAACCTCGAGGTAAAATCCGGAGCCGGTGTCCCGGAGGCAGTTCGTGTTGTTCTGGCAACTCCTGTGATGTTGCTGGAACTAGTTGTATTGGCTCTTGCCTTTCCATTGGACTACTTTAGCGATGTGGAGAGGGGGGATCTGCTGCTTGGGTAACAGCCTATCCTGCATATTAATTTGCCCAGGCTTCGTGCTCTGGAGAGGACACTCCAGCTTCACATACAGTGTCAAAACAACATGGGAAGTAGCAGTTAGCAGTTATAAGTCTTTACTCAATTGGCATAGAGCATGATGCCAAGAGCTACTTCCAACAGTGGGAGAGGTCATTGCACCTCACTAGGTAGCTACCACCTGCCTTAAGCTGGGCAGCCCCAGCCAGTAAGGTGCTACTGCACCATGATCTGTTAACCTCATGGGGTGCATGGGGTTTAGGGTGAAAGCCGACAAGCAGATCGATAACCCTGCACCATGCAATGATCGTAAGAAAACTTCTGCCCTAAAGTTGGGTACCTGGAATGTTCAGACCATGACCCTTGGCTTTGATGACATGCAGGAAATAGATGACGCATGCAAGACAGCTGTCATAGACATGGAACTGAGTAAACTGCGGATGGACATTGTTGCCCTGCAAGAAACGAGATTGCCAGACATGGGATCTGTCAAAGAAAAAAACTTCTCATTCTTCTGGCAGGGAAAACCATCGAATGAGACCAGGGAACATGGTGTTGGCTTTGTAGTCAGAAATACTCTCTTGAGATCCATTGCTCCACTACTGTGGGAAGTGAAAGAATCCTGTCTCTGCAGCTCCACTCATCAGCGGGACCGGTCACCCTCATCAGTGCATATGCACCAACACTGTCGTCCACAACAGAAGTCAAGGACAAATTCTATGACAATCCGGCAGCTACAATAAAAAAAATCCCTGAAAGAGAGCCACTGTTCATCCTCTGAGACTTTAATGCTAGAGTTGGTGCTGATCACAATTCTTGGCCCACTTACTAAACCAACTTTAGCAGAAATAAAAGTGGCCTTGGATTCCCTCCCCTCTGGCAAGGCACCTGGGAAGGATAACATCCCTACTGAAGTGCTGTAAAGAAATCATCACCACCAAGCTGTACGAAATCTTTTGTCTTTGCTGGAGGGAAGGTGGAGTACCACAGGGCATGAAGAATGCAAACATTGTCACATTGTATAAGAACAAAGGCGACAGGGGTGACTGCAATAACTATTGTGGCATCTCTCTTCTCAGTGTTGTAGGGAAGCTACCTCCCCATATTGTGCTGAAGAGGCTGCAGGTGCTTGCAGACAGAGTCTATCCAGAATCACAGTGTGGATTTCGAGCTAACAGATCCACCACCGACATGCTATTCTCCCTCCGACAGTTGCAGGAGAAATATAGGGAACAACAACAACCACTCTTAGCGGCCTTCATAGATCTCAGAAAAGGCCTTTGACTTGGTTAGCAGGGACGGCCTTTTTAAAATACTTCCCAAGATTGGATGTCCACCTTGACTCCTTAACAGCATCAGGTCCTTTCATGAGGAAATGAAGGGCACTGTAGCTTTTGATGGCTCAACCTCAGATCCCTTTGACATCCGAGGCGGAGTGAAACGGGGTTGTATCCTCGCACTGACCCTGTTTGGGATCTTTTTTGCTGTCATGCTGAAGCATGCCTTTGGAACTGCAGCAGAAGGTGTCTATCTCCGGACTAGATCAGATGGAAAGCTCTTTAATCTCTCAAGATTGAGAGCGAAGACCAAAGTCCAGTTGAAATTCTCAGCCACACCAGACACTGTTCCAAGTCCTCCATATAGAGCATGTTACCATAGTCTCTCGAGACTGAAGGAGGCCTAATCTCGTCTTTTAGTGGTGGTATCTGTTTGATCCTTTCCAGTATTTGTACACTTGCTGTTTTTAGCTTTCAGTATTGTCTTTTAACTATGTGAACCGCTTTGGGTCCTTCTTAAGGAGAAAGGCAGGGTAAAAATATTAGGGAGGGAGGGAGGTTGTTCTACCAGTCAATTTCATTTTTAACAGACCCTCATGTACACAGGCAACAGTGATGTCAATGGGTTTCCTGCACCTCAGGCCTCCTTCCCCTGCTTGGAGAAAGCTGCCTCTCCTCTGCACCTCTGGAGGCAATGCCCTCCCAAACCCCCCCCCCCGGCACTCCATAAGGGCAGAAGCCTGGCTTGTAACTCTCTGCCTCACAGCCACTCCCTCGAGTGCTCTGGCCATTGTTCCCACATCCTTGTGGCTGCTTCTGCCTTTCCTCCCCACGGCCAAGGTGGAGAAAGGAAAGCCATGTCCTCTCGTGCCAGGCCTTGCCCTCAGCCCCCCCCCCCGCCATCCTGTTTTCCAAACCTCAGGGTTCACAGAGCCCCCCCCCCCGGCTCTCCTGGTTGAGGGCAGAGCAACGGAGGAACAGGTTTTTGCAGAGGACGGCCAGGAGCACAGCCATCCTTCGCTTACCCTTTTCTTCAGGATGCTCCCTTTGTTCAGGGCTAGCCCATGCTCTGCCTGGCACTACAGCCCTGAGGGCAGAGCGAGCTAGGAATAAAAGGGGCCTCTGTTCCCATGATGGTCTGGAAGGCTGAGGCCCTCCGGCTGTTGCTTCGCTGGAGGCACAGACAGACACGCAGCTCCCAGGCCTCTCCTGGGCTTGAGGCTGCCTTGCCTTCCTTTGCCCGCCTGGGACTCTGGGTAGGCTCCTGCCTGGAGCAGATGGACCCCGCCGGTGCCGGCACCCCCACCAGCCACCCCAAAAACGTACCTGCCATGATAGCCGAGGATGGCTGCAGGGGCTCAAAGGGACACTTCTTCCTCCCTGTCTCCAGTCGCTCCACCAGGCGGAACTCACTCGCTTTCTGTGAGGGAGACAGACAGACAGACAGATGGGCATATGGACAGAAGCCGGTAGGGGAGGAGGAAAAGGGGCGCTTGCCCCTCCGTTCTGCTGCCAGACCTTCCCACTGAACTTGGGGGGTTGGCCCCTAGCAGGAGAGCAGGCCCCCTCCCCAAGGCAGGGCCAGAGCGGTCACTCTCCTGGTTGAAAGGCAGCGGCACTGAGCCCCAGGGGAGGGTCCGGCCACCCCTCCGCCTACTCACGATGTAGCCGCACTGGGGGTCAAAAGCGAAGGTACCGCAGACGAAGAGGTGGCTCCGGTTGGCAAAGTCCAGGAGTCGTACAAAATTCTGGCACTCCGCCTGCGAGAGGCAAGAAGGTAGAGCACAGAGGTGGTGGAGGGGGTGCTGGAGGAAGGACCCCCCCCAGTCCTTGCCCCCATGGCATGAGGGACGGGGGCAGAACCCCATTCCGGGGTCAGGGGAAGCTCGCTGCTCATCCCTCCCCCACTGCCAAACACACCCTGCAGAATGGAGCTTGGGAGCCCCCCTTGAGGGAGGGGGCATGGCCGGCCTGAGAAAGCCGCCCGCTGGGGGGCCAAGGGGGCCTCGGCAGCCCCTGGCACAGCAGATACCTCTGTCAGCGGCTGCTCCCCAGAGCCAGGTCCATTCCTGGAGGGGTCAGGGCGGCCCAGTCAGAGCCAGTGATGGGGGGGGAATGGCCCTGAGCCCTCCAACCACCAGCTCTCCGTGAGGCCCTAGATGGCAGTCCCTGGAAGGGCGGATGGGGCCCTCCAGAACCAGGGCCTCCCAGGCAGAAGACGCTGCCCCCTCCTCTCCCTGGCCGACACCCACGGCTGTGCCCCCCCCCCAAGAGCAGGACTTGCCTCTTCCTTCCCCTTCTGCATGCAGGAATCCTGGTGAGCCTTTGGAGCCGTCCAGGAAATCTGCAAGAGCCCAAAGGAATGTCGGGGGGGGGGTTAGCAGGCAGGGCGGGGAAAGGGGTCCCGATGCCCATGCTAGGAGTTCCCTGCCCTCCCAAGCCCAAGGGAGGGAAGGAAAGAGGGGCCGACACCAGGTCCTCCCCCCTCCGGGGCCTGGCAAGAGTCTTCTCCCACACCCACACCATTCCCCATCTGTCTGGCTCAGTGTGTGTGTGTGTGTGGGGGGGGAGGACAGAGTGACCAGGCCAAGCAGCAGCCGTCAGGGGAGGGGGGCACTTTTTCTGTCCCCCCCCCAATGCCATGACAAGGGGAAGTCATGTGTCAGAGTGCTCTTCCCCCCCCCCCCACTGCACCTTCTTGCCAGAGAGGAAAAAGAGTCCGGGGAGGGCGGCTCACCTTCTTGGGACGCTGGTCGATGGCCCCCAAGGGGAGGGCAAAGATGGCATTCCTGGCGCCCACATAGAGAGTGCGCGCGTGGGGGTCCACCCGGAGGACGCCGTAGTGCGAGACGCCGGTGGGGGAGAAGCGCCGCACCAGCCGGTCCACCTCTGTGGTGAGGAGAACCGAGGGGGGGGTGAGGGGCCTGTGCGGGACTCCATCTGCCCACGTGAAAGCGGGGAGGGGGAGGCGACAAGGGGCTCAGTCAAAGAGAAGCCACCGGCACCCACAGAGTCGGCGGGCACCGAAGGGCTGGGCCTTGGCTCCACGCCCCAAGCCTTCGGGGCCCCTCCTGCTTTTCAGGACTGCTGCAAGCCGGCATGAGAGGGAGCCCTACATGTATTCTGGGCAAAGAATGGGGCAGGAATGGGGCAGGAATAGGGCTGGGCTGGAGCACACCTCCTTTCCTTGAGCCAGACGGGGAGCCAGAAGCAGCTCCGCCCTGCCCTGCCCCAGATGTAGCAGGAGGGGGGGAGGGGAGGAATTGGGGGGGGGGGGAGAGAGTACCACCTCTGGTCTCTGTCTTCCCAGGATGAGGAATGGGCCGGAATGGGCCGTTAGCCACAGGCCAGGCTTCAAGGCGCTGGGACCAGCCTACCCCCCCCAGCCCCTCTCCCTCTGGTGGCCCTGCGCCACTTGAGTCCAGCCACAACCACTGCCCTGGCGTGCCCACTGCGGTGGCTGCAGGAAGCGCGCCTCCCGTGCTCAGCAGTCCCCAGGGCACCCTTGCCAGCAGCCACTTCCAGGGCTTTGACCGCCAGCCAGCCAGCCCGTCAGGCAAAGAGGGAGGGAGGGAGGGAGGGAGGGAGGGGGCCCCTCCAGCACGGGTGACGCAGCTTTGCAGCCAGAATCTGACAGGAGAAGACCGGGGAGCCCCGGGGAGGGGGGCCTCTCCACCCTCCCCCAACCCTTCCGTAAAAACCATTTGGGGGGGCAGCCATGAGACTCTGCGGACCCTGAGGGGACGCCTCCCGCCCCTCTGCTCTTAAGGCAGCCGCAAAGCTAACCCATGGGCTGCTGGGCCACTGGGCCGCCCCCTCCCAGGGCTGAATCACAAAGTGGGGGGGGGGGAAGACCCAAGCTCAGAGATCAGGAGAGCAGAAGGAGGAAAAGACGGAGCCCCTCTGAGGGGGTCCAACAACAGTCTTCATCAAGAGGGATGAAGGAAGGCCAGGCCAAAAGGACACTACTCCAGTATTTTAAGTTTTTACCCTACCCATCGGGGGGCCAGGCCACTAGACTGGGTGGCTTACGACAAACAACACGAATATAAAATAAAATAAAATTCAGTAATAAACATCCATTTAAAACAAAAGAAAAACAGATCCTATCCTATTAATAGATTTAAAAAAAACCACTGACACAGAAGATGGCAGTGAAACAGAGACAATTAACCCCAAAATAACAAGATGTAAATAATTAGAGGAAATGAAATTAATGGGGCAAGCCTGTAACCTCGGGGGGGTGGGGGTTTCTTTCTTTCCTCCCCACCTGCTCCGAGGCTGAAGAGAAACGGCTGCCCGCCAGACGGTGCTCTGCGAAAACCCCTGGGAAGGCCAAGCCCTGAGTGTGGGAACCCGATCCCTGGGGAAGCGCAGCGCCTGCCAGGGCAGAGAAGGCCGCGGACTGCGCTGGCTTTCCCTTGCTGAGAAACCCACGCCTCCTCTCCAACGGGGGGGGGGGGGGGACGACGACTCTGCCAGAACTCACCTCCTACAGCTGCTTGTCGGAAGCCACAACACTCCCCAGCTGGAGTTCGCGCTTTCCTGCAGCTGCAGCAGCAGCAACAGCAGCGGCAGCGGCAGCCACACACACCCAAATGGAGCCCGTGGGCTGGGCATGAAGCCTGCGCATCCTCCGCCCCCCCCCGCTCCCCCCAATGCTCTTAGAAGCCTGTGCACGTGTTGGCCTGGCCAGGTGCCGACAGGAAAAGCAGCAGCACCTTTGGAAACCGCCAAAAGAATAGGAGCACCCCTGCCGTGGCTTAGGTGGGGAGGCCTGTTTGGGGGCCCCTTCAGTCGAAGCTCCACACGTGCGCAACTCAGAACATGTCAGAAACGACAGCTTTTGGATACACCCACATCGGTTCAAATCCACAAGGGAGAGGCTCAGCATGTCAGAGGCTTTCAGCACACGTTGGTAAATGAGGTGCAAATGAAGTAAGTGTGTGTGTGTGTGTGTGTGTGTGTGTGTGTGTGTGTGTGTGTGTGTGTGTGTGTGTGTGTGTGTGTGAGAGAGAGAGAGAGAGAGAGAGAGAGAGAGAGAGAGAGAGAGAGAGAGAGAGAGAGAGAGAGAGAGAGAGAGACAGGGCAAAACTGGCCCCCAGTCACCACCTCCTACAAGACAGACCCAAAGGAGAACAGGACCGAACACCAGCAGCCGGCCAGCCTCTCCCGGCTGGGGCTACTCAAAACTCACTGCAACGGCCCCCATTCCAAGAAACAACTTTTTCCTCTCCAAGGCTTTGAGGGGCAAGCCTGCACTTCCCACTCCCCACCCCGATCTGCAGCCACTAATGCCACGCGACAGGACACCCCATGTGGGCACAGGGATGGGAACAATATGGTGCACCTGCTCTGGAGGCCCCAACAGGGTCACCTAGGGAACATCAGGGGGCACCTTGCCTTCTTCCCCTCCTCAGATGATCATCATGGGCTGTTCTCAGCCAGCCATCTGGGCAAGGAAATCAACGGGCAGAAAAATCTGCCCTCGGAAACAGCAACAGACCAAAGCCAGCCTCAGGCCGTCTCTGTCTCCCAAGTCACTCTGTCACCGCTCTCAGCGTCGCTTAGAGAGGAAAAAGGAATCACGCCGGGCGGGTCGCAGTGGGGCGTGCGTGCCAGGGTCCGAGAGGGAGGCCACTGACATGGGCTTCAGCCTTATGTTCCAGTGGGCATGAGGCCTGTGGGCCAGGCATGGCCCTCAATGGCATATCTATGGTTGCCCCCAGGACTCACCTTGTCCCCAGTCCCTCTGCATGGCCCGCAACTTTAAAAGGTTTAAAAATAAAAATGTGCCAATTGCACTTCTTTGACCATATATTCCCCTTTCATCTCCCCTCTCCCTCCCACTAGCTGGCAAATCTGGAAAACATCCCTTAACCCCTTGGAGATCACCCAGCCTTATCTAGACCCTTGAACAACTAAAACTGATTAGCTCACTATAAACACATTAATAAAGTTAGTTTTCTCTATGTTGTTGTACTGCCCAAAAGTTGCTTTTTAGGGCAGACCTTGAGCCTACTCCCCAGGAACAGAAACCATCCACACCTGCCCTTCAGAAGCCGCCTCCTAGCCCTTCGCAGCCCCACACATGAGCCCATCCCCTTCTTGACTGCCAGAAGGTTCGTTTAACGCCCAGTGTTTATTATGTCTGTTCATGACACTGCTGTGAGCCAAAGAATTCTCTTTTGGGGTCGATATGGCCACCATCCCCTTGTTTCTTGGCTCATTTGGCCCCACACCACAGACCACAGGCACCATCTATGGGACCCTGTGGGCCTGCATAGGGTGAATACGGCAGGCCCTGCATCATGCTTGAGACCTCAAAATAAATGCGCTGGCTTTCACTCTGCAACCCAGGACCTTTCTCTTCCCATTTTCCTTTTTCGTTTGTTGGCTTTTGTTTGTGTTTATTCCCAGAATCCCTTGCTGCAGCAGTTCCTTGGCAATGAAGGTAAATTGGGGCAGGTGTGGCTCTGAAGCGGAAGAAGGGAAGACCCGGTTGCGTGTCATCTGCAGGACGCCGGCCGTTGGCACCGATGCAGCGGCAGGCGTTCTCTGCTACAGCCCACCCACTTCCCCAGCACACTCCCTTTCTCGGCCAGGAAAAGCCTTCTCACGAAACAAAGCAAAGCAAAGCGTGCTGCTTATATACCGCCCCATAGCGCTTCAAGCACTCTCTGGGCGGTTTACAATTTAATTATGCAGGCTACTACACATTGCCCCCCCCCCCCCCAGCGAGCTGGGTACTCATTTTACCAACCTCGGAAGGATAGAAGGCTGAGTCAACCTTGAGCCGGCTACCTGGGATTTGAACCCCAGGTTGTGAGCACAGTTTTAACTGCAGTATAGCGGTTTAACCACTGCGCCACGAGGCTCTTACAAAGCCAAACCATCCACCTTCCAGCAGGGAGGGAAAGCCAAGCCCCTCTCTAAACTCAGGAATCCTGATGCAGGAAAAAAAGGCCACCCAAACAGGAAAGCCTTTTACACTCATCTCGTGGTTTCAAAGTTCTTGTACTGGCAGAGAAATCAAGTGGGTCTTCTGTTGCAGAATAAATGGGACTGATTGGCAGGTTCAGTTCTTACACCTGAGTTTCATTTTGGAACCCCCTGACCCTAACCATGTGTTGCGCAGCCCCTCCCCAGCCCGGTTCTCTCTCACCGGCTCTGCTGAACAGCTTGTTGGTCTGCAGCAGGCTTGTGTCCGGGGCCAGCTGCCTGCATCTCAGCCTCACTACATCTTTGCATGTCCTTTTCTGGTAGGAGTGACCCTCCCTCCACATCGTGATTCCCCTGAAGGACAAAGGCAATGGTTTATCAGACTTAAATACGGCCACCACCTGCCTTCTAATGCCCCGCTCCAAAAAAGAGAAGTACGAATACCAAACAGAGCAACCTGAAAGCACAGAACAAAATAAAGCAAAAATAAATAAATAAATAAAAATTAAGCACTTAAAAACAAATTCTGTTCTTAAGGCAGCAGCACCAACCCCATCTGATTAAGTGCCAAAGGTGTGCCCGAGTTACTCTGCTAGTCCAGCCTGCATAAGTAGACCTTAAAACCTGGACAGCCTTGTACTGTATTTGGGATGATGACCCTCTAAAGAGTCAGGCGTGGCTTTCGCAGCCATTAGCCAGCACTCAGAGTAATTCCTGCAAAGAGAGGACGCTGGGGTAGCAAGGGAGTCACGTAGCCCTTAGGCACGGCCCCAGCCCTTCTGGACCCGATTCTGCCAGGGCACAGCTGGCCAACCCGCTCCCTCTCCCCCTTCCTCGTTCTCCTTCCCTCCCCCCCTTCCTCCAGCAGCAGAATTCCATCACTGCGTGGACCTGCCCTTTGCTGGCATGTTGCACAAGGCCGGGTGGTGGTGAGTTCCAGGGCGGCAGCGTCTCGAGGGTCCCCACACAGACACTGCTCTGTGCTCTCGCCAAATGGCCTGGCTGCAGGGCTTTGGGCGCCCTGCTGGGACAATGGCCCTGTGTGGGCAGGAGCAGCCCTCCAAACCAGCTATCTATGGGGGACTCTGCACCCGTCCAGGCTGGGCGGCTCCCTGGAGGAGAAAGGGAGAGGCCGCCTCCGGCCAGAACCAGCACAGCTGCCTTCGGAGCCCGAGCAAGCAAGAGGCCGGTGCTTGAGGCTCCCCTCCCTACCATCCAGGCCCAGCAGAGACTGGGCACCCTCCCGACTCCTGTCGCCCTGGGGAGCTTCGTCTGCATCTTCTCCCTGGCTCTCAATACAAGTGCAGGTGGCAGGGCACCATAGCCCCGTCCTCTAAGACAAATGCCAGATCCCTGGTTCATAAGCTCTAAAGAAGTGAGGGGACAGTAAACAGCTTGTCTGCGGACCGGTCCCAGTCCCACAGCCTTGCCAGGACTGGGCTGCGGAGGCAAATCTCCTCCCCCCCACCCCTGCATGTACACACACACACACACACACGCCCCCCACGGATGCACGCATGGCCCCTCCCATGCATGCACGGCCCCTCCCACACATGCACAGATGCCCGTCCCCGTCCCCCCCACCTGCATGCTAAACCGGTCCGTGGAGGCAAAAAGGTTGGGGACCACCGTTCCGGCTGCAGCTTATCTGGCAGAAAAACTGTTGCATAAATACTGGAAATCACAACTTTTACAACAAAAGAAAAAAAGGCAACAAGTTCCTTGTTGGCAGCTCTGCTGCATCTCCCTCTCCAACCATCCATAACCTCTTTCCGAGGGGATGTTACTTTTGTAATTGTTGTTCCTCTTCTTTGCCATCCAGTCACCTTCAACGTAGGGGGACTTGATGGATGAGTGACTTCCAAACGCCCTGTCCTCAACAGCCCTAATCAGCTTTTACAATCCTGGTGACCTTCCGGCTTGACACATTCCCTTGGGCTGAGTGAAGCAGAAGGCAGGTGGCAGGTGGGGCGGGGTGGGGTGGGCTATTACTTCCCTTGGCCCAGACCCCGATTTCCACCCACATGTCCCAGTACAGCATTTGCCTTCTTTTCTTTCTCTTCTCTTGTTCTTTTTGCTGCCTCTGTGTTCAGCTTGTGGTCTGCTAAGACCCAGACAGGAAATAACACCCTTTCCCTTTGGCTCTGTTGCCGAAGCAGCAGTCACCCAGCTTATGTTTATGTACCCACATTCTGATTTTGTTTTTCCTGACTAAAGCTAACATTTTACTTTTCCTCCCAGATGAAACCTATCGTGCTTGTTCCGTCCAGCTATCCTGTCCATTCAAGTCATCTTCAGTTTAGATGCTCCATCAATCAGCTACATAGAGACCTTACAGACACACGGCTTGGGCCCTGGATACCTGAAGGACCGCCTCCTTCCATAGGAACCTACCCAGCAGTTAAGATCTAGCCAGGGGGCCCTTTTGAAAGAGCCGTCCCTCAAGGAGGTAAGAGGGATGGCCTGTAGACAAAGGGCCTTTTCGGCAGCTGCCCCCAGACTATGGAATGCCCTCCCGACTGAAATTTGTCTGGCGCCGACACTGATGACATTTCGGCGCCAGGTCAAAACCTTCCTGTTCCAGAAGGCTTTTAATTGAAATAACATCAACTGTGGGTCCGATGGCAATTTTAATTGTATTTTAATCATTTTATCTTTCATTGTATTTTAATTGAATTTTAATTGTTGTAAGCCGCCCAGAGACCTTTGGGTAGAGTGGGTGGCATATAAATTAAATAAATAAATAAATAAATAACCCTGCTTGACCACAGAAGTATCATGGAGGATTCAACTAAGTCTTTATCCAAAAGACAGTCTATTCCTCCAGGCACATTTATTTATTTACTTATTTATTTGTTTGTTTGTTTGTTTGTTTATTCGATTGCTTGCTTGCTTGCTTGCTTGCTTGATTGATTGATTTATATACCACCCTATGAGTGCAATGAACTATTCTGGGGAGTTCCCAACAGAATAAAATAAACAAACATATAACAATAAATGTATAACTAAATAGTAAAAAGTTAAAATAATAAAAAAAATCAAACCTAGTGGCTCCAAATGCACATTATCTCTGAAAGAGCAGGGCAAGAGGTAGAGCATCAAGCGGGACCGTTGAGGAAGGCCTCCCTAAAAAGCAATGTTTTAAGCTGCATTCTAAGAGTGCGTAGGGAGGGAGCCAGGCACAACTGCACTGGAAACTGGTTCCACAAAGTCTGTGTCGTTGCAAAGAAGGCTCAACCACTTGCAGAGGACTTCGGGGCCTCCCTCAAAGTGGCAACCTAGAGAAGCATTTCAAGTACAAAGGGAGGGGATAGGATGGCAGCTTGAGAGTAATAAACAAATAGTCAAGGAATAGTTGTAGGTTTTTCGGACTGTTTGGCCATGTTCTGGAGATTTTTTCTTCCTAACGTTTCATCAATCTCTGTGGCCGGCATCTTCAGAGGACATGAGTTAGAACTCTGTCTGTGTTCTGGTGTAGTGCGTGGGATAGTTGAGTCTTTGTAGCTGTGGGATCAGATTTTGTCCTTTTCAGGATTGGGTGATTATGGTGATCAGGGTGTTTTTTTGTTATAGGTGTATTGTTGTGATGGGGGGGGAGAGGATCTATCACTGTGATTGAGGGGTGTTGTTAGTTAGTCTTTTGTGTGCAGTGATCGCCAGTCCTTGTGGCTGGGTAGAGTTCGTTGACCTTTGAGAAAGCCTTTGAGAATACAGCCAAGGAATACCTCTCTACCTTAAATGAGTTCAAATCCCTGGAGCTGGATGAACTGCTTCCAAGGATATTGAAGGAAATGGCTGAAGAGACTGCAGAACCAATAGACACTGCACTTTAAGAAGGATGCCAACAAACTGGCACAAGTTTGAGGATGATCGGGGACCAGAAACCAAGCCCTAGGAGAAAATACTGAAAGAACCGGGGCATGCTTAGCCTTGAGAAAAGAAGACTTGAGGGGAAATAAGATCACATTCTTCATAAATTTGAAAGAATGTCATACAGAGGTAGAATCTGTTCTCCATCCCAGAATGCACATAATAATGGGATCAAGCTATAGGAAAACAAATTTAGGCTGAACATCAGGAAAAACTTCCTAGCTGTTAGAACAGTACGACAATGGAACCAATTGTCTCAAGAGGTGGTGAGTGCTCCAATGCTGGAGGCATGGAAAAGAAAATTGGACAACCATCTGTCAGATCTGTTTTGATTTAGATTCCTGACTTGAGCAGGTAATTGGACTCAATGGCCTTAAAGGCCCCCTTCCAACTCCATTATTCTAGGATTCTTTATGTTAGGATCTTCAGAAGAGCCCCCCCCCCACCTGCAAGTACCATTATCTGTGGGTGGCCTTTTGACAGAAAGAGTAGGGACATTCTCCCAACTAACCTTGAGGAATGCAACCCCTCAGAGCTGCCATCGGAAATCACTCTTGCTGCATTGAAAAAAGGTGTGACAGCATCTCATCCATCTGACCTTTTAAGTCAAATTGTATGTTTATTGGCATTTGTAATGATTTTTATGGCTTAATTTGTTTTCAGTGATGTTTCTTAATTGAATTGTGGGGGGGGGGCAAATGGGCGATTAAAATGTAATAAGAACATGAAAATGAGGTGGCATCCAATAGCTTCCTAGTACATGCTGGTGTCAGAAACATTTCTGCCCATTCCCCAACCAGGACACTCCACAGCTCCTCCCAGCTTTCTCCCAGAGATCAGTTCAAGTTGGATTGCTCTCATATTTATATCAAGCACCAGCAAATCTGGTGCCGTACAGATCCAGGTGGAATTCACCCCTGGGTTTCTCTCCAAAACATCCTCCAGTTCTTAACTCTCCTGTACAGCTGGGTGATGATGAACACACTGAGGCCATGCAGCTCCAGAAGGCCAGTGGGCCCAGCAGGTGTAAAAAGCCCAACATTTCACCAAAGGTCTTGTCTTGGAGGTTCTGGCTTTCCGGTTTGTAAATGTGCTTCCAGGGCATCACAGCCACCTTTTCTCATGTTGTGACCAAAGGCTGTGTTTGGTGACAACATGAGAGTGGCGGTGTTACCAAAGGGTAGCACAGCCACTGATCCTTCCAACAGGTCGAGGCACCAGCCGAGGCACCTGGGCGCCGTAAACCAATAAACCAAGACAGACCTCAGCAATTCTACGACAACGTCCACTATGGCTGCACCAAGCAAGGAAGCAAGGAAGCTAGCTCACGGTGTGACTGACGCAAGCTCCTCCCTGACAAAATCAGGGATCCATCTGCCCCCTGCCAGGCATGTCACATCAGCATGAGAGGAGGGCTGGCCTCCTTCTAAGCGACCCCCTACCCTGTCCCTAGAACGATGATCCCCCCGGCCAGGACCTTCCTCATCTCTGACAGCAGAAAAACTCTCTCTCACACACAAACACACACGCATGCACAGACACATGGGAAGGTTGTTCTTCTAGCACATATGCCTAGAGGCATGACAAGAGGATTCATGAAAAAATTTCAGTCATGACAGCTAGCAGAGACAGTCATTACTCACATACACAACAACAACACGTGTAAAGACAGTCTAAAAACCCAAGCTGCATGCAGAGCTTACACAGGAAAACCCATGAAGGGCCATAAGTGAGTAATTTAAATTGGTATTTCTTTGAAAAACTTTCCCCCAGGATACACCCAAAAGGAAACATTCCTTTTGTGACATCTGGTTGTCTTCCAACCTGTGATAAGCTATTTTCCTTCAAGAGGTCAGGAAGGAACCTGGGTTTTATTGTTTTATGATATGTTTGCTACAGCTAGAGATATCCGTGTCTTTCTGAAACAGTGACTGCATCTCATAATGCACTAATTATGCTCAGACACACTGAGCATTTAAAAAATGCATTGGCTATACATGTATATAATCGCTAAATTGTGACACAGACGGTTATATCTCAAGGTTATAGTGAGGAGTGATCTCCTCACGCTTGCGCACACGAGGAAGATGTGCTCCCACCACTGCAAAACCCTTGGCTACCTCTGTTGTTTGGCCCTTCCAGTGCAGTTGTCTTGCGATGATGGGCCCAAACACTAAGAGCCAGGAGCTCCCTGCTGGGTTAGAAAGTTAATAATAACAACACTAACTCAAAATGTGTATACATACAATACAATAGGGATTGTCACTCTCAAATTGGCCTCCTCAGCCACACTAGACGCTGTACCAAGTCCTCCATACAGAGCACGTTACCATAGTCTTTCGAGACTGAAGGATGCCTAGTCTAACAATACAACTAAAATTCCCCACCTGTGCCACCATCACCCTTGGGACTGGGTAACCAGAAATGTCTTTTAGATCTCTTTTCACTCAATTCCACTCCAAAAATACATTGATTCTTCTGCTGGCTTACGGCCTTTCCTTTTCACAAAGGCATACTTCAAATATATATTCCATATCTCTTTAAAATCATTATGTTTTGTCATTACCCTTCTTACTTTCATTTCACATGTTGTTGTTGTTATTTAGTCATTTAGTCATGTCCGACTTTTCGTGACCCCATGGACCAGAGCATGCCAGGCCCTCCTGTCTTCCACAGCCTCCCGGAGTTGGGTCAAATTCATGTTGGTCGCTTGGATGACACTGTCCAACCATCTCGTCCTCTGTCGTCCCCTTCTCCTCCTGCCTTCACACTTTCCCAACATCAGGGTCTTTTCGGGGGAGTCTTCTCTTCTCATGCGATGGCCAAAGTATTGGAGCCTCAGCTTCAGGATCTGTCCTTCCAGTGAGCACTCAGGGTTGATTTCCTTCAGAATGGATAGGTTTGTTCTCCTTGCAGTCCAGGGGACTCTCAAGAGCCTCCTCCAGCACCACAATTCAAAAGCATCAATTCTTTGGCGGTCAGCCTTCCTTATGGCCCAGCTCTCACTTCCATACATCGCTATTGGAAAAAGCATAGCTTTGACTATGCGGACCTTTGTTGGCAAGGTGATGTGTCTGCTTTTTAAGATGCTGTCTAGGTTTGTCATCGCTTTCCTCCCAAGAAGCAGGCATCTTTTAATTCCATGGCTGCTGTCACCATCGGCAGTGATCAGGGAGCCCAAGAAAGTAAAATCTGTTATTGCCTCCATATCTTCCCCTACTTTGGCTATCTCATGAGAAGAGAAGATTCCCTGGAAAAGACCATGATGTTGAGAAAGTGTGAAGGCAACAGGAGACGGGGACAATAGAAGACAAGATGGCTGGACAGTGTCACTGAAGCTAGCAACATAAATTTGACAAAACTCTGGGAGGCAGTGGAAGACAGGAGGGCCTGGTGTGCTGTGGTCCATGGGGTCAGGAAGAGTCGGACATGACTTAACGACTAAACAATCACCACCTTTGTACTTTGCAGAATGCAGCGACCAGACTTCTCACTGGGGTGAGAAAATATGAGCGTTATTTCCCCCACTCTGGCTGCCTTGCGTTGGCTGCCCGTTCGTTTCCGCATTAATTTCAAAGTGTTAATGGTGACATATAAAGCCCTAAATGGTTTAGGACCTCAATATCTAGCAGAATGCCTCCTCCCACCTAGATCGACTCGAATCACTCATTCTAGCCAGGAAGTGTGGCTGGGAGGCCCAGAGAGAAAGTACAAGATACTGGGCCTTCTTGGCAGTGGCCCCTCGCCTTCAGAACAGACTGCCCCCGGAGATCTGTCTGGCTCCCTCACTGGATGTTTTTAAGAGCAAACTTAAGACCTGGCTCTTAGGCAAGCTTTCCCTCCTGTCATCACTTGAATATTTCCCCCAACTATATTACTACTGTCATTTTTTATTTTATTATATTGTTTTTATTTTATCTATTTATCTATTATTCTTAGCCGCCCAGAGTAGACTTTGGTCTAGATGGGCAGGGTATAAATCTAATAAATAAACAAACAAAAATAAATAAATAAAATAAAGTAGAATAAACAAACAAACCAACAAATACCAATCTTCAAGATTAATTTGCTTATCACTTTTCCAGTTCTTTGCAAATATTAATCTTGCTACTTTGACCATTAGAACAATTAACTCTTTCTGTTCTTTTTTAAGATGGTCGTTCTTAATTCTATTTAACAGGGAATATTTGGTGGTATTTGAATATTACATCCAATCATTTCTCTAATTTCTTTAAAAACCAGTGCCCAGGCTTTCTTCCTTATTTCACACATCCACCACATACACATATAGGTCCCTTTTTCGTTTTTTACATCTCCAGCATTGAGATGGTACATTTTTGTTTGGGTTCCTGCTGTTTTCCGCCAACCTGGATAAACCAGGGTCATGGGCTGGACTTGACCTTTGGCTTGGCAAGGTGAGGCCTGCCCTGGCCTCCTGGCCATGTGGGTGATGTCAGAAAGGTGCCCACGGAAGACTCTAATGGCAGCTGTCTCTCTGGGCCTGAGGCGGTCAGGGCCAGGCCACCCCCAGGCAAGGTAACACAACTGGCCATGGATCTCACCTGGGAGTGCAGCTGTTTCCTGGGCACAAAGTCCCTCGCTTCTTTTGCGCTGGACTCCACATCTGTCCCGAGAATGCTCAGGTGTCCAGCCCAAACCGGTCCCTGGGCATCCTCAGTGGGTCTCTTCCACTGGGAAGCCCCTCCCCACCTTTGCTGGGGATCCTGGTGCTGAGCTCAGCTTTTTTTTGAGGGATGGGCCAACCGAGGCCACACAGGTGCCCAAGCACAGAAGAAGAGGGCCAGACTCCCGGTGCCCGAGCGCAGCCCCTGCCTAGCTGCTGGGAGACTCTCTCGGGGCGCCCAGAGCAGGCGGGGCCCCGAAGCAGGAGCATCACCGCCTGGGCCCCGCGAGGTTGCGGCGGAGGCGGGGGGGGGGGGAAGCCCCCCTGGGCGGCGGGGCTTGGCAGGCGCTGGTGCCACCGGGCGGCTACAGGGCCGCTCCCTCCAAAGGGGCTGCCAGCAGAGAGATCACCCTTCCGGGAGGCAGCCGAGCGGGGGCCCCGGGCCGAGCCGCCCTGCCCTGCCCTGCCCTGCCCTGCCCTCCGTCCCCCGCTCGCTCAGGCTGCGGAAGAGGCGCAGGGAGAGGAGAGGAGGGAAGGGCGCCGCCGCCGCCGCCACGGAGCCCACTCTCCGCCGGGAGGCAGCGGCAGAGCAGCTCCGGCGGAGGCAGCAGAGAGGGAGACGATGCCCGGGGGGAACGGAAAAGACCGACGGAGGGCGGGAGGGAAGGAGGCGAGGCGGCTGCTGCTGCAACAGGGCGTGCCCGGCGCTCCCGGGCGTGCCAGCCTCCGCGCCGGCGGGGAAGCCCCGCAGCCCCACCCAGCCGCCCCCGCCGAGCGGACCCGCGGCCGAGGAGCCGCTCTTACCGGGGAAGAGGCGCAAGACGCGGGGCTGCGCGGGGGGCGCCTCCGAGGCCCCCGCCGGCCAGAAGAGGAGGAGGAGGAGGAGGAGGAGGAGGAAGGCGGGCGGCGGCAGCAGGCGGGGCGCGCTCCCCATCCCTCGGACGCGGGCGGGCGGGCGGGCGGCGAGAGCGCGATGCGGCCACCGGGCTCCCCTCCGGCTCAGCCTCGGAGCGCTCGCTCGGTCGCCCGCCCGCCCGCCGCCAAGCCCCGCCCCCAGGCCAGGTGGGGCGCTGACGTCACCGGTGGTCCGCTCGCTCCTCTCGCCCCGCCCCTCGCCCAGGTAGCCTCTCCCGCTGGCTTGGGGCGGCGCGGCGCAGGTGAGGCGGGCAGGAGCGGGCGCCCGGCAGCCTCCCTGCCCGGTCCCACCGCCGGCAGAGGCCGGGCGTGCCCCACCGCCGGAGGGGGGCTGCTCTCCCTTCTGTGCCCAGAGAAGCGGCCCTACCGCGAAAGAGCAAGGTCGCTGTTGGGAGAGGAAGGAAAAAAGGAAGGAAGAGGGAGCGCGCTCAGCCCCTTGTAAGGACTCTCTTCGCTCCTCTTGCCGCTCTGTGCCGTCAGGTTGCTCTGGAGTCGTTTGGCAACCCTATGAATGCAGGAGGTTCCCATCGTTAATGGCCCTGCTGTGGCCTTGCAAACGCAGGTCTCGCGAACTTCCTTGATAGAGTTACTCCATCTCTCTCCCCTCTTGCTTCCTTTAACGGTGTTGTTGGTTATTCCAGCCAGTCCTGTTTCCAAGGTAGGGGCAGCCTCTGGTTCCTCCTCTTTGCTTCTAAAAGAGAGCTCTGGCTTCATTTTGGGACCCACTTGTTCACCTTTCTGGTGATCCAGGATGTCATCTTCAGCCCCGCCATAGAAGTGTAGAGCTGGAAGGGACCTCAAGGGTCATGGAGTCCACCCTCTGCTGCCAGTGCAGAAAACCTGCAGTTCAAACATCCCTGGCAGGTGGCTGTCCAACCTCTGCTCAAAAAATCTCCACTGAAGGAGAGCCCACCCCTCAGAGGCTGTTGGTTCCAATGCAGAATGGCTCTCATTGTTCAGAAGATCTTCCTAAGGTTTAGTTGAAATCTCCTTTCTTGTAACTTGAACCTGTGACTTCTGATCCTGTTCTCTGGAGCTTCAAAAGGAAGCCTGCTCTTTTTTCCATGCAACAGCCCTTCAGACACTTGAAGATGGCTATTGTATCACCTCTTAGCCTTCTCTTTTCACATTTCTGTGAAATGTGTATCCCTTCTCAGCCACTTAGAAATACATTTTTCCCTTCCTGTGCCCCCTAATTTTTTTTCTCCCCACTGGAGGGTGCCTTCCTCCTTCCCTCCCTGCCTCCACTAGCAAAGCAGCCATGTTGAAAAGATGCTACTGCTTGCATGGCTGAGCCTTTAAAAGGTGCTACCGCTGAAACGGCAGTCTTCCGAGGGCCGAGGTGGCTGCTTTCAGCCACAGGGTCCTGAAAGAAGTGTGCTTGCTACCTGTACATATAGCACGGGGGAGAATCACACAGGATCACAAGCCGCCATGGGATCCTGGCTTTCAAGCCTACATTGTATTCTCCTGGGAGTAGCACTCTCATTTTTATAAATCACAAGGTGTGTGTGCAACTAGGAAGGGCCAGACAGAAGCAGGGTTTCTGTTATTTTAAGGGCTAGTGAAAGAAATTTTGAACAGCTCCAGTATTCTGTAGCAGGGGAGAATGTAGGTCAATGATTGATAAAAGGCCCAATGGATTAGAGGGAACGTTGTTTTCTTCACAGAGCTGAAGCAGCAGCCAAGATTGGTGACAGATGTAGCGTGGGGGGAGAGAGAGAGTGGAAGGAGGTGGGGGTAGTTTTCATTTCAGAGCTGTGTGCTTAGCCTAGGAATGCATTTCAAATCCGTAAAAGCGGCTTGAAGCTGCAAACCTTCACACTGAAACACTGACGCCTCGTCCCTGTTTTGGTTCCATTTAAGAAGGAACATATTTCTTGGTAGCTTACTGCATTAGATTTGCTAGGAACTTCAATAATACGAATTGCTCACATCCATCATAACTTGGATTCCAGAAGTCTGACGGTGCTTGTTGTGCCCAATGCACTTTCGTCATAGGCTTCTGGCTGATGTTCTGCTATCGCAGCCTGAATGTGCAAGCAGAGCACATGTCCTTCTTGGCTGGAACCTTGCCCTTTAGAGTTATTGCTTCGGGGGGTGGGGTGGGCCTAGAAGTTGTCCTTGCCCTTTTATTTTTTTTAAAAATTATGCTTAAACCTTTAATAATACAAAGGGGGGACCTCCACCCCACAATGACATAATATAAAAATATAGTAAAACTTCAGTAGTAAATACTAAAATAAGTAATAAAACATCATGCGAAAGCCAATTTCTAAGGATAAAATAGGATCATAGATACAGTAGAATCATAGACTAATGGAATTGTAAGGGGCCTATAAGGCCATCAGGTCCAATCCCCTGCTCAGTCAGTGCAGGAATGCAAATCAAAGCAGATCAAATAGATAGCTGTCCCATTTTCTCTTGAATGCCTCCAGTGTTGGAGTGCTCACCACCTCCACTGCCATACTGATCTAACAGTTAAGATCTTTTCCTGGTACTCAGCCTAAATCTGGCTTCCTGTAGCTAAATAACTAATATCCCTCCCCCCCAAAAAAGTATACATATTTCAAACATTCTCACGTGCTTTGCAGCCTGGCCTCAGACCTGATTGGGACGCAGGCGCTTGCCCTCATTCTCTTCTCCATGGCCAAGGGTGGAAGAAATGCTCTGGTGCCTCCCTGTGTCTTTCCCCACTGCACGACTGCCCTTCTTTGTTGGCTTTCTGGATTGGCAACAAGGGGCGGAGGGCCACTGTGCTCCTGCCTGGATTGCTGCTTCTAAGAGGTGTTTGTTTGTTTGTTTGTTTAAAATATTTGCGCCCTGTTTTGCTCCTCAAGAGGACCTGAAGTAGCTTGCAATATTCAGTGCTGCCTGGGTTTACTGCTCAGCTCCATGGCTTTTATCCTGTAGTGTCTTGTAGGGTTTTCTTATATCAGCCAGGCTTTTTAGCATTTACTGGAATCATCTGGGAAAGGTCACTTGGGGTGAAGCGGCATGGGTGCGACCCGCAGCTTGATCTCTTCCTTTAGTTGGATTCAGGGCAAGTATGATAGTGGTCCATGGGGTCACGAAGAGTCGGACACAACTTAACGACTAAAAAACAACAAAATGACAGTGGAAAAGCTGCCATCGGGATGCAGAATACTGTACAGCATGTGGTGGATTACATACGAGTCCATCTGCAAAAGTCCTGAAACTCAGCCTGCTCCTGACAGAGCGGACGTTCCCTGAGTAGAGGGCCCATAGTAGGGGGCCCATAGAGTAGGGGGCCCATAGACACCGTCCTCTTCTGGAAAGCTATGCGTCTGCAGAAGGACCCAGCTTGTTGTGGGGCAGATGCTCCGGACCCCTCTTTGTCCTGGGAGGCCCAGAGAGCCCCTGTAGCAAGGTGTGTGTGTGTTTGTGTGTGTTTGTGTGTGTGTGTGATCCACTTGAGCTAGGACTCACAGACTGGAGCAGCTCAGCTCCTGCTGCCCAGCGGTTACTAACATTCTGGTTGGACTTCTGAGCAGAAGAGGGCGGCTCGGGGCCACCTGAGGAGGAGGAGGAGGAGGAGGAGGAGGAGGAGGAGGAGGAAGAGGCCTGGGTGGCTCCGTCCCGCTGTTTTCTAGCAAAGCCAAGTTGTCCCCCAAAGCGGAGGAAGCGGGGTGCCCTTGCCAGAGAGAGGGCAGCCCTAACCCTTCTTCCTTTCTGCCCACAAAGTGAGGAAGACCGGGGGGGGGGGGGAATGACTGAAGGACAACCCCTTCCTCCTTCCCCCCCCCCCCACAGCCCCCTTGCTCTCTGTGACCACCCAGGCCTCCTCAGGTGGCGGATCCATGGCCTGAGGTCCTGAGCCGCCCGCCACGCCTGCTTGGGCCCCTGAACTGTCCCCTTGCGCTCGTGTGTGTGTGTGTGTGTGTGTGTGTCCCCTGCACCTGTCCCCAGGTGGCAGCTGCCTACCTTTCAGGGGGGGTGGGGCAGGGCACACTGGAGCGTGGGGGTGGGGCAGGGTCCCCCCCCCCAGTCAGGTCATGTGCCATGGGGGGGGGGAGAGGGCTGTACCTTTTCTCCCTCAGAAACAGCCTCTCCAGCAGGCCCGAGAGCCACTCGCCAGGCCGTGGGCAGAGGGAGGCAAGTGTGGGTCCCCTCACCCTTCACTCCCTTTTGAGTTTTTTTGGGGGGGGCAGGCAACCGCCTCCCCCTCCCCATGGGGCCCTCCTGGCTTGGGGGGCTGTGGGAGGATTCAGCGGAGCCCACCCGCTCCTGGGAGCAGAGGCCTCCCCACAGGCCCGTGGGGCTGGGAGGTCAGGCCCAGACCTGGGAGGCCTCTCCTGCCCTCCAGCTTCCCCCCCCCGGCCTGCCCGCTTGGCCTCATCCCTGGGGGGGGGGCTTGGGGCTAGGCACGGGGGGGGGGAGGAGAGTGGTGCTCAGCCCTGTCTCTCGTGCCTCCTAGGCTGGGCCAGCGGCCTTCGCGCCCTTGGCGTCCCTTCTCCGAGGGAAGGTCTTGGGGCCTCCCTCGTGCCTTCGTGCCAGTGAGGAAACAGGGGGGGGCCCTTTGGGGGGCAAACCTGGCCGTCCTCGGGAGACCCCCTCCCCCCAGGGCTTCCCTTCCCAACAAGAGCCGCAAAGCATCTCCAAGTCCTTTGACCGGGAATAGGTTCTATTGGGCGCCCATGTGTGCATGCGTGCTTGCACGTGTGTTCCTTCAGCTCGCAGAAATGTGTAAAATATATTATGTGGCCCCTCTCATGCTGAAAAGTTTGGAGACTCCTGCTTTTCTTTTCTTTTGATTACTAGGATAGTCTTTTTGCATTTCTTCTTGATGAGATCTCTACTTTTAATCTACTTCTTCAGTCAGTTGAATTTAATAATACAAGTCTATCCTTTATATGGACTTTGCATTTACGAGAATTTTTCTTTAAGTTTTATTTTGACAAGATGATTCTTATTGTGTTCTTTTTCAGCTTTACATTAATTTTCAATATCAATTGTCTGTGTCCAGTACCACAACCTCCTCCTTGTGTTTCTTGGTTTCTTTGGCAGAGAGAATGCAGCTTCTCTGTTACTTCCAAATACGAAGTCTGTTTGAATTGCATAACGGCCCTCGATGTCCGTTCCTTGGTTTGTAAATCACAGATTGTTGGCTTCACAGAATTCTATGAATTACTCTCCTGTTTCGCTTCTGACTCCAAATCCTTTAACTACATTTGGTTCTGCTTTGTTTCCTACTTTTGTGTAGCTGATGTAATAACTTCCTACCTGGGAATTCTTCCTGCAGCACTGTCTCTTCATTCATTTTGGATAGTCTCATCATAGGAGTTTCAAGGAACAAAGTCTTCAGCAGTGATCTGCCATTCTGCTAGGAATCCAAACCAGTGGTGGAGTCTAGCTGACCAACAGGATTGCTCTAGGCTTCTCTGACATGCCCCATCCCTCTCACTCCACTAAGGAGTGCATCCAAGAAAGGGAATGTAGTAGGCAGGGAAGCTGTAGACGGCCCCCGCCCCAGTGGCCTCCCTGCAGTCATGATCTGGATCCTGCCCCCACCCACCATTTTCATCCTGGAACAGCGATGTCTTGCAGACAGGTGATGGTGTTTTCCAGCTCATCCTGGAGATGTCCGGGGCTGAACTTGGGCACCTGGTTAACACCTCTCGTGCTGCTGTAGTTCGTCTTTGTCCTCCTTACGTTGCTGCCCATCCCATGCCCATTTTCCTGTACTGTTTGGCCAGGTTGTACGATCTCTAGCCCTGGAGCTTCTCTCATCAGCTCCTTTTGTTGCTTGAGATCTGATGGGAAGGGCTGCAGTGTTTGCTTGTCTCCTGTGTTACACCCTCTCCTGGGCTGCTAAAGCAGCAGCAGCAGCAGCAACACAAAGCGTGACTCGAGTGTCCAAATGCTCCACACACTATCTGAGGCGTTCATTCTCAGATGGAGGATTCTTCACTCCTGTCTATGGCTGCCAGCCCTGTGCCCTGGATCTCCCTTTTAATCCCAAATGGATTTTCCACATCTGTAATAAAGGCGGAAGCAGCCACAGCCACGAGAAAATGGGGCAGGTGGGGTGATGACCTGCAGGACACCATTGTCTGAAGCTCCTGCAATATTCGGTAGCTGGGGTGGGGTGATGAAACGAGGAGACTGTGACTGGAAGGACCCTTGTCTCTAGACAGCATCTCTCCTAGACCTATCTCACTTATTCCCACCTACCCTGGGCCTTCGACCATCTTGTATCCTGTGTACACCAGACAAGCTTCCTGCTGATTAGCTGGAACAGCTATCATTAGCTCTTGTGCTTTAATGGGGCCAAGACAGAGTATGCTTCTAAAATGATGCAAGTATTTCCTCTGCTTCCCAGTTGCAATAAAATATATGTTCAAGGGCAAACTTGGCAGATGGTCCAGCTGCTGAGCTCTTGATGAGGAGAAAGATTGGGCTGTGGGGGCATGCTTTCTCTCTGCATTGTTTAGGCGAGAGATGCTGTGCCTGGCCACCAGCCCGTGGCTCTAATGAAGCTGCTTATAATGAGCCTAATCTCATAGCCCTTGCCAGGAAGTTCCCTCCTGCCTTCTAACAAACACACACTCTCTTTCTCTTCCCAGCCAGGTGGCCGCTGGATTTGCTCACTCTCTCTCTCTCTCTCTGTCTGTCTGAGGTGGACAAGTGGCCGGAGGAGCTGCAGGTAGACCTCCTTTTGCAGAGTCCCAGGTATTCTCTTGACCTCTCCCTCCCAGCAACCAGAAACCAGCACAGAGGCACCCCTACTAGCCTTGTTGGGAGCAGGGGGTGGGTGGGGAGGTCATATTCCTGCCACCTGTGCGTGCACAGTGCCGGCCAAGAAGGACCCCCCTGTGTTAAATGTCCTTGAGCCTTTGCCCTAAGCCCACCCCCACCCCCCCCAGATGGCTGGGAGAGATTCCTGTCAAACTGGGTGATGATGAACTGGCCAAGAAAGATTCCTTTTGTGTGAGAGAAAGCAAAACTGACTGCTGGCTGCTCTGTATCTTCACACAAAGGATTTCCCACTGTCAGCCAGGGGGCCACATTTGCCACCCATGCCAGCCCTACTGGACCAGGGGGGGGAGGGGTCACAGATCATGACCAGGGCCTGTTCGCCCCTCATGGCTGGCTGGCTGGCTGGCTGGTATGAGGAGTTGTCCTCAGTCCTCCGTCGAGCGGGCAGGGCAGACAGAGGGATAGAGGACAGTCTTCTCAGCGCGAAGCTGGCATGGCTGGTGGCCCTCCTTTCTCCTCTGCCTACCCTGCAGCTTTGGAGCCCCTAAAGCAGTGCCAACAAACGTTTTTGGACCTGAGTGCGCAAACTGGGGGGGAGGAACCCAGCAGGGGGAGGGCCATGGCAGCAGTGGAACCGGAAGTGGAGGTGGAAGGGGGAATCCCAGGCACGGAGGTGCGTTGAGTCCCCACTCTGGATCTGCTGCCAGTCCCAGGCACTCCAGATCCTGTTGAAGTGCCAGCGCCGTGGTCTCCTGAGGTTTGGCTGCGGGGGGGGGGGGGGGAGTAGCGATCTGGTGACTTACAGCTCGCATGCCCTTAGAAAGGGCTCTGCATGCCAGCTGTGGCACATGTGCCATAGGTTCACCATCGCTGCCCTAAAGGGTGGCCGTTGCAAAGGGTGTGGATGAAGACAATGGTGCTGTCAGGCTTGATCTGCAAGAAACGAAGGTGTGATCCTGGGATTCCATGTCTGAAAGACATGGAATCCCAGGATGGTGCCTGAGATAGTGCTGGTCAGCGTTTTCCAAGGCCACAGCTCTGTATCTTGGGCATGGCAAATTCTGGGTGCTTTCTCTTTCCTGCTTGCACCGACACATGGAATAAATCTCAGGCAAGCTTGCTGCCAAAGGGCCGCTACAGCATGGCCTGTAGGGCAGGTCTTGTAATGTAGAGGATTTGGCCTCTTGTGGCTTCAGGGCAGGATGGCCCTGGGTCTCCTCCTGTTCCAGAGGCAGCATAAATCTCCATACCAGCTGGGGAGGAATACTGGGGGTGGGTGGGTTTGCTGCTGCTCCTCCTCCTGCTGCTGCTGCTGCTGCTGCCCATCTTATGGCCTGCTTGCAGGCTCCCCGTGGGTGTGGGTGTGGGAGATGGGGATGGGGAGAAGCTGCCTCTGGTTGGCCCCCACTAGAGGGAGAAACCCAATGTGACCCAGAGCATCCCCTCCATGGGGCATTGTGGTAAATGTGGTCCTTAAAAACCTGGCAAAGGTTTGCTCACACTAGAAACGAATCATTCCAACCGGAATCATTTCATCCCTAAAGCCACAGGCTTTTAAGCCTGCATAAGCTAAACAGGGCCTGTTGAGGAAGAGGACATTCTGGAGGTCGCTTGTTCTTCAGGTTGCCATCAATCAGAAGCCACTTGATGGCACAGAACTGCCCAGAGTAGACCTTTGGTCTAGAAGGGGGGGGATAGAAATCCAATAAACAAACAAACAAACAAACAGTCAAACAAACAGAACAACGACTAGTCTCCCAGTTTATATACCTGGACCAGTTATAACTGAATTGAGTTCCTCCGAAATTGCAGTTGGACCAATTGGTTGTTAATATTTCGCAGCATTTAGCAGCATCTTCCGTGAAGGGCCTATGTCAGATACATTTCAACTACAAGACCCATTCCTTCTGGCTGTGAACAAAAGAATTATATTTTCACCCCCCACTACCACCACCACAGGTCAGAGGACAGTGGGTGGTGAAAAGAAGGCGCCTTCACCCTCTCTCTCTCTCTCTCTCATCCTAGCCAACTGCATCCTCTGTTTTGCCAGGCACGCAATGAGCTCCCGAAGATGGGGAGAGGCTGGTGCTGCCTCCAGCAAAGCCCCACAAGCTGCGGTGGCGATTAATTCCCCACAACCTCCACGGATCCTGGTGGTAGACATCCACCCCCCGCATTGGGCCCACACCTGCCCCAAGCTCTGTGAGGCCCTGGAGAACGTCTTCTCCTTGGCCTGCAGCTTGGCAGGGCCTCCCCGCATCCCGCTGTTCAGCCTCTACGTAACCCAGAGCCAACAGGAGTGCCTCCTGCCCTTCCTGGTGAGTGCTCACCCGGCCAGGTTGTGTCTGTGTGCTGCATGCGTTGGAAAAAGGTGTGTGGTGAGTGCCTCGTCTTGTTAAAGCCGAGTGGTTCCTGTCAACACCCCATCTGGTCGTGCTCTCTCTCTCTCTCTCTCTCTCTCTCTGGGAGGGAGGGAGGAGGGAGGGAAAAAGCTGGCAGGAGAACTGGCTGGGGACCCCTTGCTCCTGCCTCGGGGGGTCTTCCTCACTGCTGTTGCCCCCTGAGAGGACTGGACACCCACTGGACGCCCCTCCTTCCTTTGCAGCCGGTTCGAGGAGGCTTTGCTCGGCTGCAGAGTTGCATTGCGGAGCTGCAGGCCTTGCCGACGGAAGGGATGTTCCGGCAGCCCAAGGAGAACACCGTGGCCCAGGCAGTGCAGGATGGGCTCCAGCAGTTTAAGCAGTATACTGGGTGTGGAATGGCTGGGGCCTCCCTGAGCAACAATGCCACTGAGGTAAGAGAGTGAGAGAGAATGGGAGCGAGCGTCCTCCGCTGCAGCGTGGCTCTCTAAGGCTGCCCTTGCCTCTTACCACATTCTTCTTCGTGGCCTCTGTGAATCAGAGAATCATAGAAAAGAGAAGTTGGAAGGGGCCTACAAGGCCATCCAGTCCAACCCAAGCACAAGGCAGGAATACACTCAAAGCATATCTGCCAGGTTATTATCTTTCTTGAATGCCTCCAGTGAGGCATGCGCTCTGGGTGATCCGTGCATGCGTGGAGTCTCGTTGGAATATTCTAGAGCTTCTGCAATCAGAAAAGATATATTGGTGCAAGTCCCTCGCCCCTAGTATATGTACCTTGGTGCCAAGGTCCTCCCTTCAATTTCTATTCAGCCGTGGCATTGAGAGCCTCACTCATAGCTTATGTGTGTTTTTTTTCTCTGGAAAAGAAAAAGAGAGATAAAAGAAACGAAAACCCTTTGTTATTATTTTTTAACCCAAAACTATTTGCTTCAGCCTTCAGGCCAAAGTTTCCCCCTTCTGATCTTCGGTTCATGGCCTCTTCAGGCCCGTTTAAACGTTGCATGGTCTGTAATAATAAGACCTCTGTTTCCGACGGCCACACTAAGTGCCTTTTTTTGTCTTGGAGAGGCTCATCAAACCTCTTCCTGCCCCAATGATAAAAACTTCAGGCCTGGGGTGCTACGCAGTCACTTTTCCAGGCTTAAACTTCAACTTTGGGAACAATGTCTCCAGCCGGGCAAGCCTATGGCATAACCAGCGTGCAAGTCCATGCCTCACACCAGAGCCATGGACAAGGCTGTTACAGAAGTGGGAAAACAACATCCATTGGCCACCCCCTCCCATTCCGAAGAACAAGGAGCCCCTTCAACATCGACTTCAGCCTTATCTCCTGCCGCTGGGCCTCACGAGACTAAACATTTTACATCAACTGCCTCAACATGGAAACCTCCAGTCGCCAAACAGAAGGCATCGACTGACCAGCTTTTAGTAGCTGAACCTCGCCCTCTGAAAAAGGCCGAGTCCTCAAAGTCGAAGCCCTCCAAGGCTATTTCCACAGTGACTTTGCAGCCACATCCTGAGTCTGAAGGCCTTGTCTGCATCAGATCCCTCTCCGATGACAAGGCCCCTCCAGCCCATCAGCCGTCGCCTCATCCCTCCCAGTCCCCTGATTGGAATCAGCGCATCGAATGACTGGCTACTTCTCCACCAATCAGTGCTCCACAGCTCTCCAGATCCCCTAGTAGGTCCTCTGAGGCTGTTTCACCTGTCCATGATTCTGTTGCACAACTCAGCCTCCAGCACACAAACATAGGCACCAACCTTACCAAAACACCCGTTTGCATTTGCCTTCTTTCACGGACACTACTTACTGCTGGCACCATCACTGGGAAGCTTTTTGCCCCAATCAGTGTCCTGCAGAGATGCCTGCTAAATACTATCAGCTGGCAACCTTTCCTGGCACGTCAGTGGCATCCGAGCATTTTGTTCCCACAGTGGAACCTTTGGCATCGAAGTGGTCACACCTCCAGCGTTGCCTGGACTTAACGGACGCCTCATATCCACCAGTGCCAAAAAAAGCCTCAGCGATCCAATAAATATTCCTTGGCCTCAGCCACTTTCCTGATGTCGACAAGCCATTATTGTCCTTTGTAGCCAGACGACATTCACCATTCATCCTGCTCGGTATCACCAGTGTGCGTCTCAGGTAGGCATCCTTCAGTCTCGAAAGACTATGGTAGCGTGCTCTGTATGGAGGACTTGGAACAGCGTCTAGTGTGGCTGAGGAGGCCAATTCAAGAGTTACAATCTCTTCCACACTGAAGACATCCAATCTGTCCCCTGTCCAGCTCCCTGGTTTTGCTTCCTTTGTGACTTCCTCTTTGCCTCGGCCTGCTGGACAAGGGTCTCTTCAAATTGGGAGAGGCCGTGATGCACCGCCTGCCTCCAGGCTGAACGATCAGATGTCAGAGTTTCCCATCTGTTGAGGTGTATTCCTAAGGCCTTCATATCCCGCTTGCAGATGTCCTTGTAACGCAGCTGTGGTCTCCCTCTGGGGCGATTTCCCTGCACTAATTCTCCATATAGGAGATCCTTTGGAATCCGACCATCAGCCATTCTCACAACGTGCCCAAGCCAGCGTAGACGTCGCTGTTTAGTGTGCGTCTACTCTACAGTAATCCAATGCGGTCCATCGGAGCCCTTGCCAACTCGGCAGCCCCGTTGATATCATTACCAGGCTCCACAAGCTCCCTATTGAGCCCGCTTCTATCCTGACCTCGTCGATGTTGATCCTCGATATGGACCTCTTACCGTGGAGGTGCCTTCTACGTCGACAACTCAACATCAACAGCCCTCCCATTCCCAATATCAGGGAGAGCAGCTTTTCGACACCAATGTCAATCGACAGTCGATCAACTCGCTTCATAGTGCCGATCCTTCTGACCAAGGGTTGTGACCTCAAACACCATTGGCGCTCTTTGCATCACTGGATTCAGACTTTGCAGATCCGGACCCATTGTCTCCGGCTGAGGATTTTATCAGACTTATGCCCTGTTAATGGTTTGTATGGCTAAGTCTTTCGAGCTCCAGATTCATAGACCCACTGCTGAACCATCGGACCATCTTTACGATCCGATGTCTAAGGACACTAGCACAGCAGTCCACATCTCTATGCTTCTCTCTCTTCTTAGCACAGCTAAACTTTCTTGGACTAAGCCAGCCTCATCCCATGCTACTGTATCTCCCAGCGTATTGACAACCACTCTCCATAACAGAGTGAGGGTACCTCATAGAATTCCACAAGCTTCCTCCACTATCCTCCACTGTATACAAAATAAAATACAATCCTTATTACTCAAAGATGCCATAGAACCTGTACCGCTGCTCTGTATAGTCTCGGGTTTTTTCTCTTGTTATTTCATTATTCCCCAAAAGGACGGTGGCCACTGCCCAGTTCTCAACCTCAGAGGTGTAAATCAGTACATTACCACCACCAAATTTCGCATGGTTACTCTTGAGTCACCAAATTCATGGCCCCCATAGCAGCACACCTCAGGCTGCAGGGCATTCAAATCTTTGCATACATTAACAACTGGCTTCTCCTAGCTCATTCTTGCTGCAAAGCACAGCACGACATCCATTTCACTCTAACCCTCCTTCAAGATTTCAGCCTCGCAGTATACATGCAAAGTCTACCCTACTATCTACCAGATGTTTTCATTACATCGGAGCCTACCTGGACTCCGACAAAGCCCGAGCATTTCTCCCAGATGACAAATATCTCAGCTTAATCTCTCTCCTCGGCACCTTCAACCCGCACGCAGTTGTTCCTGCATTGACGGTTCAACGTGTCCTCAGCATGATGTCCTCAATGACCTCTGAAGTTCAGCCCACCCGCCTAGAGATGAGATCCCTTCAGGCGTGGCTTCTGGTCCTATTCGGCCCACTCTTTGAATCTGCCACGTGCCTTCTTACATGCCACTCTAGAGCTTGCCTCCCAACTCTCGTGGTGGTTCTCCAAACAAAACCTGACAATGGAACGACCCTTCCAGCAGCCCCTTCCATGGATACAAGTCACTATGGACGTGAGCCTTACCCTCTGGGGATACCACTGCGGATCCCTCTAGATCCATGCCCAGTGGTCACACAGAGAAAAGGCTTCACATCAACTAATATCCGTCATAAAAGGCCTGCAGAGCCCTCAGAAACCACCTCTGCGGCAAAATGGTCCAGATAGCCACAGCCAATACAGAAGCAATGTACTGCATCCTCAAAGAAGGCAGTACTCACTCCCCAGGCCTCCTATATCTCACCATCGACCTGTGGAGGGTGGTGCCTCTCACACCACATTTGTCTCATGTCAGTCCACACAGTTGACCTAGACAACAACCTGGCAGACTTACTCAGCCGCAAAGAACACCCTCCTGTCTTCCACTAGTTTCTTACTCTCTGTCTTCTGAGGTTTACCATCGTCCCCATTTACTTCACCTCCTCACCCAAAACAGGGCTCAGATCCTCCACCCAGATCTCTGCCAATTAACCCTTCTCTCCACACTGTTCCATATTTTCTTCTACACCTTAAGTGCACAAGACTTTCTTTCTCATCATTCGAAGTATTTCTCTCTGCCATTGTGGCACACCAGCCACCAGCCTCTCCAGCCTCTAAATTCTTCAGGCATCTTACTCTCAAGTGTTTTCTCAAAAGCCTAACTCACATGTACGCTGATACAGGCTCTCCTTCACCTCAGTGGTCATTGACACTAGTCCTTTGACACCTTATAGGGCCCCCCTTCAAGCCCCTGGCATCGACAGACCTCCGTCTCCTAATCTTTAAGACCACATTCCTCATGGCAATCACCTCTGCACAATGTGCCAGCGATCTTGCAGCCTTATGGTCCGACTACCCATCTCTCCAGTTCCGCCCTGACAAGGTTCAGTTTTTTGTAGATATTTCGTTCCTTCCCAAGGTTGTCTCCCAGTTCCACCTCTCTTAACCATTGGTTCTTCCATCCTTCTTCCCATCTCCATCCACTCCTCAAGAATGCATCCTTCATACCTTGGATGTGAGATGGGCACTAGCTTTCCATGTAGCCCTCACACAACAATTCCAGTGTTCACCTAGACTTTTTGTTAGCTACCAGACTCTGTCAAAAGGTCTCCAAGTCACCTCTCAGCATAAATCCAAGTGGGTTGCCTCTGCTATCCAACTTACCTACCAGCCTGTACGTCTTCTGGTGCCCCAGCTCCTTCACCCACATTCCACCAGGGCATTGGCGGCATCCACAGCTTTCCTACAAGGAGTTCCCCTCCATGGGATTTACGCATCTGCCACATGGTCACAGCTGTCCACGTATATTAATCACTATCGACTAGGCTTTCATCAGAAGTTTGATGCAGCTTTTGAACGTGCTATAAATTAACTTCTACCTTGGCGTGACATCCTCCTCTGGGTAAGACAGCTTGTTAGTCATCCAGAGTGTGATGCACAGAGGCCATGAAGAAGAAGAAGAAGAAGGACAGGTTACCTACTTGTGATTGTAGTTCCTTGAGTGGTCCTCTGTGACTCACACATCCCAATCCAGCACTGTCACACCCTTACTCCTAAGCAGTGGCTGACTTAACTGAAGGGAGAGCCTTGGTGTCAAGGTACATATACTGGGTGGAGGGGCCTGTACTAAGGTGTCTTTTCTGATCTAGAATATTTCGAGGAGGCTCTGCGCCTGCGTGGATCACCCAGAGTGTGAATCACAAAGGACCACTTGAAGAACTACAATTACAGGCGGGTAACCTGTCCATTCCTACCAGCCAAGTGGGTGGGGTGGGTGGGTGGGGGAATGCATTGAGCCACATCTGCCATTTGACAGAAGAGAATGCCCAGAGCACCTTAAAACCTCAGTGCGGCCAGAAGAGGCCAATCAGCGTGTTGTGAGGCGCAAGACAGGCCTCCCCAGTGGCCATGATACAATCCAACCCAAAGTCAGAGGTGAGGGGCCTCTGAATGTGGCTCTAAGAGGTGTTTCCCTCCAGCGGGCCTCTTAATTGAACACTCTTCTCAGATCCCCGCTATGCTGCCTGTTCTGGCCACCCTTTGGCCTCTTGTTCACAGAAGAGTGAAGTTGGAAGGGGCCTATAAGGCCATCAAGTCCAACCCCCTGCATAATGCATGAATACAGATCAAAGGATATCTGCCAGGTGGTTGTTTAAGTTCCTCTTGAATGCTTCCAGTGTTGGATCACTCATCACCTCTCAAAGTAATTGGTTCCATTGCCTTACTGCTCTAACAGTTAGGACATTTTTCCTAATATTCAATCAAAATTTGTCTTCCTGTAGCTTGATCCCATTATGATGTTTCTTGGACTCTGGGATGATCAAGTAGAGATCCTGCCCCTCCTCTGAATGACAGTCTTTCAAGTATTTGAAAGGTGCTCTCATATTTCCCCTCAGTCTTCTTTTCTCAAGGCTAAACATGCCCAATTCTGGATCACAAGAAAACATGAGGTGGCATTTCTACCCATTTGCATTTTCAGCTCCTCCCTCCAGTGGTTCAGGGAACAGAGTGTGCAGAGTCTTTCTGCCTTGCCATCCATGGTCTTCTCACAGAAGGCTCGTGACGGGGAGGACGGCAAGAAAGGGCCAACCACTGCATGGGTGCTAGTCAGTCGAGGGCCTGGCTGAGCAGAGATTGCCGTCTGGGTCTCCCTATGGGCAGCCTGAATACACCCACCCAGTAGGCCAGGACCTGCTGCGGTGCACGGCTCCACACAGGCTTATGCTTGGCCCATGCCAGGAGCACCAGCTGACGGGGCCAGGATGTATGGAGGCAGAGCCCCCTCGTGAGGTCCCTGGCCAAAGGCTCCCATCCCGGTTGCCTCTGCTTGTCACCATGGGAGACCACATGCTGGACCAACCCTTCAGACAGCACTGCCTGATTTGGTCCAGATTTCCTGCTGTCTCACTGCTGTGTGGCTTCTCTTCCAGATCACTGTTCTCACTAGTCAGTGTGGCCCAGATGTGGCCAGGCAGCTGGAGACCGGGCTACAGAATGTTGACCTGGTCCATCTCCGCCAGCTGCAGGTTGTTGAGATCTCCAAGGCAAGGTTCCAGGAGCCCCCTGAAGCTGGAGGGGGAGCGGGACAACCTCTCAGCATCAGCAGTAGTAGCAGTGGTGAGTGCGGCAGCCTGGCTGAGGTGGTGACCCCTTCCCCAAAGACTGAGCCATTCCCAATGCTCCTCTGTGTGCCACGGCAGCCTCTGCCATCTCACTGTCCCTTCCTAGATGCTTACTCAGAAGCAGGTGCTCCCGCCCAGCAAAGCTTCCTCTGGAAGGGTGAGGGCTGTTCAGTGGGGCCCCAAATATTACCCATTAATTGATGGTGAGGGCCCCATCAATTGTGGGTTGTTCTTAGGTGGTGCAATCAGACTGCTTTCAACTCATGGTGAATCTATGATCCAGTGACCACAACAGGACCTGCCATGAACAGCCACGCTCAGATCTCGCAAACAGATGGCCTGGACTGAGTCACAGAATCATAGGATCCTGGAACCGTAGAAGTGGAAGGGACCGCAAGGGCCACTGAGTCTAGCCCGCTGCCAATGCAAGGAATCCATAGTTAAAGCATTCCTGACAGGTGGCCATGTAACCTCTGTTTAGAAACCTCCCATGAAGGAATGTCCACCACCAACATGGGACACCCTCATTTCTCTGTCAAACAGCTCTTCCCATCAAGAATTTCTTTCATATATTTAAGCAAAATCTCCTTACTGATAATTTGAGGAAGTCTTTCCAGGCCTTACCCTCTGAAGCTACAGAAAACAAGCTTGCTCCCAAAGTCCTTCAGATATTTGAAGATAGCTGTCATATCACCTTCCAGTTTTTTCTTCTCCAAGCTAAACATCGCAAGGTCTCTCAACCATTAGACATAAGGTTTGTTTCCAGACATTATGCAGTCCTTGTCAAACTATCCCTTTGGATATGTTCCAGCTTCTCCTTCTCCTTCTTAAACTATTGCTCAGATCTGGGTACAGGATCCCAGGTGAGGTCAGACCAAAGCAAGGTACTATTAATTCCCTGGATCTGGACATTAGGCTTCTGTGAATGCAACTGAGCTTTACATTTGCCTTTCCCCTCCTTGTGCCAGACTTGACTCATATCTAGCTTGCCGCCTAGTAAGACCCCTGGATCTTTTTCACACATGCTCCTGACAAGCCAAGCGTCACCCATCGTAGTTTTGTGCATCTGATTTTTCCTGCCCAAGTGTAGAACTTTACATTTTTCCCTGTTGAAACTCATTTTGTTTGTGCTGCTCCAGTTCTCCAATCTGTTTAGGTCACCTTGAATCCTGGGAGTGTCTTCCGAAGTATTGTCTACTCCACCCAGTTTGATGTCATCTGCATAGTTGATGAGCATCCTCTCTATGCCTTTGTCTGAGCTGTTTGTAAAGGCTTGAACTCAACATTGGGCCAGGAAAGGAACTTGATGGTATCATTCTTTTTCTCCAGGATAACAAGGAATCATTGAACCCACCTAAAAAGTAGCCCACTCACATCCAGCCCGCCTTTCGCCAACCTGGCTGCAGGAGCCTCACGAGGGACCCTTTGTTGAAAATAAGCTTTGCTGGAGTCCAAGGCTGGGCATCTCTGTCGTGTTCTCCTCACTGGTCAAGCTTGGGGCCTTAGAGCAGAGTCACAGGATTCTGTTTTAACTTCTCGAACCTTTGTGGGTTTGATGTCATGGTGGCCGGTCGCTCGCTCGCTCCCCACATCCTTTACCCCCTTTGTGAAGGGCAGGGAGGACATTTCCTCTCAATCAGGCTTCAGATCCCCCTCCCCCCCCCCCCAATCAAGCCATCTCTTGTTTGGCCTTTCTCTTGTCTGACTGCTTTCTACTTTTATGGTCTTTCCCAGTGAATCTCCTATTTTCTTTATCAGTCCAAAGCAAATTACTTTCAGCTGGGAGGTCCTGAATGGCCTTGTAATTAATAATGTTCTGTCCCTCATGGAGGAGAAGAGGTTCAGTTACAGGGACTTATTTATTGCCCCATAACCACACAAAACATAAAGGAAAATGCAAGAAGGAACACTGACACACACACACACACACCCCTCCCCAAACTGGCTGCCTTTTTGCCTCTGGCAAACTAAGGGCATGGGCAGCTCCTTTGCCTGCCTACCTGCTGCTTCGATGTGCGGCCAGGATCTCTTGCCATACGGAGGGCTGCTTGGGTCCCTTGCCCTGCTGCCACCCCCACCCACCTACCCACCCGCTGGTGGCTCCCCCCCCCGAAGGAAGAGGAGGAGAAGGGCGAGGGGAGCTAGGCTGCCCAGGTGGAGGAGGAGGAGGAGGAAGAGGAGGAGGAGGAGGAGGCAGGGCTGGGCAGGTGCAGCCACCCGGTGCCGCCACCTGCTGGACAGAGCGGTCCTTGCTCCGCTGATGCTTCTTCACCCTTTTCTTTGTGTGACACCCCCCCCCCCCAGCCTGCCTGGAAGAGAGGCATCCTGCGCTTGTGTTTCTGGCTTTGTCAGGGTGGCTTGAGCTGGACAGATGGTTGCTCCTCATCTCCCTTAATCCGGGGCCTTTGAAGAGTCTCCTCATCTGGTAGTGATCCACCTCGCCCCACCCCCACCTGTCTGATCCCTTCTGCTGCTTAGCTGGGATTAAGGCACCCGCTTTTCCCTGCCCTCTGACTGGTGGGCTCTCCTGTTGCCAACCGAGAGGGCAGACGGCAGGCCTTCCCGCACCGCTCCTTCCCCAGAGCCCCGGAGTGAGTTTCATCCTTTGGTTGAGCTGGCATGGCTTGCTTGGGGGGGGGGTTAGGGGTAGGGTGAGAGAGAGAGAGAGAGAGAGAGAGAGAGAGAGAGAGAGAGAACATCTGTTAAGGAAAGCTCTGGACCAACAAAGGAGAAGCTGGCGGCTCATGTTTCCCTGGAACAGAGATACACAGAAAGGTGGCAAGCCCCCATATTACGGGACACGTTGGAGATAAAATGAGTTTCCACGTCAGGTAGATGGCAGCCCAATTAAGAGTGGCTGAGGAAAAAGGATCTGTAGCCCTCTGTGTGAGCCAGATAGATGGATGGATGGATGATTTTATTTATTTGTTTATTTAAAATGTTTGTACCCCACCTTTCTCCTTAAAAAGGATCCAAGGCAGCTTACATCATTGAAAGACAGTATTTAAAGCTGAAAATAATGAGTATAGAACAGTGGTGTACATCATTAAAAGACAATATTAAAACTAAAAGAAAATATACAAATAATAAAAAGGAACAAAAAAAATCACTGTGAGAAATGGTAAACACAAGTAGTACTAAAAACCCAGTCAAAGTGATAAGGTGCAACAATCCATTAAAAAAAATATTATTTCACTCAGTCATGGAGGGAAGGCTTGCCTGAAGAGCGAGGTCTTTGCCTGCTTGCAGAAGGACAGTCAAGATGGTATTCTCTCCACAGCACTGGAGAGATGCGTTGCAGACAAGGCTCCGTACGCTTCGAGACAAGGCAGGTGGAGGATGCCTCTCTCTGTGTGTGTGTCTGTGTGTGTGTCTGTGTGCTGAAGGAGGGGCAGCAGTTTGTCTGACAAGATGAGGACCATGAAACTGACCCGGCCCAAAGGTAGACCTGAAACCTGCCCCCAAAAACCAATTCTGCAACCCTGCAGCCTCCATTCTGGAACTTGCCTTACACAAGAGCCCCTGGCCTCGACACCTGGCTATCCCCCACCCATGTCACGGCCAGCCAGACGGAAAGTTCTGGAGGATTTGAAAGTGAACCCCTCTTTGTGGGATGTCGGTGGCACTCCGCCCCACCCCCCGCTCTCCTTTTTCCTTCCTGCCTTGGCTTCAGCCCTCTTTTCCTTTTGGGAGAAGACCAAGGGGAAACGGGGGTCCACCAGTCCCACCTTCTCTCTCCCACCGACCAGGGTTAGCAGAGCAACCACTTCCTCCATCTCCTGCTTGCTCTGAGCATAGCGGGGGGGGGGGACTATATAACTTGGATTTTACCTTAGTTTATTTTTATCTTATATGTAAACTGTCCAGAGTAGACATGTTAGAGAGTGCTTTTTCAACATTTTTCCTACACATAATGGCTGCATGTTTTTACTTTTGCTTGGTAACGCGTAAAATGCCCTCCTCCTCCTCCTCCTTTACTTGCGTGTGCCTTTTTTCAGTCGCAGCTCATCTGAAGACTCTTCAGTGCCCCACTCTGGTTTCTTTAAATTTCTCCCATTTTTCTTTCTCACAGGAATTGTGATGGTTCCTCTTTTCAGTCCCACATTTAAGAAAGCACCACCCTCTGTGCACTTCCTTCCCCTTCAGTACTTCTGGCCCTCTGCTCTCTGCCGGCATTTCCTGAAGCTTCTTGGATTCCTCTTTCTTAAAGTCCAGCGCACTCTTTGACTCCTCTCACCATCCTTGATCCCACGAGTGGCCCGTCCCGTCCCACCCAACTTAGGCCACTATTCCCTCTTTAGGGACCAGTTTTCCCCTAGTCCTTGTCAGGACCCTGTTGCTGTGCCTGAAGGAGCGCCCTCCCTAGCAGAGCTCTGTTTAACACACACACACACCCCGACTCGGTGGACCAAGACTTCTGGCAAACAGGTTTGTAGGAGAAGTTCTTTCCTCTGTGGAAATACAGATCTCCATCCATAAAGCCAGACCTTTCCTGGTCTCATCAGTTGTGCAGCCAGCGCTCGACTGCCAGTGTTCCTATCCTTCTTCTCAGGCCAAGGCCACCAACAGGAAGGAAGGATGAATTAAAACCCCCTGGGGGGGCCCACGAGACCTTTGCCGGAGCCTCTTGGTCCCTTGCAGGACCCTGATGGGTGGATCTGGCAACACCCTGTGCTATCTCCCATGTGGGTCAGAAGGAAGGGATGGGGACCAGCGGGCTAGATGACTCTGAGCAAGGTGACATTCGTGATATACAGTTGTGTTCAAAATTATTCAGCCCCCAATGCTGTAAAGGGGTTTAGGGACTATAGTGTACATTTGGAATTGTATTCAGAATGAAATCCTACAAGGACGTTTTAAAGAACCAAATGCAACTAAAATAACATCAATTGTTTATGTAATACAGTAGTAAATGTTTCTTTTGTGGTTTCTTCATTGCCACAATTATTCAGCCCCTTAAAGACTACCACTCTGAAGAAGAGAGGTTCATTCAGGTGTTTTCGAACAGGTATTGAAAACACCTGTGGATATCACCGAGCACCAATCAAGCATAATAAGCACCAATTAGGCAGCTTTAAAATGACTGTGATACTCAGCTCCTTCTAGACATTTACTGGTGTGGTTACAAACATGGTGAAGTCAGGAGAATGGTCCAGGAAGACAAGAGAAGAGGTGATTTGTCTTCACAGGAAGGGCAATGGCTATAAGAAGATTGCAAAGAAGTTAAACATACCAAGAGACACCATAGGAAGCATCATTCGCAAATTCAAGGCAAAGGGCACTGTTGAAATGCTACCTGGTCGTGGAAGAAAGAAGATGCTGACTTCGACTGCTGTGCGCTGCCTGAAGCGTAGAGTGGTGAAAAGTCCCCGTGTGACTGCTGAGGAACTGAAAAAGATTTGTCAGATGTGGGTATAGAAGTTTCAGCTCAGACAATAAGGCGCACACTGCGTAATGAAGGTCTCCATGCCAGAACCCCCAGGCGCACCCCCTTGCTGTCTCCCAAGAATAAGAAGAGTCGACTGCAGTATGCCAAAAGTCATGTGGGCAAACCACAATAGTTGTGGGATAGTGTTCTGTGGACTGATGAAACAAAATTAGAACTGTTTGGGCCCATGGATCAAACGCTATGTTTGGAGGAGGAAGAACAAGGCATATGACGAAAAGAACACCTTGCCTACTGTGAAGCATGGCGGAGGGTCAATAATGCTTTTGGGGCTGTTTTGCTTCTGCAGGTACAGGGAAGCTTCAGCGTGTACAAGGTACCATGAATTCTCTTCAGTACCAGGAGATATTGGATGAAAATGTGATGCAGTCCGTCACACACCTGAGGCTTGGGAGACGTTGGACCTTTCAACAGGACAATGATCCCAAGCATACCTCCAAGTCCACTAGAGCATGGTTGCAGAGGAAAGGCTGGAACATTTTGGAGTGGCCATCGCAATCACCAGACTTAAATCCGATTGAGAACCTCTGGTGGGACTTAAAGAAAGCAGTTGCAGTGTGCAAGCCTAAGAATTTGACTGAACTGGAGGCTTTTGCCCATGAAGAATGGGCGAAGATACCCGTAGATCGCTGCAAGACACTTGTGTCAAGCTATGCTTCACGTTTAAAAGCTGTTATAACTATAAAAGGATGTTGTACTAAGTACTAACATTGAATGTCACTTGGGGGTTGAATAAAAACTAATAATGATGTGAGCACAGAAAAGACATTTGTGGTTATTTCATTATAAACTTAAGGTTATATTTCTCTGACCTACAAGTGCCTCTTTCATGTAAATGTAAGCAAGATGACTGAATGATCAAAATCAATGTCAAAATGGCCAAAACATTCAATTTCAGTGGGGGCTGAATAATTTTGAACACAACTATACCTTGCAATTTGCATCAATTGGTCTTGCTTAGCTTGATTCATAATCACATGGCAGTAGCATGATATTTGAATTTTGCTTTTTTTCCCTTGTGTTGTCGGCTGCCCAGCTGATAGGCGTTGAAGCCAGGCTGTTATCGTGAGTGACACTGCTGTTAGTTTCAATGTTTTCTGGGCCATCATCCCTCTTCCTCCTCTGTTTTTGCCTTTCTTTGGGTGATGACTGCAGAAGCCGGGCTTTGCTGCCAATCAGCTGGGCAGTGGATAACAAAGGACAGCAGATGTTTTTACTTTTTTAATAAAAATTCCTGTTATCTGGTATAGGGGCAGTATGTGGAATGGATTTCGATGAATGGATTCCACATACTCAGTCAAATAAACAGACCTCTAGTGGAGGATTAGAGACTCGCTGCCACGCGAAAAACACGTGTTTCCCCTTTCAAATTAATCCACACTTGCACATACGTGGTGTAAACAATCAAATTTAAATAGCTCTGAAACTTGCCAAGCTCAATTTGAATAGGTTTTTGTTTTTTCCTAAGTAATAGGATTGTGCTCTCTGTCCTGTTGCAGCTTTTCTCACCAAAGACACAGCAGCGCCGTTGCTATTCATTGGGGGAAGGGCTCACATTCACTTCCAGTCTCATTGCCTAAAAGCAACGGCTGCTCTGTAATAGGAGAAGGTGCCCAGGAAGGCTGGTAGCGCCACCATGAGCTGTCGGCTCCTTCCCAAAAGCAGGCCCTGTGACAAGACGCGGGCAGGGCAGAGTTGGGTGTGTTCTTCAGTATCGCAGGCAGGCCTCTCTCCAGGAACCTGCCAGACTGTCCTCAGCAAAGGCCACTGTGCAACATCTGGGGAGGGAGGGAGGGAGGGAGGGAGGCACTCACGGGTGGGGGTGGTGGGGCATTCCTCCTAATTCTTTCCCCCTACAGAGAGTGGCACGGTCTTGGGCACAGACATTGCCCTCCAGACTGTAGAGAACGACACCGTTGCCCTCGAGATGCTCTTCAAAGCCTGGTTCCAGGACCACAGCAGTGATCAAGAACACCTCCACCTCCTCCTGCCTTCCCCCGGGACCCTCAGCTGCCCTGCCACACCTGGGGGCAACCTGGGTAAGCCGACCTCCCTCCTGCTGTTCCCACGGTCACTTTGCAGAAGGGCTTGGTGGCGGGGCACTGCACCCTCTGACCTGGCCTGCCCTGGCCTGGCCAAGGACGTCCCCTCCGCTGAGCCACACCCTCACCGGTGTTCTCGAACACTCTGTGCCATCTCTGGGGTGGAGGAAGACATCCATCAGATCTGCTTTGATTGGGAGGCCAGCCTTGAGCACAGGGGGTTGGGACTCGATGGCCTTATTGACCCCTTCCAACCCCATGGTGCTAGGATCCCCCTTGATTCTCCTGCCTCTGAGGTACCTGTCTGGTTGAGAGGCACCTGTCTGGTGGGCACGCTCCCTCGCAAGGGAAGGAAAAAGGTCCCACCACCCAGACCCGTTTCCTTCCTGAGAGCAAACCAACTCAACCTCCAGGGCTAGAAAAGGGTCTGGCCAAAGCCGCTGTGCAGGGAGGAGGTGGGAGGACATGTGGGGGCCGTCCAGCATGTGGCACCTGCAGGGCGGTCTGACTGCCTGCTTGGCAGAAGTCGGGGGGCAGGGGCAGTTTGGTCCTGGGTTTGGAGGCGCAGGGTTGTCCTCTCCAGGCTGGTCCCCCTCCTCCTACCTGGGGGCTCTCTTCCACTTTTGGACTTTTGCCTCTGCAGCGTGTGTGAAATGTGACTTCCAGGAGAGGATCCTCCACCCCTGGCTCCTTCTTCTGGGTGGCAGACACGGAAGTGCAGAAGAGGCCAGCCGTGGTGCCGTTCAAGGCGGTTTCTGGGCAGCCCCCACCCAGCTCTTGGCCCCACGCAAGCTCAGAGTCCTCAGGTACTTGTGGGGGTGGGATTAGGGGGTGCTATTCTTACAGGAGCAAGCAAGGGCTAAGAGGAAACCATGAGAGAGCCAGAGGGCCAAGGCCAGTGGCCCGGGGGGGGGGGGCAGGCCTTTCTTCATGTACCTGCTTTGGATAGTGGAGCTGGGTGTGTCCCTCTGGCTGCCTCCTGCCTGCCTGCCTGCCTGCCTCTCTCTCTGGCAGCAGGCCTTCCTACCGGTTGCCTTGACTTTGGAGCCCTGCCTCCGGTTCCAAGCGAATGCCAGGGCAGGCATGGGAGGAATCCCCTCCTCAACTGGCCCAGTGGCTGGGAAAGGGGTCAGGATAGCAGCGTCTGGAGAGGGACAGAGTTAGGGGCTAGGCAAGGACAGTCAAGACATCCCGAGCCCCCTTTTGGGTTCCCCTGTAGCTGTTAAGGAATCCCCTGCCTGCCTGCCTGCCTCCCCACTCCCTGCCCTGCCCATTTGCTGCCAGAGTAGGCATCCTTCAGTCTCGAGAGATGATGGTCACATGCTCTGAATAGAGGACTTGGGACAGTGTCTAGTGTGGCTGAGAAGGCCAATTCAGGAGTGACAATCCTTTCCACCCTGAAGACAAATGCCATCTCTTCCCTGTCCAGGGGACAGATTGGACAAGGACCTCTTCCAATTGGGAGAGGCCACGTTGCACCGCCTGCCTCCAGGCCGCCTTGGGTCAACTGGAAAGGCAGAGGCCCACGTATGCATGAATGCGGCACAGTCAGTCCCCTCTCCCACACCAGCAGTCCAACAGCGCCTTCTCCAGCCCCACCCAGCACCAAACAGGACCCCGAGGCCCCACACCTGATGAGAGCTGCTTTCTCCCAGGGCGCTGAAGGCCACGGGGCTCTGCTCATCTCTGCTCTTCGGGCCCTCGGTCATCGTCCTGCCCACAAGCTGCTGGCAGTTGAACTGGGATGAACTGGAGGCCAACCAGCAGCATTTTCAAGCTCTCTGCCGCTGCCTGTGGGTGAGTTGGGGGCTGGGCCGGGGGGGGCGGCTCTGACCAGCGACCAGCGAGCGGTCTGCAGCAGTGGGGGGGGGTCAACCCCACACATGCAGGTGCCAGCCATTCCCATCCTTTGGTCGGAAAAGCCATGGCAAAGGCTGGCTGGGTGGAGCGGACTGGCGACCGTCGGGAGGGGCTAAGCTGTCCATCCAGGGCTAAACACCTCCCCAAGCAAGCGGTGGCCCCCCACTCCAGGCAGGCTGACTGGGGGGGGGGGGGGGAGTTCTGATTTCCCCACTGGGCGTGTGCTCAGACACCCACCCCCTCCGGAGAAGAGTCACCGCACGTGGGTTTCCCTTTTCAGGCCCGTGGATGGCTGCTACTGGCCAAGTACGAGGAGACCTTGGGAGGACCAGGTCCCGGCTGGAACCCCCTGGACTCCTCCCTCCAGGTCCTCCTGCCGTCCGAGTCGGGCTCGCTGCTGCTCCGCTCGGTGGTGGCCCGAGAGCTCCTCCTGCCCTGCAGCTTTCCCGCGGCCCCTGCGGCCCCTCTGGAGGCAGAAACCCACCGCATGGAGGCAAGTGCAGGGACCGGGCAGATGGGGTGGGTGGGCGGGCCCTGACACACAAGGAGGTCTGCCGGGGAGTGCCATAGAGCAGCCCGGCTCTTCCCACGAGAAAGCAGCCCACTCCGCCTGCCTTCCCCGTCCCCCCCCCCCCCCGGAAGATGGTAGCCGGCATGCCTTGGGGCTGGACAGGGTCTCTCCCAAGCTATGCCTGCCAGCAGGAACAGCAGACAAAGGCTCTTTGGCAGGCAGGCCGCCGCCCCCCCCCCCCCGTGCCATGCCGTGGGTTTCTCAAGATGCTCTGAACCGCTTGTGCTTCCTTTGGTGAATGCCCCAAATCTGATTAGGGCTGGAAGGGGCCCCAGGGCGATTGGGTCGCCCTCGTCCTCGCGCCCTTCTCCCACAGAAGGCCTTGACCATGGCTTGTACTGCAAAGTTCTCTCCCGTCAGAGAAGGGGCTCTTGCCCTCCCCCCCCCAAACCCTCAAATTGCTTAACACCACACACACCACCTGGACCGTCCTGCTTGCGGTGGGGAGGGTGAGGGGCCTTGCAGCAGGGACAGAGAAACGGACCTCCCTCTCTCTCTCTCTCTCCAGAGCATCCTCGATGGCCTGGAGGTGGAGGCAGCTTACAACCCCCTGGGCATGGCCAGTCACCTGTACCGAGGGCTGAGGCGTGGCCTGGCCCGTCCCCCTGCCTCCCGCCCTCCACGTCCCACAGAACGGCACTTGCCTCGACAGGTAAGGGGGCCAACCCCACGCAGAAGCGGCCACGAGGAGACTGGCCCAGGCCTGTTTTCTGGCCCCGGCACCGCTGGGGAGGCAATGGTGGGAGCGTCAGCCCACGCCGCTGGAGACCTCAGCCAGGTTCCCGGCAGAAGTGCAGCCCTGTCGGCTTGTCAGATGCGGGTGTGTGTGTGTGTGTGTGTGTGTGTGTGCGCATCAGGGGAGGGGGATGCTTGCCTTCCCCCCGTTATGACCCCAGCAGCTTTTCCTTTTTCCTCCCACAGCAAGGCATTCGGGGTCATGGAAGCAAGGCCCGGGCCACCGTGGCCCCCCTGCGGATGGTCATCTCTCCCACACACACCCCGAGCGAGAGCGTCCTCTCCCTCTTCTCCAGCCCAGAGGATGAATTCCAGGAGACTTCCAAGTAGAAAGAAGCCGAGGTGGCCTGGGTGGGGGTCGATGGGGGCCCCCTGCAGACTCCTACCCCCCCCTCCCCCTAACTGCCTGAGGTGCAAGCCACGGGACCCCAAGGTCTCCCTCCCTCCCTCCCTCCCTCCCACTCCTGGCCTTCCTCCCTCAAGGGCTCCCTCACCGGCCCCCCAGCAGCGCCAGGCCCAAACGAGGCCAGGGCCTGTTCAGGGTGCCCTCTGCCTTCGCCCCCGCCAGGGTTGACCCGCCCACTCTCCCCTCTAGTGAGGAACAGCCAGCCTCTCTCTGGGTCTGTGTCCACCCACACCTGCACCCCGTGTGCCCTCTGCCAAATGAAGAGCCCCCTGCGGCACCTCCTTCCCGTCCCCCCCCTCACTACAGACCCCTGGTATTTCTTGCCCCCCCTTCCCTCAAAGCCCGGACAAAGCAGGCACCACTGCGAGTGGGCTGGCCCAGCGTGCCCCAAGCCTGGCTCCCCAGCCCCCAGGGGCCAAGGTGGGCTGGGAGAGGAGTGGGGGCTGGGATGGGGGGGTGCACAAGCCCTTGCCCTGCTTGGGGTCAGCTCAGAAACTCACTTTGCACAATGCCCTGGTCGGCGGACGGCTCCCCTCTCAGCAACAGGAAGGCTGTGGAGGCAGGGATGGCCCTCCATGGCTTCCTGAAGGCTGAAAGGGCAACAGCAGCCAAAGCAGGATCAGGCCCTCCCTCTGCAGCAGCCAAAGGCGGGGAGGTGCTCAGGCCTGGCTGGAGACCCTCTTGTTCTTTCATGGCCCAGCATGCCAGAGGGCAGCGCAGGGGTGTGTGGTGGAGGGTTCCTGCAGGGGCCTCGCCCTCCTTGCCGAACGGTGGGAGAGGGGAGGGCAGAGGCGCCGGGCAGCCTCCCTCCGGTGGAAGGAGGAGGAGCGGTAGGAGGCGACAAAGCGCCAGGGATGAGGCTCTGCCGAAGGGGGCGACCTCTGAGGGCACAGGCACAGAACCCCCAGGACCCAGGCACCGTCCGTCCCACGGAAGGAGCGGCTGGAAGACCACCCGGGGCCGGGGGGCTTCCCAACTTTTTCCCACCTGCGGCTCATTCGGCCTGCCCCAGAGCCTCCCCGGTGCAAAGGAGTCGCGTGGCCCCTGCCTCTTCTCCTGCGGCACAGGTACCCACCTGTCTGGGGGCAGGGGCGCGACTCAACCCAGGGCCTGGGCGGGGATAAGGCTTGGCATGTAGAGAGACCCGCTGGCCAAGCGGGGGTGGGAGGGGTGGTAGAGGGAGGTGGCCGTGAAGGATGAGAGGCCATGGAAGGACAGCCCCCCCCCCCCGTGGCACACTCTTTGGGAACCGCTGCCCCGGGCTGCCAGGAGTGCCCGACAGGGAGGCAAACCGTGTGGCTGACCCTGCTTGTCCAGCCCTGGCCCAGCACCAGACCCTGGCGCCCCACCTCAGCTGGCTGCCCCTGGCAGCTCTCCCACAGTCTGCCAGCTCTCAGGCAGGAGAGGAGGTGCCCCAAAGGGCTGTGGTTTACACACACCCTTGACTCACAAGGAAAAGAGGCTGGCTTTCACCGACCACAGAGAACCCAGGTGGAAGGGAAGGGTGGCACGGCCCCTTTGAGATGCTGCAGCTGGCAGAGGATACGGCTGGTGCCCTGCAGGAGCCGGGACGCGTGGGGGGGGGGTGTGCGTACATACCAAAAAGCCACAGGCATCTGTACGGTTTGGTACAAACCTCCACTCCCTGCTCCAGATCTCATCCTCCCACAGCAGATTTCCCGGAAAAATGGGAATTCCTTCAGGTCTTCCCAAGAAAGGTGTGCACGAGGCGCCTTAGCCCTGAGCGTGTTCGGCTTCCTTCAAATGGCATGGCTTTAATAATCAAAATAAACATCTACATCAAAAATATTTTCCAAATCGTTCTTCCCAGAGGCAATGGTGTTTGGCAGGATTCGTCCAGGACTGTCTGGAGCATACAAGCCACGCTAGCCCAAAGCCACCTCCTCCTTCCAAATTCACCACAGCCCCCATGCCTGGGACTTAGGGGTCCCGCGCAAGGGGGGGGGAGGCGTGGAGTTCTGGTCCCGGCACCCGGGCTCCCCTTCATATCTCCCCCAGGTCTTCGTAGACTGAGGCGGGCCGGCTCCCGTCCACGGATTGCTCTTGCCCAGCACAGCCTACGGGCCCGGCCAGAGGGGCTGGCGGCAGCTTCTGCACGCGGCTGTAGATGGGTTCGGGCGGGTGGGGGTGGTTGTTGCTGTTGTTGTTACAGTTGCTCCCAGAGCCGAGCTTCGGCCTGTCCTGGTCGGGCCCTGGGGCCGAGTGGCCCTTGCCGGGGCCGCCCAGCTGAAGCGCCTCTTTGTAGCTCCGAGGGGGCTTGGGGGCCGGGCAAGGCTTTGGGGGCCTCTTCTCTGCTTTCTGGGGGAAGGCGGGGACCGCATAGTCGCCGGCGCTGGGGAGGTACGGCAGTTCGTAGCCTGCCTGGGTCGCCAGGCCTTGCGTGCGCCAGGCCTCGCACGGGAAACGGGCCTCATCGTAGATGGCAGTGGGCGCTGGGGCCGGCAGCGGGGCCCGGCCTTCTGGCTCATCGTAGATGTGGCCCTTGATGCTCTGGGGGTGCTGCCAGCCGCTCACCCCCGGCCCCACTTGCTCATAGAGAAGCCAGGAGGCTGGGCGCTGAACCTCCTCTTTGGCCCCACTGCCCTCCGGTTTGCTGTCGGCGGGATCTGCATACAGCGGATCGGGCCTCAGCCCATGGCCCTTCACGGCATCGAGGGGCTCAGAGTAGACGTTGGCCGTGTCTTCGCAGGGTGGCCGAGGGTGGCCGGGCTTCCCGACAAGCCCAGAGGGGGCTGTGGCATGGCAGGGCCTCTGGTTGCAGCCCCTCATGACCGGCCCCTTAGGAGGCGCCACTGCCTTGTCCTTCTCTTCCAGGGGGCAGCTGGGCCTGGGGGCCAGGGCAGCGCCAGGCCCCCTCCGCTCCAGAGGAAGGCCCTCCCCAGCCAGGTGGAGCGCATTGGCCATGGTGTCCTGGATCTGGGCCAGGCCAGGGATCTCGGTGTCCAAAGAGGTACCGCTCTGCCTGTTCTCCTCTGCCTGGGCCTTCTGGGCATGAATGGCCGCCTCCACGACATGGAAGATCTCATTCCCCTGCTTCGTCTCAAAGGTGAAGTTGCCAGGGCCAGATTCACAGCGCCGGCCTGCTTCAAAGGAGAACATCACCTGCGAGACAGAAGTCAGACTCAGTTCCCCAGGCAAAGCCATCTCAGAGAGGACAAGGAGAGCAGGGTTGGCATGCAATGGGCAACTGCCTTCCGCTCCCCCCTGGCACCATGTGCCAAGCCCAGGCGGAGGGGCCAAAGGCAGAGCCCTGGTGCAGGAGCAGCTGCCCTGAAGGAAAAGACAGCCTCCCCATCCTCTCGGAACTTCTGTCTTGAACAAGCCACTGAATCCTTGGGCATCATGTCCCAGAAGGCAACGGGGGGTCCCACGTGCCTTTTTTGTCCTCCCCAATCCAAGCAATCTGGCCTGCCAGCCTCCAAACACACCCCACACACCCCTCTCTGGACCTACCTTGTCCCGGCCGTATCTGCGGAGGAGGCGATAGGGCCAGGTGTAGAGAGGCTGGCCGGAGGGGGACTCTGCAAGGATGAGGCTGTCCCGAGAGGCCTTCAGCACGTAGCCCCCTTGCAGCTTGCAACGCTCAGAGGCCTCTGTTTTCTGCACTGTCACCCAGAACTCCTTGACTGGGAGAAAGGGAGAGGAAAAAAGCACGGAGCATCACCCCACAGTGTGCAAATCCCCAAACATCTCTCCCACCTCCCCTGCAAGGCAGAACTCTCCATACAAGCATCCCCTCTCGTGGCACCTTCAGGATCACAAGGCTTCTCCCCACATGGACTGCACGCTTCACCTAGGCCCGTTCGCACATGCTGTGGTGTCTCCCTGACACATGCTCCACCCTCCAGGTGACGGGGCAGGTCCCTGACGGGGCCCGGTGGGAACATCCACAGTGGAGGAACGAGGCAATCTTGCCACAACCTGCCACGCTGTGCCTACCTTCTTCTCGTGAGAAATAAATGGCGTTTGTGGCCATTTCCAGTGTCCGCTCCTCGCCGCTCCCATCTGCCGGCTGAGCTACCCTGCCAGGGCTGTGCTGTCAAAGGGAGGCGAGTCAGTTCCCAGGCACCCGATGCCCTTGCCAAGCGCAGAAGAGAAGTGGGGGGCTCCCTCCCAGGCAAGGAAGGACCCTGCCCTTCCCCCCACCCTGCCAACAGTGGCAGCTCGGCCGACGGAGGGCTCCAGGACCAAAGCCAAGGTCCGAGCTCTTGGCCCAGGGGCCGGGAAGCAGGAAAAGGACAAGCGGCATCAAGGGCCTCTGAGTCCATGCTCCCCCCCCCAACTGCCACCAACGCCCACCCGCCAGCCCACCCACAGGCCTTTTCAGCCCCAGCAGACGATGAAACTGGGTCAGGCGCCACAGGGCGTCCGAAGCGGGAAGGTCAGGCAGGCTCACCTGAGATTCCCCCTCCCACCCAGCCACCCACCTCCGAGTCCGGGCCACTCCTTCCTTCTCCTCCCTCACCTCCAGCTCACCGGAAAGGCTGCCTCGCAGAGCTTGGCCACCCAGTCGGCCGCCTCCAGGGGCTCCGTGGCAAAGAGGTAGGTGCGCTCGCTGGTCTCCAGGCGGAAGGTGGCCAGGCCTTCCTTGGGGCTTCCGTCCGGGGCCGGCGCGATGCTCAGGCAGTTGGCCAGCCGCACTATCTTTCTGTCCAGGCGCTTGGTGGCCACCCTGTCGGCCACAGGGGCCCCATCCTTGCAGTCAAAGAACTCCAGCCGCGCCACTCCGTGAGGACTGGCCTGGTACAGCACGAACCAGTTCTTCTTCCATCGCTGCAAACAGGGACGGCAGCGGGAACCGTTGAGAGCCGGGGAGGCAGGCGGTCGGCCCTCGGCACCATCCCGGGCCCCGAAGGGCCGGCGAGCGGTGAAGCCAAGCCCAAAGCTGGCTCCTTGCTCCAGTTGCCCCCCCCCCCCGCACGCACGTGCACACACACTCACACGCAACCAGAGACACATCCCCTAAGCCAGAGTGGGTCTTTCTGACCATGCGGAGGACAGGGTGCTTTCTAAAAAGGTGTTGGTTGGGCTAAAGGCTTCTTGTGAGTTTTCACTGGTGCTGTGCTCTGGGATGAAAGAAAGATGGCCCTGTGCGATGGTTACTTCAGTTCTTGGGGGGGGGAGGAATTGGGGTTGATGTAATATAAAATAAAATGCTTCCCCCCCCAAAGATGGCACTCAAAGTGCCCAGATTAGATGGCATCAGGACATTATACCTCACACAGGGCGGGGGATGGAGTTAGGGTCAGTGGTTGAGGTGGGTCTGCCCCAAGGCACCCCCTGGAGATGGTCGGGACGGGGGGGGGCACAGCGCTTCGCCAGCCCCCCCACCCAGGACTCCTCCCTAGAGAGCAAAGGGCACCAGAAGGGGGCAGAGCTATGGGGCAAGGGCTCCAGGAAAGGGTGCCACCTGCAAGCCTTGGCCGGCTGGACCAGAGCCAACCCTTCTCGTGACCGGTGACCCTCAGCGGACGCTCCACCGGCCCCTTTCCGGCTTGCTTCTCAAGAAGGAGGGGGGGCGGGAAGGAGGTCGGAGCCCAAACCTCCAGTGGCCCCTTTTGTGACCCTGGTTGCCCCCAAAGGGTCTCCAGCCAGGGAACCCGGAAGCACCTGCCGCTGGATCCAGCCCCGGGATTCCCCCCACCCCACCCGCCGGGACACACTGGGGGTCTGTCTTTCTCGCAATGCCCCCCCCGCCGCCGCCGCCGCCGCGTCCCTTGATAACCAGCTTGGGCCTCGGCATCCCTGGGAGTCACAGGGCTCCCCGTCGGAAGTGCTGTGCAGCCTGGCCAGCAGGAAGGGAAGGTGGGGCGGGTCGTCCCTCCGCGGGCTAACCGCTTCCCCAGCGCCCCTTCCCTGCCTGCGGGGAAGCCGCCGCGGGGCAGCCCGCCCGGGAAGGTCAGACGGCCGCCCCCGAGCTCGGCGCGGCCCCACCCAAGGCTTTGCGTGCGCGATCCTGCCGCTTCCTGCCTGGCCGACTCTTCCCGGGGGCGCGGCTGCTCGTCCGCGGAACTTCCCAAGTTCCGGGAAGGCGCCTTCCCTCCCCCCCCCCCCGCCGCCGCCGCCGCCCCCGAGTGCGGCTCGCCTTCGCAGCACGGGCGGCTCATGGCATGGCGGCCCTGCCCGGCGCGGCCCTCGACGCCTCCTCCTCCTCCTCCTCCGGCAGGGGGCGCCCCGACAGGAGGGCAGGGGAGCGAGGGGGGGCGCGCCTACCTTGGCCCCGAGGCGCAGCCCTTGCGGTTGCTGGAGCAGGAGCGGCCCCGCCTTGACCGGGGGGTCCATTCGGGCGGCTGGCCGGCGGGCGGGCGGGCGCGAAGGAAGCGGAGTGACTCCGGATCCGGCAGCGCCGCAGCCGCCCCTTCGGAAGGGGCGGGGCGCCCTCGAGGGGCGTCACTGGCCCCGCCTCCGCCGGGGGGGGCGCACCGGCCGGGAGCTTCGCCGTCGTTCGGGCGGGGCGGGTTGGAAAGAGCCGGGGCGCGGGGGCGTCGAACTCTTGCTTTCCGCCCGGGGGGAAACATCGCGCGCCTCATCGAGCACACCCAGAGCGCCCGGTCGGTCGGTCGGGAAGGAAACGCGGGTCCGCCTAGAGCCGCGGGGCCGGCCTTCGCGGAAGAGAGCAGAACCGGAGGGAGAGCAAAGACCAAGGGAACGGACTCCGCGAAGGAGGCAGGCTCTAGTCTAGGCGAGGAGCGGGACCCCTGAAGACGACGGGCGGGGCGGTCGCTCTCGGAGGCGGCTTTTTCAAAGGGTCACCTTAAGTCACAGGTGATTTGATGGGGCTCGAGAACAAAGACCCCCCCCCCCCACCGCCACCTACACCGTCTCTGGCTCTTGGGAATCCCGGGGAAAATTCTGAAGCAGGTTGCAAAGCGGCCACTCTGCAAGCACCTCGAACACACCAGGCAGGAACCACCAGGAGCCGACATCGATTTTATCTTGGGGGGGGGGTTCTTTCTTTTTTAATAGGGTAGATGATGGGAATGCTGCAGACCTCTGCAAGCACCTCGAACACCCCGGGCGGAAAGCCAAGCCTTTGACCAAGTGCCCCACCATGTTCTGACTAGCAGGCTAACTCGGGGAGGGCTGGACAGAACAGGTGTCGGATGGATGGATGGATGGATGGATGGATGGATGGATGGATGGATGGATGGATGGATGGATGGATGGATGGATGGATGGATGGATGGATGGATGGATACACAGTTGGTTACACACCATCGTATTCAGAGAGGGTGATGATTAATGACTCCTTTTCAAACTGGGGAGCTGGGGGGAGAGAGAGAGAACTAGGATACTCCAGGGCTCAGTCTTGGGCCCTCCGCTCTTTGACCTTTTTATGAATGACTTGGATGAGGGAATGCAGGGAATACTTTCCCCTCTCTGCACTTTAGCCATCAGATGTCATTTGGGCTTTCATCTTACTGCATCATTAGCGATAGCAGTATTTGTATACATCCTTTGCTCCTTACCAGTAGCTGATTAAGTGCCTCCTCTTTAGCACTATTAGGTTTTCAAATTAAGAAGCCTTCAACAGTGGGTTACCATTTCCTCCTTCCCTGCAGTACTGACAAAAATTAGCTCGAGTCTCATTGCCATTGCCCGTGGAATAGCCTACATCAGTGTCACCTTCCACTTCTGCTGCTTCCCGGCAGCTTTCCTCCAGGGGTTTCTTTGTCCCCATCACCCCTCGAACAACCAAGCCTTTCCCACTGATTTGATTGTTCACGCCTGAGGAGGGTGGGCTGCGTGTCGGTCTGGTGTCTCATCTGTGACCATCCTCCTTTGGGTAACCAGAACTGCTAGGAATCCAGAACTGCAGGCCAGGCAGAAACCATCTTGGTGGCCTTTCTGCAGGCCGGCAAAGACCTTTCTCTTCAAGCAAGCTTTCCCTCAGTGACTAGCTGCCCAAGTTGATTTTTTTTAAAAAAAATTAATGGATTGCTGTGCCTTACTGGTTTTGAATGTGTTTTGGATCTTTCTGTTTACTGTCTTGTAGTATTTGCATACTTACTGTTTTCAGCTTTATATAATATTTTCATGATATAAGCCACCTTTGGTCCTTTTTAAGGAGAAAGACAGGGTAGAAATAACTAGCTGGCTAATTAGGTAACTAACTAGAGAGAGAGAGAGAGAGATGGAAGGAAGGAAGGAAGGAAGGAAGGAAGGAAGGAAGGAAGGAAGGAAGGAACTGGTGATAGATTAGATAGATAGATAGATAGATAGATAGATAGATAGATAGATAGATAGATAGATAGATAGATAGATAGATAGATAGATAGATAGATAGATAGATAGATAGATAGATAGATAGATAGATAGATAGATAGATAGATAGATAGATAGATTCTTTGCTTTCAGCTGCCCTGACGCACAGAAAAACTCCTACCATGTTAAGTTGTGCTTTCAAAAAAGGGTGAAGGCAACTCATGCCAGATTAATTAAATCTCCCTTTTTGGTAGACTCACAAGACAGATGAAGAGAATGCTTTAGATGTCGTATATCTTGATCTCAGCAAGTCTTTTGACAAGGATCCTCATCCTGTTCTAGTGGCCAAGCAGGGAGATGATGCTACCCTGTGGTTGATTTGAAGCTGGCTGACAGGCCGGATCCCAAAAGCGGTCAGCAGTCATCCACAGGGTCATCTTGGGGACAATGGACGAGTGGAGTGCCAAGACCTCTCCTCTTCTTCAGGTCCTACACAAAGCAGACTCTTAATGGGTAGTGAAGTCCGTTGATCTGTTCCCAACTTAATATTTCATAGTGGAGGGACACAACATTTTAAAAGCAGATTTTTAACTGGGTATTTTAATTGTGCTTTATCTAACGGTGTTCTTAATACCTTTTTAGTTTAGTCATATTTTAATGTTAATGTCTGTGGTTTAAAAATATGTATTCTTTAGTTCTTGTATGCTGCCATGCCCCTTTCTTGGAAGCAAGGGTGGTTCTTACTTCAGAACCATAAGCTGATAATAAGTGAAACACAAACATAATAAGTTATAATATTGTTTTCCCTTACCCAAGCTGGAATATATTTGCCAGGCAGTAAAAAATAAGCCTCCAGGATTCCTTTGCTCTTCTTCCCCTTCTCTCTCTCCGAATGAACTTCTGTTTATCCCATTTTCCTCATTCAATAAATGAGGCTGTTGTTGTTGTTTAGTTGTTAAGTCATGTCCAACTCTTCGTGACCCCCATGGACCAGAGCATGCCAGGCACTCCTATTTTCCACTGCCTCCCGGAGTTGGGTCAGATTCATGTTGGTTGCTTCGGTGACACTGTCCAACCATCTCGTCCTCTCTCGTCCCCTTCTCCTCTTGCCTTCACTCTTTCCCAACATCAGGGTCTTTTCGGGGGAGTCTTCTCTTCTTATGAGATGGCCAAAGGATTGGAGCTTCAGCTTCAGGATCTGTCCTTCCAGTGAGCACTCAGGGTTGATTTCCTTTAGAATGGATAGGTTTGTTCTCCAAGAGTCTCCTCCAGCACCACAATTCAAAAGCATCAATTCTTCAGTGGTCAGCCTTCTCTATGGTCCAACTCTCACTTCCATACATCACTACTGGAAAAACCATAGCTTTGATTATGTGGACTTTTGTCGGCAAGGTGATGTCTTTGCTTTTTAAGATGCTGTTGAGGTTTGTCATTGCTTTCCTCCCAAGAAGCAGGCATCTTTTAATTTCGTGGCTGCTGTCACCATCTGCAGTGATCAGGGAGCCCAAGAAAGTAAAATCTGTTACTGCCTCCATATCTTCCCCTTCTATTTGTCTGGAAGTGATGGGATGTGGCCATGATCTTAGTTTTTTTTGATGTTGAGCTTCAGACCATTTTTTGGACTCTCCTCTTTCAACCTCATTATGAGGTTCTTTAATTCCTCCTCATTTTCTGCCATCAGAGTCCTGCTGTTTGCATGGTGTATTCCGCGTATAAGTTAAATAAGCAGGGAGGCAATATACAGCCTTGTCGTACTCCTTTCCCAATTTTGAACCAATCATTTGTTCCATATCCAGTTCTAACTGTTGCTTCCTGTCCCACGTATTGATTTCTCAGGAGATGGATAAGGTGGCCAGGCACTCCCATTTCTTTAAGGACTTGCCATAGTTTGCTGTCATCCACACAGTCAAAGGCTTTTGCGTAGTCAATGAAGCAGAAGTAGATGAGGCTACCTATTTGCATTTTGCAATTGCACTTATAATTATTATCTGCCAGTGTTTATCAACATATCCTTGTTGCCTGCAAGCATTAATTCTTATATATATATACGTTAGTATAGGCCAAGCACATCAGCTATTACCCGGTAACAATTACTTTCTTATTTTCTTTATCACTGCCTTTAAGCAATCCTGTTTCCATTATATCTAATTCTTGCTTATATGCTCTGCCAATTTTTAAATTTGGCAACATTATTATGACAAGACTAGTCTAAATAAAGGAGGTTTACAAAGTACTTGTAGGCAAGCAAAAATAATTTATAGTCTTTTACAAGTATCTGGAGGAATAAAAGAATTATTGCAACCAAATACATATACGTATCTTCTTTTTTGGCATTATTTTTCATAGCCACATGAGCCTGTTGCCCACTTTGGCACCGTCCTGGGCCCTGTGTGGTTTAGCATCTTTAGAAATGACTTGCATGAAGGTCATCAAATCTGCAGATGGCACCAAACTGTGAGGAGGGGGTAGCTAATTCTCCAGAAAACAGAAGTAAGCTGAACATAACAGATTTATTTATTTATTTATTTATTTATTTATTTATTTATTTATTTATTTATTTATTTATTTATTTATTTATTTATTTAAAATTACTCTTTCTCCTTTAAAAGGACCCAAGCTGGCTTACATCTTAAAAGACAATATTTAAAACTAAAATCAGTAAGTATACAAATACTGAAAAGGATCAAACAAATACCGTACTAAAAATATTAGTAACCTCAAAACACATTCAGAGTTGTGATGGTCATGGGACTGAGAGAAAGGCCTCTCCTGATTATTAGAACACCCAAGCTGACTTATAAAGGGAGAGATAGTCCTTGAGATAGCTTGGACCCAAGCCATCTAGGGCTTTATGGGTAAGAACCAGCACCGTGCATTGTGCCCAGAAACAGATCAGCAGCCATTGGAGCTGCTGCAACAGAGGGGTTATGTGATCTCTGTGACCAGACCCACTTAGCAATCTGGTGGCCGTGTTCTGGACCCACTGGAGTTTCTTAACCCCACGTAGAGTGCATTACAGTAATAATCCAGCCAGGATGTCATTAAGATCTGTGTCACCATGGCCAAATCGGACTTCTCCAGGAGCGGGCAGCGCTGGTTGTGAGCCAGAAGATGTAAGAGACGAGAAGAGTGAGCCGTCCCCTCAAACATCTTTAAAGGAGGAAAAAGGTAGAGAAGTTGGAAAGGGGGAGATAGAAGGAGAGGGAGAGGGATCAGGAGAAACAAGAAAGGTGGTGGTGTTGGAAGAAGAAGGGATAGAAGGGGAAGGAAAACCGCAGGTCTTTCAAATCCCACAGAAAGGGACAGGTGTTGAAAGCCAGGACTTGAAAGAGAGAGAGAAGGTAAAAGAAGGGAAACCAACAATTGAGGGACCGGGGCCGGAAGAATGGACAGTTTTGGTCTACCCGCGAGAATGAGGTCCCTGGAAGAACGTGATGTGCCCAGGGCTGGTCCAACCACACGAGAAGCCCCCCCGCCCCGAGGGAGAGTGGCCACGTCATGCTTGCTGCGGGACGATCTGTGCAGTAAGGAGTGGATGTCTGAGAAGACCGATGGATCAGGGGCAGGCCTTCTGTTAAAAGGAGACACTTACGAAAACACGTTGCCCTTGTTGTGGGCTGACTTACCAGTTAATAATGAACCTATGGATCCTGTGGAAGTGGTGATTCAAAAACCTGTTGACTTTGTTAATAAAAGTTTGTTGCAAGAATCTCCTCTCTTGCTGTTTCCCGGCAAAAACGGAACAGTCAGACCTTGACAAACAACACAATCACACTGGTGCCCTAGTTTCCTCTGCTCAAAGGCATTCCTGGCCACGGCCAAGTCAGAGAGGAGGAATCCAGGGGTGCCCCCAGGCTGTGCACCTGGGTTTTCAGAGGGAGCGTAACAACCCCCCCCAATCCAGCGCAGGCTGTATCCCTGTTCCCTGATCTGCCTTTCGACTGACGAGGAGCCCCTCTGTCTTGTCTGGATTAAGCTTCAGTTGAGTCACCTTCATCCACTTCATGGCTTACACTGGACATGGGTCTAGAGCTGAAGCAACTTCCTCAGATTTAAATGGCAGGGAGAGAGAGAGTTCAGTGTCATCCACACCCTGCTGACACTGAACCCCAAAACTCTGGATAAGCTCTCCCCATGGTTTCATGTCAATATTAAAGTTCTTAGGAGATGAAACAGAACCCCCACCAGCCAGCAGTGCCACGGGGTCGAGCAGGAGTCCCCCCTCAGCACCCCCTTCCGAGTTCTCTCCCCCTGGAAGGACCGGAGCCACCCTAAAAGAGGGCCTCTGAGTGCCATCCCGGAGAGACGGGCCAGGAGGATACCGTGGTCGGTGGTCCAGCAGAACCGGCAGGGGCCTATTCCCCTTGTCCAGCTCCCCGTGTATCTTGTCCACCAAGGGGACCAAAGTGACCTCCATCCCATAACCAGGCCTCAAACCAGATTGAAATGGGTCTAGATAATTCTGCATAGCAGAGCATTACAAAGCTTGGCTGCACATGTCGTCGCTTCTCTAGTTTCACTTTGGATTTGGCTTGTGAATCTATTTATTTTTCTTCTATTTATTCCCTTTCCCCCCCAAACACCGGGCAATATTTTGGCTCCCAGGAAACAGGCAGCAATCAAATGATACAGGCAGTTCATCTAAGCATCAGTCAGTTTTTTCAGCCTGTGAATCTTTCAATTTCCCAGTATCAGTAGGAGACTTTTAAGCTGATTGATTCTACTCTTGCCTCCTTCCCTTCCCTTCCCTCTGTCACTCATCCAAAGTGCTCTTCTTTTGGTGGCCTTACCTGTGTCAGAGGTTTTTAAGGCTGCCTTACCTCTGGGCTTCCTAGATTGGCAGGAAGGGGGAACTGCATGGCCTTTGAGGCCCTATTGAGATCTACGGACCCAATACAGTAGTAGATAGCTGGACAACCGTTCCATGCTCTTGCCTGGAAGGGTCCCATCCACATGCTGGTCAGATCTTCGCCTGCTTGTTAGCTTTCAAATTCAGACAAGACTGCAGAGGGTTCAGGGTATCTCACTTGACTCTACCAGCCTGTACATTGTCGGTAGGATGTGTGGGAGCCTGGACACAAACAGGTCTCCCAAAAGGGCAATTCCCAAAAAACTAGAGGCTATTTTTCCTGGCTTCTGGGTCTGCCTCTGATTTCCCCCGGTGCAATTCACACAACAAGGCAGATTCCAGGATGAAACTGCTAGACCCGAACTGGTCTTTCGGCACTCTGCTGTGTCTCCTGCGGCTTGAAGAGGGACAAGGCCCCTTTGTCCTACTGATGAGACAGACAGGTGAATCAGCACACAGGGGGGCGAGGACATGTCATCTGCCCCCCCCCCCCAAAGTGGTGCTTGGAGGGACCACCCGTAAGGGAGCGGGAGTCGCTGGGGCTGAGGTCGGTCATTCCTGGCCTGCCAGCTGAGCCTTTTCGGAGGAAGAGCCTTTTCCGTCGCGCTTTGGCCTCCTCAGGGAGAAGCGGGGCGGGAGGGGGAGCCCAGGAAATTTCCCCGGGAAATCCGTCCCTCTCGAAGGGGCCTCGAGCCTTGCACGACGGTGACCTTCGGCCCGGCGGGACTAAAGGAGGGCAACCAGCCCGGCCAGAGGACGAGGTCCCCGGACCCTCGGCGGTCCTGAAGGCCTTCCGCACTTCCCCGCTCTCCTCCGGGCAAGGGCGGAGGCTTTGGCTTCCCCCCCCCCCCGGGCCCCCCTCGCTGCTCCACCTTCCCGGCCTCCCGGACGCGCGATGGGGTGGGGACTGGGCGCCCTCCCCTCGGTGTCCCCCCGCGGCTTGGCCTCACACGCCCGCCTCCGCCTCCACGCCCGCACCCCACAGTCCGTTCCCGGGGGCTTGGCCGGGAGAGACGTCCACCGGGAGAGAAGCCCCGTCCGGTCCGCCCGCCCGTCCGCCCTCCTGTGACATTGGCCGGGCTGCTCCCCTCCTGGCTCGCTTCTGGCCTGGCCCGGCCGAGCCGAGCCGAGCCGAGCGCGGCCAGCGGGACTAGGGGCGGGGTGAAGGCAAAGGGGCCGGCCCGCGAGGGTGGCCGCTTAGTCCCCGGCCCGGCGACCGTGCCCGAGCTGCTCGGACCACCAAAGCGGAGGGAGCGGGACGCGGCGGCGGCGGCGGCGGCGGGAAGGTCAGCGCGGGGCGGGGGCGGGGGCGCCTGGCCAGGCCTCCCTTCTTTGGGGCTCGCCGGAGGGACGGCTGCTCCGGGCGCCGGCGGGGGGGGGTTCCAGGTCCGGCGGGGGCGGGGCGCGGGGGGCGCTTAGGGTGCCGCTTGAAATCGGGACGGAGGGCGGGGGCCGGGAAGTGGAGGAGTCCGCTCCATCCCGGCCGCCAGAAGGGGCGACCGGGGGCGGGCGGCGTCGGCGGTAGGCGGCTCGGAAGGAGCGCCCGGGTCTGCCTGCTTGCCGCCGAGGAGGCGCCCTTCCGGGCGGCCGAGGCCGGCCCCGGGGACAGGGCGCGCCGCGGCTGGACGAGGCTGGCCCCGCCGCCCGCTCCGGCCGCCGGACAAGATCTGCCGCGCGGCGGGGCGCGGCGGGAGGCGTCTCTGCCGGGCCTCGTCGGCTGCTGTGCCGGGCGGGGCGGGAGGCTTCTCCCGCTCTCTCAGTGCTGGTGGTGAAGAAAGACCCCCCCCGGGCTCCTCCCGCCCTCTCCCCGCCCGCCCCCCGTGGACCCCCTTGCCTTCTTCTGCCTCCAAGGGAGAACGACCGAGACTGAGAGAGACTGAGAGAGAGAGAGAGAGAGAGAGATGCCCAGCTTGGTACCTTTCACCAAATTGGGGGCAGAGGAAGGATGCGCAGTGATTCCCTTCATCCTGATGAGATTCGGGGTAGAGTGCTTGCACGCCTGGAGGATCCACAACCCGACTAGCTTGCGACCAAACCAGAGGCTTTCAGGGCCTTTCCGGGGCCGCCGCGGTTCGTCGTTCTGGTCCCGAGGTCTTTTTTCTTGGCTCAGGATTTTCTGTCCGGCTCTCGAATCCGAGGGTCCGGAGCTCCCAGGAGCGACGGACAGAAGTCTCTCGGCGGAGGTCCTCCTCCTGACCCTGTGTCGGTGTGTCTTCCTGCCCCAGCCGGCGTCCTTCCAGGACAATCTGACCCGCGAGCAAGGGAGCCGCGCAGTGCTGCTGCTGCTGCTGCTGTGTGGGAGTGTGGGGTCCCTATTGGCAAGATGGGGTTCGACGGGGGGCATCCCAGTTCACAGGGTGAGGGAAGTGTGGGGTGGAGAAAGAAGGGGGGAAAAGGGAGCCGCTGCCTCCTGTCCGGGGGTCGGTCTTACCTCTTGCAAATGTGTGTGGTCACAGAAGTGACCTCAGACAAAATAGCCCCACAGAAATGAAGGGAGGGCCCAGGTCGCTGATCCCCCCCCCCGTGGTCCCAACAGGGGAGAGGATTTGTCTGAGCCAGGGGCTCATCCTGGGAGCCTCTGCCCCACACTTGAGAGGGGGCAGCAATCACCTTTCTACCCCACCCGTGACCAAATGCCTGTGTTGGGAACAAAGTGGGGGGGGGGGGCAGACATCCAAATTCTCAGAGGTATGTGGGGCGGGGCGCCCTTTTGGAGAAGCCGGGCTGCTCTTTCCTCTTACCAAAGTCTGTTTGTCGCTTGCCTCAGTTTCACCAGTGGGATCTCTAAAGGGCATCTGCAGCAGCCGCCTCCCATCCATTGAGCAGACTGAAAAACCACAAGCCCTTCTGGGCTTTCCATCTTTGTAAGCGGAGCCTCGCCGTGGTGGGTCTCTGCAATGGCTGGGATGGCCAGGAGCGGCTTGCTCAACTAGCGGGCCCCTCTCTTGCCAGGAAGGCGACTGGGGAGCTGGGAAGGGTGTGTGTGTGTTTTTTGCTGTTTCATCTCTTGGCCTCTCAACTGGAGGATCACTGGCTCTTCTGAGGCTGTCTTCCCCTCCTCTGCCTCCCAAAGCAGTCGGGGGGGGGGGCGCAGAGGGGTCCATCTGGCCTACTCCGGCTTAGGTAGAGGTGTGGCTGGACCCACTCGCTCGCTCGCTCTCTTGGCGGGCCAGCCGTCTCCTCCAGGAACAAGGACCTTCTGTGGCCATGGGGAGGTTCTGCGGCCCCTTGCTAAACCCCTAACCCCCACCCTGTCAGGCCTTCTGTTGGTGCCTCTGCCCAAATTCCTGCTCTACTTGTTGCCTTGTCGACTTGAATTTGTTTTGCCCTCCCCCCTCCCACTTCCTTTGGCCAGAACTTCCTGTGGCTGAAGGGACCTTTTTAGGGGTTTTTTTTTCCCCAGGTTAGTTGCCTCTCCTCTCTGGCCACCAGAGCAACCCTGGGGTCTTCTGTATTGCTTTTGTAATCGGCCGTGTATGTTTCATCAGAGTGCCTTGTATGAACATGTTTTTTAAGCCTGAGAGGTTTCATCCTCCAGTCCCGCCTTTTATTAAACTGTGAAATTCCCTGTGATGATGATGACCGAGGGATTTTCTAGGCATGTTTCCAGTTGTGCACATAACAGGGAGGACTCTCTCTCTCTATCTGTCTGTGCGCGCGCACACGTATGTGTTGGGGGGCAGGTTGGGCTGCTTTTATGGCTGCAGTTTCCAAATGGTTAGAGAGGGGACAAGGGGAGGTGTTGGGGTTTTGAAGGAGGGGGGAATCTTAGGTGTGCATTGAGATGGGGCTGATCTGGTCCAGTGGGGGGGGGGGAGGAATTCAAGTGCACAAGGCATGTTGCACTTGGGACATATTGCCTCAGGTGGCCTGGTGTTTCTCACACAGGCCCGGCCCTGCCTTGGAGAGAGCAGGGCCACTGTTTGGCATTTTAAGGAGTGGCGGCAAATCATTAGTTATTTTGTGATTATTCTATTTTTGACTTGAAGGACTTTCTGCCTTCCATGGTCCAAAGCAATCCATCTGGCCTTGAGCAGCACGGGGCACCCTGGTGCAGGGAGGGAGGGATGGAGGGAGGGAGGGAGGGAGGAAGCCTGCCTTAGGCAGCAAAATGTTTTTGGCTTGCTATGCCTTTTGCCTAGCATCACGTTTCCACCTCCTTCTCTCTTCTCTCTCTCCCGCCCCCCCGCCCCCCCCCCCCCCCCGATCACAAGAGAGGCCCTGTGCTACCTCTGGGGGTTCCTGCCACTTTGTGGAGAGAAGGAATGGAGTCCACTCTGGATGAGGCCAGTGACCAGTTTGCTGAGCCCAGGGAAACGAGACAGGCGGCGGGGGGGTGGGGGTGGCGGCAGTGATGGGGGCAGGCCAGGCCCGGGCTGACCCAGATAGTTGCCCTGTTCTACAGATGGGCCTGAGGCTCTGACCCAAGGGGGCTGCTTCCACTCTCCTGTCCACACGGTGTATCCCAAAGGAGCCCTCCCTCCAGGTGCTTGGACGCCGGTCCCCTGTGGCCCCTCTTGCCTTTTCTCATCACCTCCCCATCACCACCACCACTGCCTTCCACTGAAGCTTCCCGGGGGACTGGTGAGGAAGAGTGACCAGAAAGGGGGCCTGTCTTGTTCCGGGCCCTTTGACACACAGCTCTCTCCACCCATGGCTGGTTGGAAATGACTTGCCAGGCTCCCGCGTCCCTCGTCCCTCTGCCTCAGCCACCCCTCCTTCAGAGATGCTCCTTCTTCCTGCCTTCTGCTGATCTAGGCCACCTACACCTACACCCACCCCACCAGTCCACAGGCTTCTCAAGAATGCCAGGAACTCCTTGGGCCAGGCAACCACATTAGGGGCTTCCCCATCCCCCATGTGTGCTTAAAGACTGGCTGCTGCTCGGCTGGGCTGGGCTGGGCTGGGCTGCTGGAGGGATCTGAGCCTCATTCATGCCATGACCTTTACTAAGAAAACACACCTTCCCTCCTCCGGAAGTGCTGATCCAGATGCTGTGGGCAGAGCAGGCGGCTGGCCGAGGAAGGCTGCTCTCTCTGCTGGCAGGCTTTGCCCCTCTTCAAAGGGTGTGTGTGTGTGTGTGTGTCTTCTGCCCCTCCCCTCCCCCTGCCCTCCCTGTTGCTTCTAGGGACACCTAAGCACCCAATCCAGGCACCTCAACTCAACCACTCACCATGGTAGAGATGACACCCTGGGGGCCGGGGGGGTGTGTGTCCTTCATGCCTCTCCTCCAGAGCTGTTGAGCTTTCTTCCCCAGTTATCCTCATTAGGGCCTTTGCAGGACCAAGGAGCCCTCCGGGTTGGAGGCATTCCAAGGTGGGGCATAGAGACCTGGTCTCTGAGAGGTCAACCCACTTTGCCCTCCTTTGTCATCTAGGTCCAGGCAGAGAGGAAGAAGAAAAAGAAGAGGAGGAGGAGGAGGAAGAGGAAGAGGAGACCATGGGTGTGGCCCTCGGCTTCCTTTGTGGGGTCTTGCTATGGGGGAGCATGGTCCAGACCAGTCCCCGCACCTCCGCCCCCACCCCCACCTCCACTTCCATCCCCACCCTGACGAGGCAGAGCCCAGGGACACCCAAGCTGCAGTTCCGTCTGGCTGGCTACCCCCGGAAGCACAATGAGGGGCGTGTCGAGGTCTTCTACAACCAGGAGTGGGGCACCATCTGTGATGATGACTTCACGCTGGCAAATGCCCACGTTCTCTGCCGCCACCTGGGCTTTGTGGCTGCCACTGGCTGGACCCACAGCGCAAAATATGGCAAAGGCGTAGGTGAGCATTGGGGGACAAGAGGAAGCAAATGGGGAAGCTGAAAGCCAGGCGAGGGCCACAGAGGCATTGCTGATGAGGTTCCAGCCCGTCCTGCTTCCAGCAGGATTTCTTTTCTCTTTGGTCAGATGGGGAGGCGGGTCTGACAGACCAGGAAAGCTGTCCACACCCCTGTTAGGTTTGGCCAGAGCTTCAGATCCAAATTCTAGAACAGCAGCCTTCTTCTGAACATGCAAAAGTTCATTCATGCCAGGCCACCAAGGATGAGTACAGACAAGGAGCAAGGACATGCAGGGATGGCTTTAGGAGGGGAAAAACTGAGAATGAGCTGAGGTTAGCTAGGGACACTAAAAGCAACAAAAAAGCATTCTTCAGGTATGTGAGTCGCAAACGACTGACCAAAGACAGAGCTGCATGGCTTTGCAGTGGGGATGGAAAAATGATAACAGAGGACAAAGAAAAGGCAGAGGGGCTCCATTCTTATTTTACCTCAGTCTTTTCCCATAAGACAGATGATAAACTTCCAAACAAATTGGAAGTGCAATGGGGGGGGGGGGTTTTACAGGATTGCAGCTGGAGATCGATAAACAAATAGTCAAGGAATACCTTACCACCTTCAGCGTGTTCAAATTTCCCAAGGCCGGATGAACTGCATCCGAGAGTACTAAAGGAACTGTCTGAAGAACTCTCAGAACCGCTATCCATTATTTTTTTTTTAAATCATGGGAAATAGGGAAGGTGCCAGAGGATTGGAGGAGGTCTAATGTTGTCCCTATCTTCAAAAAGGGCAAAAGAGAGGAACCTGGGAACTATAGGCCAGTCAGCCTGATATCAATCCCAGACAAAATTCGGGAACAGATAGTGAAGCGGTCCTTGTGCAAGCACCTAGAAAACAAGGCAGTAATGACTAGAACCCTACATGGATTTGTGAAGAACAAATCCTGCCAAACTAATTTGATCTCATTTTTTGATCAGGTCACCTCCCTGATAGACAGAGGGAATGCTGTAGATATAGTACTGTATATCTTGACTTCAGCAAAGCTTTTGACCAAGTGCCTCATGATATCCTGATTAGCAAACTAACTAGATGTGGGCTGGATAGATCAAGTATCAGGTTGATTACATAGCTGGCTACAGAATTGTACTCAGAGGGTGATGATTAATGGGTCCTTCTCTAACTGGGAAGCGGTAACTAGTGGGGTACCCCAAGGCTCAGTCCTGGGCCCGGTGCTCTTCAATATCTTTATTAATGACTTGGATGAAAGAATGCAGGGAATGCTTGTCAGATTTGCAGATGACACCAAAGTGGGTGGAATAGCTAATACTCTAAAAGAAAGAAACAAAATTCAAAATGACCTTGATAGGATGGAGCACCAGGCCAAAAGCAACAGAATGAAATTCAACAAGGATAAGTGGAAATTGCTCTACCTCGGAAAAAGAAACCAATTGCATAGTTATGAAATGGGGAATACCTGGCTCAGCAAAACTACGAGCAAGAAGGATCTTGGAATTGTCATAGATCACAAGCTAAATATGAGCCCACAGTGTGATAGTGGCTACAAAAAAGGCAAATGCTCTTTTAGGCTGCATTAACAGAAGTATAGATTCCTAATCCCATCAGGTGCTAGTCCCCCCTCTATTCGGAACTGGTAAGGCCTCACCTTCAGTCTTGTGTCCTGTTCTGGACACCACAATTCAAGAAGGATGTTCATAAATTGGAACAAGTTCAGAGGAAGGCAACAAGGATGATGATCAGGGGGCAGGAAACCAAGCCTTATAAGGAAAGGCTGAAAGAATTGGGCATGTTTAGCCTTGAGAAAAGAAGGTGGGGGTTATAGGATAGCACTTTACAAATATTTGAAAAGCTGTCATACAGAGGAGGGGCAAGATCTGTTCTCGATCATCCTAGAGTGCAGGACAGGCAACAATGGGCTCAAGGAGATTTTGGTTGAATATCAGGAAAAATGTCCTAGCTGTTAGAACAGTATGACAATGGAACCAATTACCTCAAAAGATGGTGAGTGCTTCGGCACTTGAGGGATTCAGGAAAAACATTGTTAATTACCTGGCAGATATGCTTTGTATTTGTGTGTTGAGCAGGGGGGTTGTACTTGATGGCCTTGTAGGCCCCTTCCAACTACACTTTTCTATGATTCCCTTCATCTCCCCACTGAGCAACTGGTGCGGGGTGTACAGGCAAGTCCTGACACCCCACAAAAGGTCTTTTTAGGACAAGCCAGGCTCTCTCCCCTCTTAACTTTTAGCGTATTTACTTGCACACACACACACACACACACACACACACACACACACACACACACACACACACACACACACACACACACACACACACACACACACACACACACGCGCGCGCCAATTCCTGACTTTGTCTGGTGGTGACACTGCAGGTCGCATCTGGCTGGACAATGTGAACTGCCGGGGCAGCGAGAAAAGCATCCAGGACTGCCAGTCTCGGGGCTGGGGTGTCAGTGATTGCTCGCACGAGGAGGATGCTGGCGTTGTCTGCAAGGATGAGCGCATCCCAGGCTTTGTGGACTCCAATGTCATTGAGGTAGGTCACATCCTGGTGGGAGGAGAGGGACAGAGCTCCAACAGGGAACAGTGGCTGAGTGGGAGGCAGAAAGACCAGCCTGGGCTGCTTTCCCACAGATCCCGGATGGCATGCTTGAGATGGGGTGAGGGCTCTTTCCTTTTCTCCTCTTCGCTTGATTGGAGCTTGCAGCCAAAAAGGATGGAGGTGTAAGAAGTGGAGTGGGGGGAGGGCAAGGAAGGGACCCAGGGTGATGCAGTGGGTAGAGTAGGTATGAGAAGACCTGGCTTCAAATCCCTGCTCAGCCACTGAAATCTATTGGGGTGGGTAGGTGGCTGGACGCCGGTGGAAGCACTCCTTACCCATCTTATGAGCCTGTTTGACAGCCTATAAAACACACACACATTATCGCTTCCAGCAGCTCTGGCCTGTGCATTACGGCTGTCGTCCAGGAGTACAAAGCATTCATTCATATTTTTGGTTGGAATGCGATGTTTCCACACTCAGTTTGAGAGCAAAACTCTTCAAAGGAAGCTTCCAGTCCAGATATTTGTAACATGTACACGGATGGTATTGACATTCGTGACGGTTTGGCCCATTTCCTGCTGGGATCCACCGCGTATGGAAAAGATGCTGCAGCAGCAGACGCCGCAGTGCCTGAGGAAAGTTCCTGGTGCCCGCTGGTCCCAAGGCGGTTGTGCGCCCTGTACGGAAAGAGGTGCCCACCGCTCCCCACCGCTCCCCCTGCCTCCTCCCCAAGGTCTGTGCCCAGCCTGGAGAAATCTGCTGCTTCTCTGGCTCTCCCTGGCATTTCTTTAAGGAACAACGGTCGCCAGCCAAAGGGTCTCCCCAGGAGCCCACCCACGGGCATCAAGGCACAGGGCCTGGGGCCTCTTGGTGGGGGGGACCCTCCTCCCCAGGAGAGGGAAAGGCCACCAAGCTCAGGGCCACCTGCGCCCAGCAGGCAGCCCTGCCCTGCCCAGCCCTCTTGGTGAAGGTTGTTTCCCTCCCCTCCCCTGCTCCCATTTCACCTGGTGTTCAGCCTGGGGGGTGGGGTGGCAAAAGGGGACCTTTTGGGACTGCAGGAGGTTGACCTGCAATGGTGGTGAAGGTCAAAGAGGCTCCCTGCTCCCTGGGCCGATGGGGATCTGGCCAAGCAGCTTGGCTCCAGCCTTGGGGCCCTCTGCCTGCAAGGCAAGCGGCGGGGGGGGGGTGGCTTTCCTCCTGAGCCAGGCCCTTCCCACAAAGCAGAAGGTGTCAGGTGGGAGGGGAGGGGAGGGGGTCCTGCCCCTTCGGCCAGGTAGCCCCCACCTGGGAGGGATGCCCCCTGGCTCACCCCATGGCCTGGTTTAAGGAAGGTGGCCAGGACACAGAGAAGCTGGCCGGAACACACACCCCCCAGCTGAAGCAGGTGTGTGTGTGGGGGGTAAGGGTCCTGGCATGGCCTTCCAAGCAGGATGTTGGCGGGTGGCTGCCCTGCTGGTCTCCTGGCAGGGCAGCCGAGTTCGGTTTGGCCCTCCACCTCCCCTCCCTGACATGTTCAGGGCCTGTGAAAGAAGCAAGGCCCCTGCTCTTGCCCTCTGTTCACTGGATCCCTCGCCCCTTCCAGGATGGCGCCTTCGAGCAGGCAGGGGCTTCAGATAGAAAACGGCCCCCACCTCCCATCCCCCATACACTGCTAGACGACGCTCATCAGCACAGGGAGCTGCACCACAAGCCAGGCAGTGGATGGGGCAACTCGGGAGGAAACAGTCTCCTGCTCCTCGCACCCCTGTGTCAGCGGCCGCCACAGTGGCAGAAACGGCTACGCTGGCCCCCAAGCCTGCCCCCCCGCCTGTGCTGCTCAGGCACACGGAGACTCTTGCCTCTGCGCCTCTCGGGGAGGAAGGGTGCCACGCCACCCCCCACCCCTCCACCCCACTTGCAGGCGCACCAGCCAGCCTGCTTGCTCTCAAGAAGTGCGGACAGCCTTCGAGCTCGCTGGGGCCTATAAATGGGTCGTGCGTTGGAAGCGGAGCGGGACCGTTTCCTTCAGGCTCCTACGCTCTGCTCTTGCCCGGCTCTTTGGGCCACAGCTGGGTGCAGTTCATCCGGTCAGTCCCCACTGAGGGTGTGGTCTCCTCAGGAGAGTAAAGGCCAGCATAAGAGGGAGCTGTGGGGGGGGGGCAAAGTCGTGTGTGTGTGTGAAGAACGGGGAGTGGAGTGGGATGATCTTCTAGCCTAGCCTTCCTGGCACACACACACACACCCCAAGCCCCAAAGGCCCCAGGCCCTTGTTCACTCTCCTGGGTAGTCAGATAAAGCCCTGGGCGGCGGTGGGCGGCGGTGGGGGGGGTCTCTTGCCCCACAGCCCACCCGGCAGAGTCCATTTTCCTCAGCCTGCCCTCCGGCTCCTGGCTTTTTGCAGCTGGCTAGGAGGAATTCTCTCCCGTCCAGAGGTGCCCCACGGTCTCTGCTGGAGAGAAGATGTTTGACGCCCACACAGCGGCATTCCTTTCAGCCGTTCGTCATCTGAGGAAGCCGGCCAGCCAGCCAGCCAGCCAGCCAGCGTCGTCGTCCTTTGCTCAGAGGAAACCTGGCTGCCTTTCTGGTCCAGGGCGCTTGTTCCTGTGAGGGCCTCCCTGGCCCTGGAGCCTGGGGGCTTTCGGTCTCTCCTCCCCATTTGCGGAGGTTCCCGGTCGACTCGGACTCGGACAGCAACCTCTGCTCTGCTCACAAAGTCCTGTGTGTGTGAGAGAGAGAGGGGGGGGGAAAGTTCCCTCAGGAATGCACGGATGAGTTTCCCTCAGCAGCTCCCTCCCCTCGTGGCCTCCTCCTCCTCTTGGGCTCTCAAGGAAACTTGTGTTTATGGAAAGGCTGTTGGATATTTGGGTGACTGGTTTCCCTGTCAGTTTTCGCCAATATTTCAGCAGTTGACCTAAAATGTTACTCTGAAATAGGCAGGCTACAGAATCCTAGGACTCTGGAAAGCGAGTTTGCTCCTTCTTCCACGTGACAGCCTTTCAACTCATTGGAGGCAGCCCTAATCTCTTCCTCTACATGCACAACTTTCTCAAGAGTTCCTCATGAGGTGCAGTTTTCCAAGCCCTGCCGTGTGGACCCTATGATTCCCGGGACCCAAGATAAGAACATAAGAAGAGCCCTGCTGGGTCAGGCCAAGGGCTTTTTTACAGGCCTTCCTCTCTCTAGGCAGCACTCTTCGGTTCCAGGCTGGCTCAGGGTCTAAACGGACACCCGCCAACCTATTCCCACCCACCCCCATTGCCCGGCCACGGCCAGGTCTCCAGACGCTGGTCCTTTTCCTCCCCCAGGCTGATGGGAGGGCCTGAAGGCTCTACCGCCCAGCTCTACCGCAGTCCCTCCTGCTGGCAAGGCTGCGTCAGGCATTCCGTTTGTATGCTTGTTCGTTGTTTCAGTCGTGTATAGACCGCTTGACTTAAGAGTGCTAAGCACTACTCTACTTCACATCAAGGAACAATCCAAACCCCACAAAACTAAGATACACATACAATACCCACAAAGAAGCCCTAAATCACGTTGTTTTTTTTATCTCCCTGTCGGTTCCACCTAAACTGTGAACACATCATACAAAAAACTGGATTAGCTTCAGAAGAAGGTGATGTGAAAATTGGTCGGGGGGAAAAAACAGTAATCGAAGACAGGCAGACAGATGACATCACGTTACTGGCAGAAAGCAGCAACGACTTGAAGTGCCTGCTGAGGAAGGTCAAAGAGGATAGTGCAAAAGGAGGGCTGCAGCGGAACATTTAGAAGCAAAGCAAAGCAAAGCGTGCTGCTTATATACCGCCCCATAGCGCTTCAAGCACTCTCTGGGCGGTTTACAACTTAATTATGCAGGCTACATGAACATTATGACGACAGAAGAATCACGTCACTTTAATTTCGACAATGAAGACATCAAGAATAGTTTTCTTTAGACCTTGGTTCAGTCTTCAGTCCAAGCGGGCTGTGAGAGATGAAAGATGAGGAGAAGAAAACTGACGCTTGGAAAGGTGGCTATGAAGGAACAAGAAGACCTTCTCGAGCACAAGGAGGTGTCCCTGGGGAGGGGGGGGGACCAAGGCCAACATCACCCACGTCGTGCAATCCCTAATGAGAATCCGAGAATTAGAGAGCTGCAAGGGATCATTTTACCCCAATGCCCTGCAGAAGCTGGAAATCCACAGCTGAAGCAAACCTGGCAGGGAGCCCCCCCACCCTCCCCACAAGCAAAGCGTGTGCTGCTCATACACCACCTCATAGTGCTTAAAGCATTCTCTGGGTAGTTTACGATTTAATTATGAAAACTACACATTGCCCCTCCCTCCCGCGCATGAGCTGGGTGCTCAGAAGGACGGAAGGCTGAGCGCTGGCTACCGGAGCCCACAGGGATTTAACTTGGGTCATGAGCAGAGGCTTGACTGCATTACTGTGGTTTAACCACCGTGTCACAAGACTCTTAGCCAATCTCAGTTTGAAAACGTTCAACGAAGAGACCTCGTCCTCTGCATTTCTGCAAAACTGTCGACAAGGTCCTTCCTAACCTGAGATTGTGGACGGGACCAGATGGGACCCTTGGAGAGGTGAGAGCCTCCAAAGGTGTGTTGGGTCCTTGTCTTTCTTTGGCTTATAACAGCTGCCAGAGAGAGTGACTGGCCAAGTGGGTGTGAGGAGTGCATGCAGCAGGACGGAATTCTGGCATGCTTAAAGGAAGGAGGCAGCAGTGAGAAGGAAGAAGCCCTTCTGGAAGGAATCCCAGGATACGGGACAATTCCAGGCCAGTCTCCAGCGTTCCATTCCTGGGCAAGGTATTGGATCATATGGTGGCTTCTCAGCTCTGAGAGCTCCTGAAAGAGACGGTTTATCGAACTCCATTTCAATCTGACTTGAGGCCTGGTTATAGGCTGGAGGCCACTTTGGTCCCCTTGGTGGATAAGATACACGGGGAGCTGGACAAGGGGAATAGGCCCCTGCCGGTTCTGCTGGACCTCTCAACAGCTTTCGGTACCATCGACCGCGGTGTCCTCAACTATAAAGCCCTAAAGGGCTTAGGCCCAAGTTTTCTGAAGGACCACATCTCCTTTTATGAGCCAGCTGGGGCGTTAACAACCATCAAGAGAGGCCCTTCTCTCAGTCCCACCACCTTCACAGGTGCGTCTGATGGGGATATGAGAGAGAGCCTTCTCTGTGGCTACACCTAGACTATGGAACTCCCTCCCACTGGAGGGCCAGGCTGATCCCATCTTTGCTGTCTTTATACAAGCAGGAAAATATCTCTCTCTTCGGGTGAGTTTTCCCTCAGTAACCAGCTACCTGTGTGGGATTTTTAGACAAGATTGTTATGCATTACTGCTTTGACTGGATTGTTAGTACTACTTGTGTTTTCCATGTTTGTGTTTCCATCGCTCAGAGTAACATTTTAAAAATTGCTCTTCACCTTAATATTGCCTGTTAATGAATGTAAGATGCCTCCTTATTTACTGTTCATAATTTTTAAACATCGTCTTTTAATAGTGTTAACCACCTTTGTATACATAATAAGTATTGTCTTTCATTTTGGGTCCTTTTCAAGGAGAAAGGCAGGGCAAAAATATTTTAAATACTGTAAATAAATTGTTGGTTTTTCGCTTTCATTTTTCTTTCTTAATATGATCATCTGTCTTGGGTCTTATTGAGAAAAAATATGGGGTATGAATATGTTCAATAAATAATAAAATAAAAAAATAAATATTGCATAAGGAGAGGTGGGTGGTTTCCCGCTGGCTGAAGGAGATGGGGTTTCCTTCCCAGCCCCCAAAGCAGCCAGGCTTCTTCTGTGCGAGACCCCAAAGTGGGTCTGGGGTTCCTGCCAGGGACTGACCCTGCCTTGCCCTCTGCAGACCGAGCAGAACCAGGTGGAGGAGCTGCGCCTGCGGCCGGTGGTCTCCCACGCCCAGCGGGCCTTGCCGGTGACCGAAGGCATCGTGGAGGTGCGCTACAAGGGCGGCTGGGCCCAGATATGCGACGAGAACTGGGACAGCCGGAACAGCCACGTGGTCTGCGGCATGCTGGGCTTCCCTGCGGAGAAGAAGGTCAACCGCAACTTCTACAAGTGAGTGTGGCCGGCCCCGTGGCTGCGCCCGGAGTGGGGGAATGGGCTGGTGGCGGTGGTGGCCACGGGCAGGCAGGCGTCAGGGAGGGCAGGCAGAGGGACGGTGGAGGCTGGCAGGAGTGGGCATGGATGTGAAAGAGAGGGAGGATGAGGGAGGCCCTCAGGGTCACCCTGGCAGGCCCTTCGGCGGCCTGATCCCAACGGCCCAGGGAGGCTAAGATGTCCACCGCTTCCTTGAGCCCCGAGCACCTGGGCCACCCGCGGCCAGCTCGATCGGGTTTGAGAGGCAGCCCCCCTTCCCCCTTTGGCCAAGGCCTTCTGGACGTGCCAGGAGGCCTCGGAGGTGGGTGGCTGCCCAGTGCGCTTGGATGGGCTTGGAAGGCAGTGAGTGGGGCTGACTTGCCAAGAGCTTTTTCTGTGGCTTCCTTTTGCTCACCCAGCAAGGAGTGGACGCGAGAGGAGCTTTCAAAGGCACCTGGCAGAGGGATGCCCAGCTGGGTTGGCTCCCTGGTCCTCAGTGGCTGCCCAGGGCCGTTCCCTCCCCTGAGGAAGCTGTTGTTGACTTTCCTTCTCCAGGCGGTTCAAGCGAGCAGCCAAGGCGAGGAGGGGCCGGAGGAGGCCAGGGCCCCCGAAGAGGTAACGGGGCCGGGTGGCAGGCCCCCAGGTGCTTGGCAAAGAGCAGTGGGCTGCTGCCGGCCAGGCCTGCCTCCCTGCCCCTTCTCCCCGATGGGGCTGAGCTGCCTCACTCAGGCTGGATTTCTTGGCTGCAAATCCAGCAGGTGGAGAGGCAGAAACCCCATCCCCGAACCTCGCTTCACGCTCGCCTGGTTGGAGGGCATGGGGTCCAGGCCCGATCCGAGGGCTGCACTCACCTGCTTGGGGAAGGGGTGGTGCCCTGCTGGATGCCCTAGCTGTCTTGCGGAGCAAGGGTCCTGAAAGAGGGCCATTCTCCAACTCCCCAAGACCCTCAGGAGAGGGCAAGCAGAGGCTGCTTCTTGTCCGGCCAGCACAAGAAGATCTGGTAGGCTGAGCTTGGGAGATTCCTTCTGGCGAAGGGATCGTGACCGTTACCCATTTGGGTGGGCGGGAAATGGTGTAACGTGTTGCCATGGAAACAACAAAGACACTTGTGGTACCTTCAAGGCGGACAGATTTTGTTTGGCAGGTGCTTCCTTGGGTGCACAGAGTCCAAGCTGCCGGATGTGGTGCAGGCTGCCTCTCATCACAGAGTTTGGACAGAGGGAGGGGAGCCACCGGAAAAGATGGCTGGGTTATGAAAATGGCTCGTACACTTTCAGAGGGCTGGTGAACCTAAGCCTTCTATTGAGGGCGAGCCCAGACTCTCTGAAGGAGGGCAGCTTGCACTCCCTGGAGAATCCGAGCATCGTTAAGCTGGAAAGCTCTGCCAGCTCCACTCCGTAGCCTATGAAGTCACTTCCGGTTAGCCCAGTTCCCTTCCTACTTTGGGGTTTGAGACTGTGGTGACACGCCCACCACAGGCACGACACGCCCCCTGTGTGAGCGTGACATGCCCATTGTATGTGCCGGGGGGCCGGAGATCCATATCCGTGGCCCAGTTCCGGTAAGCCCACGGACCGGCACTGGGCTGTGGACCGGGACTTGACAACCCCTGGGCTAGATAATCGATTTTATCAATAGTGTGTTTGGGGGGGGGATGCCTTCTGTCATTCAGTCATGATTCTACAGCTTTCATTGAGCATTATATCTACCCGTTTCGCATGGTCTAAACTGCACCACACTGGCCTGGTGCGTTTGCCTGCAGAGCACAACAAGACCCAGTTCTTAGTGTTTTGGATGGCTTGTCCAAACTCGTTCCCAATAGCTTTTGTCACATATGGTTCCTTGGCATAGAATTTTTGCTTGGTGTTTTGCAGTGTTTCCTATAGATTCATCTATGCATGTATTTATTTATTTAATTTAAATACTACCGCTCTAGCAAACTGCTTCTCTGGGAGATATACAATGGAAATAAAAAACAAAAATTATATAAAACATATATTATATAAAAATTAACTACTATATGTATGAGCCAATGCAAATAATCTAAGTGACTCCGTTCTGGCCCGCCTCCATAATCCGAATGAGAGTGTATGTGCTTTGAACACACCAAGCACTTGGACCGCCAGAGAATATAGCGGTGAAACCTGATGACCAGAAAAAATCTGTTCACTTTGAAGGTGCAAAAGGCAGTTTGTTGTTTTTACTGGGGCAGAATAACTTGGCTCCATTCCAAGTAATTATTCTTGTCACTCATTGTGATTCAAAGGGGTTAATTCACTAGGTTGCTTATTCTATTACATGCTGCTTTCTGTTACATTTTAGGTACCATATATTTCCATGTATAAGATATTACTTTGCTCTAAAATATTTAGATTAAAATTTTAGTGTCATCTTATACACGGAGGTAAGCAGAGGGGTAGGGATCAAAGCGCTTTGATCCTTGCTTTCCCCCTCCACTTTTTGCAAGGGAAATGGAGGGGGAAAGCACTTTCTTTTGGAAGAAGAAAGTAGAGGGGAAAAGCAGGAATAGCTTTGATGAATCGCTTTGATGACTCCTGCTTTTCCCCTCCACTTTCTTCCAAAGAAAGAAATTCTGGGCTAGAAAAAGTGGAGGGGCGTCTTATACGTGGGGATGTATTATGCACAGAAAAATACGATATTCGATACATGCACACATCTAAAAACATATGCAAACAGCCTATATCTTTTTCATGGAGGAAATCCCCCCCCAACAGTAACATATTTGTTATGGGGAGAGTTTTTACTCATACGAAAGCATTGCCCACTTTGCCACACGCACACTATTAACAACGTGAGGAGTAAATGCCACTCTGTGCCACATGCGCCTTCCCACCGGTGGAAGGAAGCTGTGCCTCTCAGGGCCCTGGAGGAGAAAAGCCGTCCCTGCCAAGGAGGGGGATGAGGGACACGGAGACCCTTTTCAGGGTGAAGGCAGTGGAGGAGGAGGGACGTGGCCTGCCCTCATAGGACCCTGCCCATCCCCAGCCACGCGAGGGCTGCTTGGGGATCGCAGAAGGAGCAGCGTTGTGGGGCAGGGTTGATGCAGAGCGTCACTCGGTTTGTGTTTGCAGCCAGAGCGGGTGGGGGGGGAGGGGAGGGAGGGAAGCCAGGTGGGGACTGGCACCCTGGTGGGCCCTTGGAGGGATGGTTCCTGGAGAAGGAGCAGGAGAGTCAGAGTGGGACCAGGGAAGCACGGAGAGCCCACCTGGGACAAGAAAGGATGCCCTGGCACTACCCGGAGCCTTGATACTTTCCAGCCGTGGCCTAGAGTCCAGGCAGGCCGTTCCCCCCCCCCCACCCGTCTCAAGTGGAGCAGAAGAGAAACCCGAATGGTCCAGGGAAGTGAGCCGGGGCCCCTGGAAAGAGGCGGATGGAAATCTGGCAACGGCAGCTGCAGACAAAGCCGGCAGTGTGCGCCGTCCGGCCAGAGAAGGCTCAGCCATGAATCACCTGGGGGCAAGGCCACCCCCCCCCTTCGCTGTCTGAGAGCTCAGAAGACAGATATATCTTTGGTGGCTGAGCACCCACGTCCTGCCAGGGAGAGGCCTGGCTGTCTAGTGCCTGCCTGCGCCTGGCCGGGGGCCCTCGCCCCTCTTCCGGCCATTTCCCTCCCCACCCCCACCCCCACCCCCGGCAAGGAGCTGCTAAAGCACCCAGAACTTCTTCCGTTAGAGGAAGTGGGACTGGGATGTGATTTTCGGGTGGCCTCCGAGCGGGTTAATCCTTGGATAGGGAAAGAACAGGAAGGTTTCTCTTCCCCTCTTCCAGAAAACGAAGACTCCAAAGGTCATCTGTCTGGTGAAGCTATTGGCCAGTCAACCCAAGCTCGTGGCAGGAAGCCGTCCTTCGACCGGCCACTGACTGGCTTTGGGGCCTCTAGTTCTGTCCGGCCCAACATCACTGGCAGCAGGGGCTTGGCAGGGCCCTGAGCAGGCAGAGAAGGGTCTTTCCGGGCCATGGCGCTCCTTCCTTCCTTCCTTCCTTCCTTCCTTCCTTCCTTCCTTCCTTCCTTCCTTCCTTCCTTCCTGCCTGCCTGCCTGCCTGCCTGCCTGCCTGCCTGCCTGCCTGCCTGCCTGCCTGCCTGCCTGCCTGCCTGCCTGCTGGGCGCTCAGAACCTTCCTTGCACCAAGGGTGGCTCGGCCACCCACAAACCCTCCTTCCTCTGGAGGTTGCTTGTGAGCCACGTGCATGGCGTGGACTCCCCTGCCTTCGCCGCGTCCTCCTCCTCCAGAGGCAGCTGCCTGGCCGTGCACCTCTGCCAGCTGTGGCCAGGGAGAAAGCGGCTGGAAGGCAGCCCATGCCCAGCTTGGCTCTCCCGGGCATCCTCAGAGACAGCGCACTGGACTGCTGGGGAAGGGGTGGCTGCCCGATCCCAGGCAGGCAGGCAGGCAGGAAGGAGGGCCTCACACTCCTCTCTGTGTTAGAAAGCCATAGAAAGAGCGTGGGGGCGGTGGGGGGTGGCATCATCATAATCCTCCCCACTTGATGGCCCCTCAGTCTTGTGTCCTGGCGGAACGGATGCCAGGCTCGGTTCTGGGCAGTGGGGCTGCATGGCGCCGCAGAGACCCTTGGCCAAATCCATTCCACACCAAGGGGCGGGTTGGTCAGGGGAGGGGGGGGATTTGGCGCACGAGGCCTCGGGCCGCGGAGGGTGGCAGTCGGCGCCTTCACGCTGCTTGTCCTCTGTCTGTTTTCCAGGCGGGTTTCCAAGCCCCACCACCCCAAACCTAGACGCTGGGAGGACTTTAGGGGCAAGAAGAGGTAATGGGGTCTGGCAGGTGCCCTGTGCGTGGCCGAGGCCAGCCAGGCCCTGCCGGAGGTTGCGTGGCCACTCAGGGTGGCCGGGCTCGGCTTCTGGAGGAGAGGAGGCCTTGGCTGAGCCCCGTCCGGATCCAGAATGGCTGAGCACCCTCTGGGACGTGGTGGTGGCACCAGGCAAGGCGGTGGGCTCCCGCCGGTTTATGGCGATGGCCCTCCCTGAGGCTGGCCCTTCTTCCCCCCCCCCCCCAATAGGCTGTACCTGGAGCGCCAGCAGCCTGCCTACCGGCTGCACTCCGTGGCCTGCACGGGGACGGAGGTCCACCTTTCCATGTGCTCCTTTGAGTTCTACAAGGGGAACGCCACGGGGGCCTGTAAGGGGGGGATGCCGGCTGTGGTGAGCTGCGTGCCCGGGCCCCTCTTTGCCCCCGGCCAGGCCCAGAAGCAGAAGAGGAGGCGGCAGCAGCAGCAGCAGCAGCAGCAGCAGGACCAGCGGCAGGTGAGCAGACCCTGCTTGTGAGTAAGCCAGGTGCCCGGAGGGCCTTGCCCACCTTGCAGGTGCAGAGAAGGCCGCTCTGCCTCTTCTGGGGCGGGGGGAGAGCACAAAAGCTGGGCACGGGGGGAGAGTTTCCTGTGGGGCTGAGCCTTCTTACCTCTGCCCCAGCATCGTGTCCGTCTGAAGGGTGGGGCCGGGACCGGAGAGGGGCGCGTGGAGGTGCTGAAGAAGGGCGAGTGGGGCACCGTCTGTGACGACCGCTGGAACCTGGTCTCCGCCAGCGTCGTTTGCCGTGAGCTGGGCTTTGGGAGCGCCAAGGAGGCCCTGACGGGCGCGCGCATGGGCCAAGGTAGGTCGGCCACGGGGTGGGGAAACAGGGCCTGTGCAGGGCGACTCTCGAGGTCGCATCCTGCTCTAGTTCCTCAGTGCAGAAATGGTTCCTGCGGGACCGTTCCTGGCCGCCTGAAGGCGCAGAGTGGATTTATTGGGTTACCCACATCAGCAGGCGCAGGGCTAGGGCTGTCCTTCCGTTACTGATTGCCCTTTGCCTTCCATTATGTGCGACGACGGATGAGAGCCGTGTCCTTCTCTCCGTCTTGCCTCCCACCCAGTCCCCTCAAAACACTTCTCTTTCCTCGCCTGTTCAGGAGCGCTTGCTCCTTCATGCCCAGCGGGGAAGGGAGCCATCAGAGCAGAGAAGCTGGGAAAGGGAGAAAAGAAAAGAAAAAAGCGAGGGGACAGTGTGGAGAAGAGAACTTCCCAACGGCCAGAGCAGCCCATGGAGCCCATGGAGGAGGTGGGGAGCACTCCAAGGCTGGAGACCCTCCAGAGAAAATTTAGACGTCCCTCCCTCCGATCTGCTTTGAATGGGATTCCTGCCCTTGAGCAGGGGGTCGGGCCCCGTGGCCTTAGACGCCCCTTCCAGCTCCAGGATTCTATGAAATAAAACAAAGGAAGAGTGACAGGTTTCTAAACCACTCAGAAGCCATTTCCACGTATGAAGTAGAACAGAAGTGGCCAGCGTACTTAATTAAAATAAGTACTTATGGTGGAAATAAGAAGGACATGCTTAGTAGCATCAGCATCAGAAGGTTAAATGCCTCTTTTTTAGCACTGCTAGAAAGTTACCCCCCCCCACATTCCACAAAAAAGCCCCACCCAACGGCCCGGGTGCAGCCGCTGGCCATAGTTTTGGGCATGTGGGACATCCCCTCCCAGCGATGGTGCCAGGCAGGGAGGGGCGGCTTTGAAGGGGGTGGGCTGGGGTGGGGGTCCTGCTCATTGCCCTCTGTCCGGCAGGCATGGGTGCAATCCACATGAACGAGGTGCAGTGCCTGGGCCCTGAGAAGTCCCTCTGGAGTTGCCCGCACAAGAACATCACCCGGGAGGACTGCAAGCACTCAGAGGATGCCGGCGTCCGCTGCAACATCCCTTACATGGGCTATGAGACCACGGTGAGCCCCGGGTGAGGCACTCCCTGGAGGGGGGGGCGGGTGGGGGGGCAGGTGGGGGATCCATCAGTCCTGCCCTCTTCCTTTCCCCTCCCCAGAGGTGGAAGGCCCAGGGGCAGATCCAGAGGCCCCCACCCTGGCGGTTCCCCCCCCCCGCCCAGTGGGGCCATACTCCTTCCTGCCTACCCTAGGTGTACTGCTGCCACCTTTTGAGACAGGATCTGCCCCTCCCACCCCATTGCAAAGCGGCCCTGGGCCTCCCCGTCCACCCCCAGCCCCAAATCCATCGGCTGCCTCACTGCTTCCAGCCAGGCGAGGGGAGGGGGCGAGGACTTCTCTCTCAGAGGCACCCCACAGCCAAGAGCGGTGGGTCTGGCATGAGTGGGTTCTGGCCTCCAGCACCTCTTGCAGTCCACTGCTTTCGGGGGGGGGGGGGACATTTTTACTGGCTCTTTTGGGAAGCAGAGAGGGAGTGTGTGTGTGCGTGCATGTGCGTTTGTGGTGCGTGTGCATGTGCGTCTAGTCAGTGAGGCAGGTCTTCCCAGCTTGGAGCAAAATGAATGTCAGCCAGACTGAGTGAATGCCAAGGGGAGAGCTTGGGCATGGCCAGTGACGTCAATGTCTGGAACAAGTAGCTTTTTAAGCAAGGTGACGGTAGTGATGCTACATGTCAAGAATAACATAAGGAGTCTGAAAATGAGCACTTCAAAGATTTAAGAAGTATTGTTTTTTCTAATTCCTTCACTATATTATCTTTATGGTAGATGAAGTGAGGCAGGACAGTTGTGGGGGGAGGATTTGGCAAAGGGGGGGGTCCTAATAGGCATGAAGACAAGAGAAGAAGGAGTCAAAGACAAACGGCAGCCAGCCCGTGAAGAGGAGCAGGATGATTCGGTGTGGCAAAGCAAGGAGGCGGTCCTTAAGCTAGCTGGGACCCAAGCTGTTTAGGGCTTTATTGGTTTAGACCAGCACTTTGGATTGTGCCCAGAAACCAACTGGTAAGGAGTGGAGCTGGCTGCAACAGGGGAGTTACGTCACCCCTGACATCCGCCCTGGCCAGCAATCCGGCTGCTGCGTTTTGGACCCACTGAAGTTTCTTGACACTTTCTGACCGCAGTCCCACATAGAGCGTGTTGCCGTCATCCAGCTGGCAAATAACGACGGTATGTGTCACTGTGGCCTCTGCAGGAACAGGCGCAGCTGGCACACTCGTTTCAAGGGTGCAAAAGCACTCTTGGAAAAACCCCAAAACCTGGGTGTCCAGAGGAATTGAGGAGGATGCCCAAGGTGTGAGCCTGAGTTTTCAGAGGGGGGGTGTAACCCCAACCAGCACAAGCGGCATTATGTCTTCCTTGATCTGCCTTTCGGCTGGCCAGGAGCTCCTCTGTCTTGTCTGGATTAAGTTTCGGTTCATTCACTCCATGCCATGTATCATGGACATCAAAACTGGAGGGACCATCTTGACCTGGGGAGGAATTTGGCAGCCCTCCCCTTTCACACACCCCAGAAAGAGGGCTCGACACTCAGGCAGCCCCGAACAGGGAGACCAAAGGACCCCCCCCAGCTGAGTTCCTCCCCTCCACTGACTTGGCTTCTCTCCCCCCCCCGCCCCTGTTTCTCCACAGATCCGCTTGAGTGGGGGCCGCAGTCGCTCTGAGGGGCGGGTCGAAGTGGCTTTAGGGGCTGGGAGCAATGGGGCCCACACGTGGGGCTTGATTTGCGGAGAAGGCTGGGGCACCCTGGAAGCCGCGGTGGCTTGCCGCCAGCTGGGGCTGGGGTTTGCCAACCACGGCTTGCAAGTAGGTAGTGGCTCCGAGTCGCTGTGGCCACGGCTTGCTCCGCTTTTCTGCTCTGCTCACCACCCAGCTGGGCTTCACCAACAACACCCACTGCAGCCGCTGAATGTGCTACTTCTGGTCATGCCGCAGCCGCCGCCCCCCTCTGGGGGGGCTCACCCCATCGGGCAGCTCTGGCCGAGGCAGGGGAACGCATGGCCAAGCGAGGGGGTGGGGGTGACGCCTGCATGCTCACTGCCCCGGGGCTTCTCCACAGATTCGCCTGGTCGGTGGCCGAACGGCCTTTGAGGGCCGGGTGGAAGTGAAAGCCTCCGGCCGGTGGGGCACCGTGTGCAGCATGGGCTGGAGCACCACGGAAGCCATGGTCGCCTGTCGTCAGCTGGGCCTGGGCTATGCCATGCATGCCGTGACGGTAGGTGGAGGGCCGAGAGGGGTCGCCAGCCGGCCAGGAGAAGAGGGCGGGTGGGCGGGCTGGGAAGGGGCAGCTGTGCTGGGAAGAGCAGTGGTAGGACGCGCACGCCTGCATGCCTGCATGGGCCCACATAGGGCGCAGGGTGGTGGGAGGGGGCTTGGCACAGGGCGGTTTGAGGGGGCAAGCTGTCCTGGTGTCCCAGTCACTTGTCTATTGTGCCATCTCTCCAAGGAAACATGGTACTGGGATGCCAGCAATGTGACCGAGATGGTGCTGAGCGGCGTGAAGTGTGCGGGCCACGAGATGACGCTGAGCCACTGCCAGCACCACAGCACAGTCAGCTGCCAGAAGACGGGCACTCGCTTTGCAGCTGGCGTCATCTGCTCTGAGAGTGAGAGGAGCAAGGGGGTGATCTGGGGCCGGGGGGGGGAAGGAGGGGGAGGGGAAGTGGAAGGCAGAGCGGGGCACCCCCTCTTTAATCAGCTAGCACCCAGCATCTAGCAGCAAGCCTCGGAAGGCACTTCCGTATGAGGAGGAGGCCAGAGGGGGCTGCAGGACCAGGGCGGTGCAAGAGACAGGTTCCCGGTTGGGCTTCTCCTCCCCCTGCCTAGGAACCCATGGCTGGTCCTTCCCTCTCTGCTCTGGGGCAGCTGCTGTGCCCTCCTCCCCACACCGGCCATCCTCTTCCTCATCTCCTTGCAGCTGCCTCAGATCTGCTCCTCCATGCACCACTGGTGCAGGAGACGGCCTACATCGAGGACCGCCCTCTACACATGCTCTACTGTGCTGCGGAGGAGAACTGCCTCTCCAGCAGTGCCCGCAATGCCAACTGGCCCTATGGACACCGCCGCCTCCTGCGCTTCTCCTCCCAGATCCACAATAATGGCCGAGCGGACTTCCGTCCCAAGGCAGGACGCCACTCCTGGGTCTGGCATGAATGCCACGGGTAAGGGGTAGCTGGCCTGGGTAGCCCTGGCTTTTGAGGGCATGCTGGTCTAGGAAGTACAGGGGGTCCCTGGCCACTGAGACCGTCCCTCCCTCTCAGCCCCCAAACCTTTTCCCCTGCTTTTTGGCTCCTTCCCTCCATTGCCATTCACTGCCCATGGCTTCTCACCCAACAGGCACTACCACAGCATGGACATCTTCACCTACTATGACCTCCTGACATCAAATGGCACCAAGGTAGCCGAGGGGCACAAGGCCAGCTTTTGCCTGGAGGACACGGAGTGTGAAGAAGGTCAGTGTGACTTCACAAAAGGCTCGGGGAGGACGCCAAAACCAAGAGAGAGAGAGAGAGAGAGAGAGAGACATGTACAGGAAGTGGAAAGAAGGCCAGGCCAAAGGATAAGTACAGACAAGGAGCAAGGAGATGCAGGGATAGCCTCAGGAGGGAAAAAACAGAGAATGAGCTGAGGTTAACTAGGGACACTAAAAGCAACAAAAAAGCATTCTTCAGGTATGTGAGTCGCAAACGACGAAGCAAAGACAGAGTGGCATGACTTTGCAGTGGAGATGGAAAAATGATAACAGATAAAGAAAAGGCAGAGGGACTCAATTACTAATTTAATTCTGTCTTTTTGCATAAGATAGATGATGAACTTCCAAACAAATTGGAAGTGAAAGGGAGGGGGCAGGATTGCAGCTGGAAATGGATAAACAAATAGTCAAGGAATATCTTACCACCTTGAATGAGTTCAAATCTCCCAAGGTTGGATGAAGTGCATCTGAGAGTACAGAAGGAACTGGCTGAAAAACTCTCAGCCGTCCTGAGTAGACGCTGTCTAGGGGGGCGGGGTAGAAATCTAATAAATAAATAAATAAAACCACTATCCCTTATATTTTGGAAATCGTGGAAAACGGGTGAGGTGCCAGGAGACTGGAGGAGGGCCAATGTGGTCCCTATCTTCAAAAAGGGCAAAAGAGAGGAACCTGGGAACTATAGGCCAGTCAGCCTGATATCAATCCCAGACAAAATTCGGGAACAGATAGTGAAGCGGTCCTTGTGCAAGCACCTAGAAAACAAGGCAGTAATGACTAGAACCCTACATGGATTTGTGAAGAACAAATCCTGCCAAACTCATTTGATCTTGTTTCTTGATCAGGTCACCTCCCTGATAGACAGAGGGAATGCTGTAGACGTAGTACAGTATATCTTGACTTCAAGAAAGCTTTTGACAAAGTGCCCCATGAGATCCTGATTAGCAAACTAATTAGGTGTGGGCTGGATAGATCAAGTGTCAGGTGGATACACAGTTGGCTACAGAATCGTATTCAGAGGGTGATGATTAATGAGTCACAAATGGGGTACCCCAAGGCTCAGTCCTGGAACCTGGAATTTTTATTAATGGCTTGAATGAGGGAATGCTTGTCAAATTTGCAGATGATACCAAATTGGGTGGACTAGCAAATACTCTAGAAGACAGAAACAAAATTCAAAATGACCTTGATAGGATGGAGCACTGGGCCAAAAACAACAGCATGCAATTCAACGGGGATAAGTGCAAAGCTCTGCACCTTGGAAAAAGAAGCCAATTGCACATTTACAAGATGGGGGATCCCTGGCTCAGCAAAACTAAGAGCGAGAAGGATCTTGGAATTGTAGATCACAAGCTAAATATGAGCCAACAGTGTGATGTGGCTACATAAAAGGCAAATGCTATTTCAGGCTGCATTAATAGAAATACAGTTTCCAAATCCCACAAGGTGCTAGTCCCCCCTCTATTCAGCACTGGTTAGGCCTCAACTTGAGTATTATGTCCAGTCCTGGACACCACACTTCAAGAAGGATGCTGACAAATTGGAACCAGTTCAGAGGGCAACAAGGATGATCAGGGGCTCGGAAACCGAGCCCTATGAGGGAAGAATGAAAAAACTAGGTATGTTTAGCCTTAAGAGAAGAAGACAGAAGGAAGATAGGATAACACTTTTCAAACATTTGAAAGGCTGTCATACAAAGGAGGGGCAGGATCTGTTCTCGATCACCCCAGAGTGCAGGACAGGCAACAATGGGCTCAAGGAGATTTCATTTGAATATCAGGAAAAACTTCCTGTTAAGAGCAGTACGACAGTGGAACCCGTTACCCCAGGAGCTGGTGACTGCTTCAGCACTGGAGGCATTGAAGAAAAAGATCATCACCTGGCAAGATATGCTTTGTTGGTATTCCTGCATTGAGCAGGGGGTTGGACTTGATGGCCTTATAGGCCCCTTCCAACTTCACTTTTCTATTATTTTTATGAAGGTGGGAGCGTCCGGGCATCCATCCTAGGGTGCCAGATGGGCCTCCAGGAGAGAAGGGAGATTTTGAGAAGAAGGAGCCGAAAGGCCTGGCCCCGAGACCCTGGATCCTGCCCAATTGCGCAGGAAGGCGATCCCCCCCCCTTGCACCTGCGGGGCGCATACACCCGCAGCTATAGACTCAGCAGTCCTGGGACAGAACGACCGGGAGCTCTTCCAGAAATCTGGGTTCATGACCCATTTGTCTCCCCTCCTTTTGGGCAGATGTGAGCAAGCGCTACGAGTGTGCGAACTTTGGGGAGCAGGGCATCACGGTGGGTTGCTGGGACCTCTATCGTCACGACATTGACTGCCAGTGGATTGACATCACGGACGTCAAGGCTGGGAACTACATCTTGCAGGTGAGCCACGGGGGGGGGGGGGCGGTTGCTGAGAGGCGGAGGGCCAGAGGCCCCTTCTCCCCTCTGCCCCAGTTTGGTAAGGAGAGAGGAAAGGAAAACACGGTGCATTGCTGGGGACGCCGATTTCCCAGCATGGTCTTTCCTGCTTCTTTATCTCAGCCTCAGGAGGTGCAAAGGGCCATGAAGAGCCTGTGTCATCATCACAATCATCCTCATCACTTGTGCAGTCTCTCTTAAGCAAGGCAGGAGGGGGAGGGGGGTTAAGGGGTATCCAGAAACAGGTGCCCAGCCAGGGAACCCCCGAGAGCAAGAGGGAGAGATTTCTCTTTGCCTCTGAAAATGTCCCCGAGTGCTCAGCAGGACCATCTGTCTGGCAACGTGGTCTTTACCGAAATTCAGGCCTTTTCGGGGAGGGCCTTTTAGCCATCACACCCCAGTGTGTCACCCTCCCTGAATCCTGCTTCTCCAGAGCGAGGACACAGTGGGCATGCGACCCACAGGAAACCACGCTTAGCCAGAACTGCCCCAGCGCCTCGGGGACTCCCCTGGCCATTCATGGGCACTGAAGCGACCAACATGACTTTGACCCAACTCCGGGAGGCAGTGGAAGACAGGAGGGCCTGGCGTGTGCTCTGGTCCATGGGGGTCACGAAGAGTCGGGCACGACTGAAGGACTAAATGACGACGGCAGCAGGCAGCAAACAGTAAAGCTAAACGGTGCCGGCTAGACACACAGGAAATCCAGACTTCACTGGCCAAGGCCTCACCGCCAGGAAAAGCAACAGGAACTGAAACAGAAAGCCAAGGCATGAGCTATGATGTGAGGCCCTTTGCGCCTGAGCCCTTGCGCAGGCCGGGTGGTACCCAGGGACAGACTACTGTAAAGGCCGTCCCTGCCAGACCTCTCAGGCACTTTGGTCTGCCTGCTGGGGCACAGAATTCTAGAAGAGTGAAGTTGGAAGGGGGGCCTGGAAGGCTGGCTGGTCCAATCCACCCCCCCCCCCGCTTGAGACAGGGATCCAAACCCAAGGAGATCTCAGGCCCTACGCCCGGTTCTGGCCCCACGCCCGGTGAAAGGAATGGGTAGAAGCACAGCGGGTGCTCCTGCCACCCTCAGGGAGGGAGGGCCGGCTCATGGGATATGGCAGCTGCCTTAGGGTGGGTGGGCGGTCTTGGGGGGGGCAGAAGCAGAAAGGGTGCAAAGAGGGCAGCCACCACCCAGCTTGGCCCCAGGGTGGTTGGAGCTGGGCTCTTTCTGGCCTCGCTCTTTGGCGTACCTGGCTTTTCTCCCACAGAAGGGCATGGAAAGAAGTGGAAATTTGTGCAACAAAGCAGAGGCCTTGCGGTGGGGGGGGGGGGAGGAAAAATGAGGAGGTCTTATGGGCTGAAGCCTCGCTGGGGAGAGAAAACACCCAATCGCCTTTCTTTACGTTCTGCACAGGATGGGGTGGAGGACGTGCAGCCACCGGGGGGGGGCCTCCGAGGGTGTGTGTGTGTGTGGGGGGGGCCACAGGGCTGTTCCCTCACTCGGTCCCCGATCTCTAGGTGGTGATCAACCCCCGATACGAAGTGGCCGAGAGCGACTTCACCAACAACGCCATGAAGTGCAACTGCAAGTACGACGGCCACCGGATCTGGGTGCACAGCTGCCACATCGGTACTGCCTGGCTGGGTCACGGCCGTGGAGGGAGGGACGCTTGAGCGGGGCGGAGGGGGGGGCTGCAGAGGCCCCCTCTGGGGTGGGGAGGGGCCTTCACAGCCTCCTTTGTTCTCACAGGTGATGCCCTCAGCGAGGAGGCCAACCGGCGCTTTGAACAATACCCTGGACAGCTCAACAACCAGATTGTGTAGCAGCCCAGCCCAAGCCCAGCCCCACCCCCCCCAGCCGACTCCGGCCCACGGGAGCGGCTGCCTGTGGTGGTGACCTGCACACCCATGGGCAGAAGAGGTGGGTGGGGCTGGTGCCCCACGTCCGAGGCCGAGACGAGAGAGCAGCTCCCCTGCAAAGAGGCCATTTCATTGGGGGGGGGAGAGACGGCCACAGACCCCCCCCCCGTGGCTTGCCATCTCACAGCTGCGGTCTTCCTCCTGCCCACAAGGAGGAGGAGGAGCAGCAACAGCTGGCAGGAGACCCAAACCCAGCCTGGCCCCTCTGTGGGTGGGAGGCCGAGGGTCAAGGGAAGGCTGCCCTGGACCACAAGCCCCCCCCCACGCCCCTCTGCCTCTTGCTCTTCCACAACTTCCTCTGGTGCTCAAGCCATGGCTGGGGAAGGACTCAGGACCAAGGGCGAGGCCGCGTCATTCATAAAGTCAAAACTTCCTTTATCCAGACCTGCCGCCCGGCTGTGTTTCTATGAGGTTGGGCTCGGGGTGGGTCTCGGTCCTCAGGCACCCCTCCCACCTTCTCCGGATCATGGCCAGCTGGGCCTGGACAGCTGGGTCAGCCCCATTCTACCCATCCGGGCACCCTGGGTAGCCCGTCTTCCCTGCTGCCACCCAGCTGGGGCACCAGGAGGCCCACCTGGCAAGCCACAGCGGGGTCAGTGGGGCTCCAAAATGGGGCGCAGGTGCCAACGTCAGCTCGCCTCAGAGGGCAAGGCTGCCAAGGGGGAGAAGTCAAGCAAAAGGGATGCATTCAGACCCACCGCTCTCCTAGTCCAGCAGAGCCCCGTGAGAAAGGCTACCTGGCCCCATGCTCACCTGAGCACCCAATGCTCCCCCACCTGAGCCCGGATTTCTTCCACGGCAGGCAGTGAAGGAGAGGCCTCTCTGGGCAGCCAGCAGTGGGGGAGATCCCTCCGCGTCCCCTATCTGCAGCCAACCTCTCAAAACGAACAGGCCCCCAAAGCGACCACCTGCTCCCTTGCTGGCTTTAAGGGGCTGAGCTGGAGAGCTGGCCAAGCACTCCTCCCAGGGACTGCAAGCGGGTGTGGGTGTGTCTCAGGGGTGTTTTGGGGGGAGGGGAGAGGCACATGACAACATGTCCTGTGGGGGACAAGCCAGCGGATCCGGCCCAGAGTAACTGGCCTTGAAGCTGGCTCAGAAGAGAGGGAGCAAATACAGGCTCCCCAGGCAGACGGGCTGGTGAGGCAGAGGGACAGCTGTGTTGGGGAGATGCTGCCATTGCACTCCCCACCCCCACCCCGCCACCACCCGCTTGGCCAAGCACCGATCACCCTCCCTCCCTGGAGAAAGGTGACATCAAGCAGCAGCTCACTAAGCACCCAGGGATCTCTCTCTCTGATGCCGCCTGTCGCTGGGCACCTTCTGCGCATACAGCTTGTAGGTCCAGTTGTTGGGGGAAAAGAGACAAAGCATTAAGGGAGATCCCTGTCACCCCACTCACCACCACCCCCGCAAAAGCCACCATGCCCAACAGAAGGCTGCCTGGTTTTGCAGCTTGGAGAACGAACTGCCACAGCCCAGCAGTAGAAGCAAGACACAAGGACCTCAGCATCTGGAGTCTGGATTTATTTTAGCAGCCACTGAGGAAAGAGAGAGAAAAGCCGAGGTCTTCTGCCACCTTTCCTGGGCGTGCTGTGAAGGCATGGCCGTCTTGGGACCACTGGATTCGTGGCAGAAGCAGCCACAGCCCTTCCTGGCTCTGCGCTCTCTGGGTGGGCCGGATATTCCCCCCCTCCAAATCCCTGGCAAACGTAGGCACTTGCTGCTATTGTTGTCGTCTTGGGTTACCCCTACCCACCCAGGGCTCGAGAGGGGACACAGCTGCACCTTGGTTTCTGCACCAGTCTTTGTCAGGGAGGTCCAGGCCATGTGGTGCTGGGGAGGGGAGGCTGGGAACACAGTGTCCTGTGACTCCGTCAGGTCTGGAGCAGTTGGGCGCCAAAGAAAAAAGACACACTTGTGCCAGTCTTAGGTGCGCATCTTCCATGCTACTCTGTCTTAGAAGATACAAATCCAGCCAGCGAGGGAAACAGGAGAGAGCAGAGGGCCTCAGGCAACCATTTTAAAGATCAGAAACAGGCCCTTCCTCTGATGCAGGTGGTTACTGAGACAGGCACCTGCCTCCCCCTTCCAGCAAGAGAAAAGGCGGGCGGCCACCTGCTCTGCTCCCAAGGCACCGGGTCTGTTTCCAGGCGCAGGGGGAGGCGGCTGCAGCTTCAGTAGACGCAGCGGTTACTCGGTGACCTCAGGGGTGATGGTCAGCAGCAATGCCTCGTAACTACGGCGCACCAGCAGGGTGAGGTGGGCCTGGCTGCGCACCGCTTCGTAGACATCCTCTGCCCGCTTGGCCGCCTGGCCATTGATCTCCACCACTACATCGCCCGCCTTGAGTCCGGCCCTGGAGGGAGAGCGGCACAAGGTGGAAGAGAACGGAGAAAGAACGAGGCTGACCCATTCACTCGGGGGGTGGGGTGGCACATGGAAGTAGAGATCTGGTGCTACCCGCGAGCCCCTCCCTTCACATCCGATTGTGCTCCAACTTACTGGTGGGCCGGGGAGCCAATGATCACTTTGTGGATAAGGACCCCGTGGGTCACATCGGGAAAGGCCGGGTCCCTTATCTTCAGCTCAGAAAGGATGCTGCAGGGTAAAAGGGGTGCGTGTGTCATAAGAACAGCCTCTTTGAGCTTTCGTTGATCCGGTATTCCCACCGCCACCTGTGTTCCTTCAGCTGCCCAACCATCCTTTTTTCTGTTTGCAAAGCCTTGGCAGCAGAGAACCTGCAGTGGCCAAAAGGAAGCCGCCTCGCCTCCAGACAGCACAGCAAGCCAGGGGAACGGCTCCCCACTGGCACCCGGAGGCCACGGGCTCCTGACCCCACCCCAGCCTCAGCGCGGGCCTCGACTGGGCCTCCTGCTCTGGCAGGGCCACAGCCTGGCACCTTCTCCTCGCCTACGGATCTCGGCATCGCAGGGCCAGCCGCCTAAGGGCTTGGTCCCTGGGTCTGAACCTTGGTCCTGCACCCTATGCTCCAGATGTTGTGTTACCTGGAGCTGGAGGGAGGGCAGCTCTGCCGGCCTGACTCACTGCACAGCCTGATCCCAGCCTGCCTTGCGGGGAAGATGGCACGCACACCCGCAGCTTCTGAGTCCCAGACTGCCAGCCACAGAGGATTTGGGGTGGGGGGTGGGGAGACCCACACAACAGCGAGAAGACTGAGGCCAGGAGCCCCTACCTGGGGGTTAGGGTCAGCATCATCACCCCAATGTAGCGCCTCTTTCCTTCTGTGCTGCCAAACCAAGAATCTGCGACAGGAGAAACAGTCATTGCCAGAGATTGATGATTGACTGATTGATTGACTGATTGATTGATTTAATTTATATGCCGCCCACTCTACCCAGAGATCTCTGGGCGGCTTACAACAATTAAAATTCAATTAAGATACAATAAAAGATAAAATGATTAAAATACAATTAATATTGCCATCAGGACCCACAGTTGATGTTATTTCAATTAAAAGCCTTCTGGAACAGATGTACCTCAAAGGACTCAAGCCCTCCGCCCCGGAACCCCAACACCCAGAAGCCCTCTCAGATTACCCATAGCTCTGCAGCACAAACATCCGAAGAGTCGAGAATGAAGCCCCCGTAGGTCTGCCTCGGGGAGCAAGAAGCTGGAGGGGAGCCCTTGGGCCCTCCAGCTCCCCAAAGTTTCAACCAGCATGACCCATAGGAAGAGGCAATGGGCATGGCAGTCCTCCTACTAAACATCTCAATGGAACTGCCCAGCTACGGGGAAGGGAATTTGAGACTACAGGCAACGCGGCACACCCGTCCCCACAGGTTCCAGGCCCAGGCCACATCTGGAGGCCGAGAAGAGCCAGGAGGAAGGAGCCCCACCAACATACCCTTGCGCTTCTCCCCTTGCTCCAAGAAGGCCCGCAGTCGGTCAGAGGGAATGGCAAAGGAGATCCCGGCCGTCACCTTCATGGTATTGACTCCGATCACTTCACCATCCTAGGAAAGAGCCAAGACCCAGCGCAGCCTCCATGATTCACCTTTGGGGAAGGGAAGGAAGATGCTGCCCCCCCTCCCAGGTTGGGCAAAGCCGCTCCCCATAGCAGTGGGTGGAAAAGCGCATCCTCAGCCCCCCCCCTTTAGCCAGAAGGACCTCCCCTACAGAAAGGCCCCAGAGAAAAGCTTGGGAGGAGGTGAAAGCCCCCGCCGCAGGAGCAGAGCCCAGCAGAGGCCCGGCCAAAAACTCACCAAGTTGACGAGGGGCCCCCCGGAGTTCCCAAACTGCAGAGGCAGAGAACGAGGAGTCATTACCCAGACCCCACGGCTCCCTAGACCCAGAGGGGGCTTCAGGAAGCACCGACTCCTCCCAATCCGGGAAGGCAGTTGGGGGGGGGGGGAGGTGAGGAAGCCCCTCCCTGCAGTCCCTGCTTACATCAATGGCCGCATCTGTCTGGATGTACTCCATGTTGGAAGAGGCCAGGCCCAGCTCCCGGCCGCCCCGCTGGGCTGAGCTGACGATGCCTGAGGTGATGGTGTTCTGCAGAGCGAAGGGGCTGCCCATGGCCACCACAAACTCCCCCTGGCGCACCTCCGAGGAGCGGCCCAAGGGCAGTGTCGGCAGGGGGTGCTGTGGGCACAGGCAGGTAGGCAGAGGGTCAGCACCAGGGTCCAAAGCACCACGTCCTGGGCTGCCCACCCCCTGAAGAAGCACTCGGTTATCTCCTGGGTCCCTATGCGGCCCTCGGGTGACTCTCCAGTCCAGACTCAGGACCCTCTCCCGATAGTAGATCTGGGGCAGGCAGAAGGCCAAAGAGGGAGCCCAGCCAGCACTTCCCAAGCACTAGCGTCCTCAGAACCAGCTGGCCGGCCAGCAGGGCAGGGCTCAGCCGCGCTCAGGGTGGCTCTCGCCCGGCAGGGCCGGCTTCCTCGCTGCAAGGGCACCACCTGGAGAGTCCAACCTACAAGGCACTCTGTCTACAGGGGCATACACCCCCTCCTCCCCGGGCCTTGGCTAGGGGCCTCCCCCTCGGCATCCCCCAACCTCTGACCCGTCCGCTCGCCCCGGGCCCGCCCGTCTGCCGACTGACCTTCGGGCTGATCTTGATGGTGGCAATGTCGGCCACCTGGTCCACATGCCGCACCACCGCGTCGTAGAGCTCCCCGCTGGCCAGCCGCACCCTCACCCGCCTCCGGTTGGCCACGACGTGGGCGTTGGTCACAATCAGCCCATCTGCCGACACCACGAAGCCTGACCCGTTAGAAATTGGCACTTCCCGCCCAGAGAAAGGGTGCCTGGATTTTGGGGGGTGGGGGGGGGAGGAGAGAAGGACAGCTGAGTGAGCAAAGGGCCCAAACACGGAGCACGTATGTTGCTAGACTGCAAGGCCCATCATCCTTCACACCATTTAAGCATAGTTTTGGAACAGCTCGCCATGTTAGTCTGTGCAAGCATATCAGGAAAAATCCACAGAGGCAAAACCAAACAAGACAAAAAAATGAGGCCCCTTAAAGACGAGCCACTATATTTTAAAGTGAGAGTTCGTGGAGATATCAGCTTCATCAAACATAAGGAAACAGAGTGAAATGGGGAACGAAATATCAGCTTCGGACGAAACATGCATTGCATCTTGGGTATCATGTACATTTAAAAAACTAATAAAGTTGCTGCTATTCTGACAGGCTTTCTCAGATTCTAAAACGCCCTGATACAACTGGGGCTTCAATAACTAACTTCCAGCACGTTTCCATTTTCACTTTATTATGCGGGTTTTAACGTAACTTGTCTAGTGCAGCCCGATGGGCGAAATAAAACTCAAACACAAAAACAAATTTGCATGCAGTAACTCGGCTTGTGTTGTTTTAGGGCTCTGACGCCCGGAGAGAGAAGAGAGAGAGGGCGAGCGTGTGTTTGTGTGTGTGTGTGTGTGCGAAGCTGAAGGCGGCTGGAGAGGAACTTCAAACTCAAGAGGCGGAGAGAGAGAGAGAGAAGGAGAATATCTGGAATCCAAGGACTTCATCACTCGGATCCTTAGAGCTGAAAGACGGCTGCGGGTTGCAACCCAAGGCAACCGAGGGGCAGAAGGGAGTCGGGAACACACACCCCCCCCCCCCAGGCCCGCCGGCGCGTTCCCGAAATCGATCTCCTCTCTAGACAGGGGGGTGGGGTGGGTGGGGGCTTGACCCCTGACCTCAGGAAGCCCTCGCGGCTCCAGCCTGCAAAGGAGGGGCTTGGAGGGAGCCTCCCCACTGGCTCCAGCAGAAGGGACCGTGGGGGCGGACGGGGGGGGGGCGGGAAGCAAGGAAGGGCAGCTCCTACGCCTCCCTCTCGGCCGCCCGCAGCCAGCTAACCCCCCCCACTCACGCTCCCCCCGCCCCCCCGGAGTCGCCCCCTGCCCCAGCCCCCCCTCCCCGCCTCCCCCCGCGCCAGCCCCCCCCCCACACCGGCGGTACCTGCCCAGGATCTCGATGTAGACGAGGGCCGGCGCCGTCCGCTCCACCACGTCGGCGATGAAGTTGAAGCTGCTGCGGGGGGAGCCGGAGCGGGGGGGCGGCGGCGGCGGCGGCGGCGTGGGGGAGGCCGGCGGGGAGGGCGAGGCGGCGTGCACCGGGCGGGGGCCCAGCCGGGGGCGCCCCTCCAGGCCCCCCCACAGCAGCAGCGCCAGCCCCGCCCCGGCCGCCCCCGCCCACCGGGAAGAGCCCGGCGGGGGGCCAGGGGGAGGGGGGCCGCCGCCCGCTGACCCCCGCCCCCCTTCGCCCCAAGGCCCCGCCCCGGCCGCCGCCCCCCCCTGGCCGTGGCCACCCTGCCCGAGCAACAGCCGGAGGAGGCCGAGCCGCGCAGCCCCCGCCGCCGCGACCACCCGAGCCGCCCCAGGCATCCTCTCTCGGCGCCCGGAAGACGAGCCGGAAAGGGCGCCGGGCCCGGGAAGCCGAGCGCGGGGCACGCCGGGAAGTGTAGTCCGCCCGCCCGCCCGCGAGAGCGGAAGGGGCGGGGCAGAAGGGCGGACACCGCCTGGACGTGCTTCCGCCGCCGCCGCCGCCGTCAGGCAGGCCTATCCAAGATGGCGGCTCCGGCCTTGGCCGCCTCCTCCGCCCGCTGAGGGCCCCGCAGGCCCCGCGAAGGCAGGCCGGCCGGCCAGCCGGGCACCCGCTCCCCCCGCCATGGAGCCCTCCCCGGCCGCGCCGCCGGTCGCCCCCGAGCGCCTCTTCGACTCGCACCGGTAAGGCGGGCAGGCAGGCGGGCGGGCGGGCGGGGAGAAGGGAGGGCCTCTTTCCCCTTCGGAGCGGGCGGGCGGTCAAGCGAGCGGCCTGCCTGCCTGCCCGCCTGCCTGCCGGTCCCCGGGGCGCTGGTGGGGCTCGGGCTGAGGCGGCGGGTCCTCCTTCCTCTCCACACCGGGCTCCTCCTGCCCTTCCTCCCTCCCTTCCTTCCCCGCCAGGCTCCCGGGCGACGGCCTGCTGCTGGTGTCGCTGCTCCTCTACGCGCCGGTGGGCCTCTGCCTGCTGCTGCTGCGGCTCTTCCTCGGCCTCCACGTCTTCCTGGTCAGCTGCGCCCTCCCGGACAGCGCCCCCCGCAGGTCAGCCCCCCTTAAAGCCCCCCCAGACCCCCGGGGGCCGGGAGCGGGGGGAGGGGTCGGCGCGCGCGCGGAGAGGAGGATTCGGGGGGGGGTCGGCTCGGGAGCGGGGCGAGGCATTGGGGGGCGGGGCGGGGGCGGGGGGGAGAAGAGGCCGGTCCCGGCGCCCCCGGCCCGACCCCGACCCCCACCGCCCCGGCCTCTTTCCCTCCCACGCAGGTTCGTCGTGCGCGTGATGTGCGCCGTGCTGGGCCTGTTTGTGCGGCAGAGCCAGGCCGGGGACCGGCGGGAGCAGACCCGGCACCGGCACCGGGGGGAGCCCCGGGTCTTCATCGCCAACCACATCACCCACTTCGACCACAACGTTCTCCACCTGCTCGCCTCCTGCAGCGCGGTGAGTAGAGGTGGCGGCCGCGGGGGGGGGGGGGACGGACGACGACTCCCACCCACCCCCTGCTCGGGAAGACCAACGGGATCCCTCCTTTCCCAAAGAAAATGGGACTCAAAAGAACAGAAAGGCCCAGGATCTGCTCTTACCATTTAGGGTTGGTTTTGCTCATTAACGCCATGAGTCCACAGCGCCACGCTCTTGGGCTTGGGCAGACTGTTGGCCGTGGTATCTATAAGGAGTTTTTTGAGCCGAAGGAAAGGTGGTTGAAAACCACTCCTTCCTACCAGGAGTCCAGCCTGGCCAAGCTTGGGAGCAGATTCAGAAAGGGCCGTGGCACGAGGCCTCCCGGCTTCAGTGGGAGGTTTCTGGGAGCCAGTCCAGGTCCCTGTGGCTTGGGGTGCCTTGGGGGGGGGGTGAACTCCCTTTCTCACCGGTCTTTCCGTCCCACAGCCCGCGCTGAATGGCTCCTCAGGCTTCATCTGCTGGTCGCGGGGCTTCTTGGAGGTAGGGGGTGCTGAGAGCCGAGGAGAGCTGCTGGAATCGCTGAAGGCTTACTCAGCCCAGGGAGACACCCCACCTCTGCTACTGTTCCCAGAGGAGACCACTACCAATGGCCGGGTGGGCCTCCTGCGTTTCAGGTAAGACCTGGCTGAGGGGTGCCTGGGCAGGGCCTGCGGTTTGCCGCCACTGCTGGTGACGGTGGGGCAGGGGGAGGGCAGGGCCCCCTCCCTAGCTCGTGGCCTGACTGCATTGTTCTTTTGTAGCACGTGGCCATTCTCCATCTTAGATGCTGTCCACCCAGTGGCGCTACAGGTACAGAGGCCCTTCGTTGCTGTGGTGAGTCTACGTTCGGGGAGGGGTGCCAGTTGACCTAGATGGCTTTTGGATGTGGCCCCAGCCCCCATCCTTGTGGGTAGCTTTGAGGGGGTTCCCTTGGGGGCAGAAGGCAGCCTCCCTCGTCCCTCTTGGGACTCAGGGCAGGATTTGCACCTGCACCAGCTTTGTGACATTTCTCTCTCTTGCTTCCTTCCTCCTCCCCCATCCCCCACTTCACCACCAAGAGCGTGGCTGACGCCTCCTGGGTGACAGAGCTGCTCTGGACCTTTTTTGTCCCCTTCACCATTTATCAAGTAAGGTACTAGAAGTCTCTGTTTCTTTGGTGGGAGGGGAGGTGGGAGGAATGATGCACAAGGCTGTGGTCCTGGGCCTAACCCTGACTTGCGCCTTGAGCCCCCTTTGCCAATAGTCCCTTGAGAAGAAGGAAGCTTTGTCTTACTGCCTGCCAGGTGGCCTGTGGTGCTTTTTGACAGTGTTGGCGGTGGGGGGGGGGTGGAGGGTTCCCTGGGTCTCTGTTACTCAAAACGTGTGCTGTCTCTCTCCTGGCCAGGTGGCTGCCAGCTGTTTGCAGAGCAGCCGAAGAGCCACGTGAGGAGTTTGCACACCGAGTCCAGCAGGTAGGGGAGCAGCTTTTCTTAGGCAGGAGGCTCCTTTGGCAGTTCTCTAGGCTGGCCGCAAGCGGCAGGGTTGGGCTGGTCTCCAGTACAGGTGCTAGTCACTGATGGGCAGGGTGTGCCACTTGATGTCTTTAAGTGGCAGTCTGATTTGAGGTTTGGTAGCTTCCAGACTCAGACAGTCTCTCCTGTTCCTCCCCCTGCCAGCTCTTGGCCACAGAACTGGGCATGGCGTCCACTCGACTCACTGCTGCTGACAAGGCGGAGCACCTGAAGCGACTGCGCCACAGTTCCTCTGTCTCCTATAGTCTTCCAGGTGGGTAGGTGGGGATTGCTCTGCTTTTACCAAAAAAAACGCTTGTCCCAACAAATGTTTGCAAACCCAACTGTTTCCTTGTCTGCTATCTTCCCGCCTCCGGCCTAGCCCCTACCTGGAGGTTTTTAGCTGTTTCGGTGCATGGCTTGGGGGAGGGAAGGTGACCGATATGGCATTCAGCCCAGTTCCCTTGGTAGGCATGGACTGGGGTGAGTGAGCCCAAGGTGGTGGGTTTGTGAGATGCTGGAAAGGGGAATGAGCTCCAGCTTCCCATGCTGAATCTCTCCCCCTCTTCCTCCTCCTCCTGTTTCTCTTAGCTCCAACTAATTCTGTGGAAGGCCGGTCTCACGCCCCGCACAGTGCAGCCCCTGTGGAGGAGGGGCACTTGGCGGGCGTGGCCCAGCGCGTCCAGGAAGTCCTGCCCCATGTGCCCCTGGCTGTTATCCACAGAGACCTTGGTGAGTGGGTGTTGGGGGAGCTGTGCTGGCTTCTGTTCCTACCTCCCCTGGTGAGTGATGGCTTCTGGGCTTCAGCATGACATCCCAGGAAGGGTGGCAGAATGGCAGGGGAGGAGTGAAAAGAAAAGGGAAAGACCAGGACACAGAGCACAGCTCAGGGTGTGGGCTGTGGCTGCTGCACTGGCCTCTGGGCAGACTTCTTAGGCCAGACTCCATCCAGGCCCCCAGAGGCTGGCCAGTGGGGTAGCCTAGCCATGGTGAGAAACAGCCCTTTCCCCTCCCAACCACAGCCGTTAGAACTCACTGCAAATGTGTATGTGTGCGTTTCTCTCAGTGTGAGGGTGTTTAGGGTGGCAGATGCTTGCCTGCTCTGCAAGTTACACATTATCCAGGAATGTTTTTGAAAAATTGTAGAGTCTTGTTAGCTGTCACAGAGAGTAACTTGTGGGTGGGTGGTTCTCATGATCCTTGGATTACTGTTGTGCAACTCGGAGATTGTCTGGTTGAAAACAAGTTCTTCTTTGGGCTCAAGAGGAAGCAAAGGTGGGTCCCCTGGGCTGTTGGATTTTGACCAGTATTCCCTATGGGAGTAAAAAAGTTGGTCTAGTAAAGGTTTTTTATGTGATGAATCATTGTCAATGAACTTCTGGCTTGAAAAAGACTGAGTAAAATGGTTGTTGATATTTTAAAAGTGTCTATTTTTCCATTTTGTTGTCACAATTCAGTGTGTTCAGTCACTGAATGGTAGTTTTGCGGTTGGTGCTGGAGACCTGGGTGTGTGTATAGAAAAAGTGTTTGTATCATTACAGCGGACTGGCCAAATGGCCGAGGGGAATCTACTCACTGGGGTTGGTTGCAAGAAAGTTTGTGGGTGTGCTTGTTTTTGGTCCTGAGGGCTTTTATTCCTCTTAGCCCAGACAAACTGTGTGGACGCCACCATTGCCAACCTGCTTGAGGGCCGGGTTCCCTTCTTACCCAGTGAGGGGGAAACAGAAGCTTGCTCCATCGCGCCATCTGGCTCCGGTGCTCCTGCTGCTGCCTCAACCCCAGCCACGGTATCTACCAATGTGGAAAGAAGAGCGGGGGGGGGGGGCGGGGGGAAGGGATTTGAGGGCATGTGTTCCTTGCTGAGACCATGGCAAGGTGGAGGGTCTGCCCATGGGCAGATGGGTCCATGCAGCCGAGTTCCACTGGGGGGTTACTCTCACCCCCTCCTCTTTCCATAGGCACGTGTGAAGGTCTTTGCTCGGTCCCCAGAGGCACGGCACCTCTCCCTGCAAGAGCGGAAGCGGGCGCTCTATGACTATGCCCGGAGGTGAGGTGCCGATCCTTTTCTACCTGGGGTGGGGCATGTCTCAGATGGTGAGGCTCCCCTCTGCTTCAGCTGACCCCATTGCACCTCAAAGACTGCTGTGTTTCTTTTGCCCTCCCAGGAAATACACTGAGAAATATGGAGTGGCGCTGAGAGAAGGGAACCACTGAGCCACCCTTGGACGAGGTTTTTCCTGGACTGGTGGATTGACCCGCCTCGCACCTTTGCACGGATGGCAGCTGTCCCAGAATTCTGGCGTCTCACCTTGTGGAAGCCTCGAAGCAGCCAGAGTCTTCGCTGCACACCAAAGGACATGAAGCTTGCCCCCAGAAATGGGGGCCTGCCCTGCCTGCCTGCTTCCCTGATCACCAGACCTGGACTGAGTCATGCCCTGCAGCAGGGCTGGGGCCAGGAAACTGCCTCAGGAGGGGGCTAGAAGGGCAGGGGGACTTTCACTGTCAAAATAAACGTTACCCAAATTCTCATCATTGGCTCAGAGGCTGCTTGGTCCCCTGCCAAGGAGTCCTGCTAAGGGCCCCTGATTTGTCCGGGTGGGGTGTAGAGGTTCTTGAAGCAGTTCTGGTTCTGCAACTGGGAAAAGGTTAGAACTCTTGCTGACTGGAGGGGTTCAGACCAGGTGTGTGTGATGGGGGCGGGGGACCCAGGACAGTTCTGTTGGGCTCCTACAAAGAAGGTGTTTGATCCTTGTGAGGAAATAGATCCTTGGATAGGTCATCTGGGGGAAACTCTGTTACTTTCCAACCACCTGGCCTGGGGTCAGATCCTTGGGCGTGAAGAGAGCCCTTTTTTGCACCTGGTAATCGATCTGCTCCTTTACGCCTGGTTTGGGATCAAGCAGAGCCATGCTGGGGGTCCAGTGCAGGGGTTTGGAGTTAGTATTTGGGAGCTGGGCTGCCTTTCTTGAGCCCACGGCCATGGTTCCTGCGGGGGGGAGGGAGGGGGCATTTCTAGTCGTCTTTCCTGAAGTCTGGGATGCATGCCATTTTCTGCTTTCTCTTCCTTAGCATACCACATCCAAAAGAGCATGGCCACTTCCACCTAGAGTTCCCACGTTTTCCACCTCCTTGGACCCAATTCCATTTCTTTGTAGTCTCGCTGCCCTTTCGGCTCTGTAGAGACGGACGGTCTCCCAAAGAACCACAATGCACAAAAGGTGCTCTGGCAGCTTCCTTTTAAAGACATTAACAGGAAGTAGGCTGGGTCTAGGCCTTGGCCGCCTCTGAGACAAGGCCCTGGTCCAGGTGAAGGAAATGTAGTTGTGGGCCTCTGGACTGGTTCTCCAGAATTCTGCCTGTGAAATTGTTGGAGAACTCTGGGATTTGGAGTCGAACGAATCTGAATGCCGCATCCTGAGTTGTCACATGAAAGCTCCAGCTCCAGAGAGAAGGACCCTAACTAAGCTGCCTAGAGTGGTCGAAATGACTAGATAGGCGGGGTATAAATACAATAAATAAATAAATAAACTGCTGCATTCAAATTACTGGGAGGCCTGTCCCTCCATGGAGATTCTGAAACAGACTAGATGGCCTGGCGTGCTCTGGTCCGTGGAGTCATGAAGATTTGGACACGAATGGAAGGCCTGCCCTCCCAGCGAGGGGCCCCAAAACATCCCCGTGATCACGGGTAGAGGGTGGTATGGCATTGGCGCCGTCCCTACTCGTGTCAGAAGAGCGGCGAACAGATGGTTAACCCCCAGTACTGAGGTAGTCAGACCAGTCAGCCCTCCACTCTACGCCTGGTGTTGTTGAATGCCAGGTCTGTATCTAACAAGGCCCAGCTAATTTACGACCTCATTCTGGAGGAAGATGCAGACCTGGCCTGCATAACCGAAACATGGATTGGCGGAGAGGGGGGTCCCCCCCTCGCTCTCATTTGTCCGCCCGGTTATGCTGTCCAACACCAGGGTAGACTGGAGGGCCGGGGGGGGGGAGTAGCCATTGTTTATAAATCCACCTTGGAGGTAGCTAGGTGCTCCTCGGTGGTAAAGCCGGGTCTTGAGGCTCTCCACGTGTCGATTGGGGCCAGGGACGGTATTGGGATCTTGCTGGGTTACCGTGCTCCCCGCGACCCAGCCATTTCCCTACCGGAGCTGGCGGACTTTGTCTCCGCGGCACTGTTGGGTTCCCCGAAGCTACTGGTTTTGGGGGACTTCAACGTGCGTATGGGGGCAGAATCTTCCGGACCAGCTCTTGAGTTCTTGGAGACCATGGCCTTCTTGAACATGTCCCAACATGTCAATGGCCCCACCCACGTGGGTGGCCACACACTTGATCTGGTTTTTTCCACCAGTGGGAGTGAGAGTGGTCCGATGGTGACTGACCTTGAGTCGGTACCCTTGTCATGGTCGGATCACCACCTAATAAAATGCACCCTCAAAATGGCTCTCCCCCCTCGCAGGGAGCAGGGACCTATTGTTATGGTCCGCCCTCGAAGGCTACTGGATCCGGTTGGATTCCAGGAAGCCATGAGATGGGTTACGGCTGACCTGGCTGGCGCTCCTGTCGAGGCTCTGGTCGACGGCTGGTTTACCGCCGCGACTAGTGCCGTAGACACGATCGCTCCTAAACGCCCTCTCCGCCGCAGAGACCGCCTGGCGCCCTGGTATAACCAGGATCTCCGGACATCGAAGCGGGTCAGGAGACGGCTAGAGCGCAAGTGGAGAAAGGACCCGACGGATTTCAATTGCATAGCTGTCAAGGTCGCTACTAACCTTTACCTAGCGAAGGTAAAGGCTGCTAGTCGAACATATCTCGCTAACCGGATAAGCGAGGCTGCTGCTAACCAGCAGGCGGAATTATTCCGTATAGTGCGCGACTTATCCGGAATTGGTCCGAGTGACGGGCCTCCCCCTAGTTTTTCACCGGACCAATTTGCAGCATTTTTTAAATCAAAAGTGGAGGCCATCCGCCGGGACCTCTCTCTTTTTTTGAATACAGTGAGTCGAGCTGAGATGTCCAGCGCTCCATCTTGCCCGGTGACCTTTGACTCCTTTCAGCCTGTCACGCCCGATACTGTGGCCAGGGCACTTGATCGCTGTCATGCCAAAACCTCCTCTTTGGACCCTTGCCCGGCCTGGCTAATCAAGGCAGCCAGGCCTTCAACAACGGAATGGGCTACTGTAATAATTAATGGGTCTTTCCTTGAGGGCAGATTCCCTTCTGCCCTCAAGGACACACTCATTAGGCCCATTAGAAAGAAACCTAGCTTGGCGGCGGACAAAATTGGCAACTATAGGCCCGTCGCCAATGTTTCTTTCCTAAGCAAGGTAGTCGAGAGGGTGGTGGCCAATCAGCTTCAGGCGCTCCTGGATGAAACAGATGCCCTGGATCCATTCCAGTCGGGCTTCAGGCCGCGCCATGGTACAGAAACGGCATTGGTCGCCCTGTGTGATGACCTATTGAGGGAGGCCGACAGGGGCAAATTGTCTCTGCTGGTCCTCGATATCTCAGCGGCCTTTGATAACATTGACCACGGTATCCTCCTGGGGAGGCTCTCTGAGTTAGGAATAGGAGGCCGGGCTCTGGCCTGGCTCCATTCCTTCTTGGAGGACCATCCCCAGAGAGTACAGCTTGGGGAGAGCGTCTCGGCCCCGTGGAGTCTCAATTGTGGGGTTCCACAGGGGTCGATCATCTCCCCAATGCTGTTTAATATCTATATGAGGCCGCTGGGTGGGGTCATCAGGGGGTGTGGAGCATTGTGCCATCAGTATGCGGATGACACGCAGCTCTACATCTCCTTCTCACCTACCGCAGGAGATGCCGCCCTGTCCCTTCAGCGCTGCCTGGAGACCGTACTGGAATGGATGCAGGAGAACGGGCTGAGGCTGAACCCGGACAAGATGGAGGTACTAAGGTTGGGCGCCCCCACAATAGGGGATTTGGGAAACTCCCTCACTTTTGGGGGGGTGACCCTGCCCGCCAGGGATGGGGTCCGCAGCTTGGGGATCCATCTAGACCCGGCGCTCACTATGGAATCTCAGGTGGCGTCCGTGGTCCGCACCGCCTTTTTTCATCTTAGGCGGATAGCCCAGCTGCGATCCTACCTTGATGTTGGGGCGCTTACTACCTTGGTGCATGCGCTCGTAATCTCAAGATTAGACCACTGTAATGTGCTCTACGTGGGGCTACCTTTGGGGCTGCTGCGGAAACTACAGGTGGTGCAGAATGCGGCGGCCAGATTACTCAGTGGAGTGAGAAGATACTAACATATCTCCCCCACCCTGGCCGCATTGCATTGGCTGCCCATCCGTTTCCGCATCGACTTCAAAGTGTTGATGCTTGCGTATAAAGCCCTAAATGGTTTAGGACCTCGATACTTGGCGGAACGCCTTCTCCCGCCAAGATCTACCCGTGTCACTCGTGCGAGCCAGAAGGTGAAGCTGAGGAGCCTAACGCCGAGGGAGGCCTGGAAGGAAAAGACTAGAAATCGGGCCTTCTCGGCGGTGGCTCCTCGTCTCTGGAACAACCTACCCCCTGAGATTCGCGCGGCTCCCTCGCTGGGTATTTTTAAGAAACAATTAAAAACATGGATGTTTGGGCAGGCCTTCCCAACAGATAACTCCTGACGATTTTTCCCTCCCCTATAGCTTTCCTATTTTGTTTAATAATTTTTTTCTTTTTTGTTAAGTAATATGGTTATATGTATTTTATTGTTTTATTCTTATGTTGTTAGCCACCTAGAGTGGTCCTCACACGACCAGATAGGCGGGATATAAAATAAATAAATAAATAAATAAATAAATAAATAAACAAACAAACAAACAAACAAACAAACAAACAACAGATGGCCAGGGATGCTACCCTTGAGGGGGGTCTCCACCTTGGTCAGGATGTGTGTGATGCTGGTCAGGATTCTTTTCAGGTCTGCAATCCTTAAGCTTCTAGATGGGAGCAACAACCTCCTCCCCCCCCCCGCCGCTATTTTTTGAGTTGTCCCTATGCTGTGACTCAGGTGCACTTTTTTTTTGGGGGGGGGAACGGTTGGTGCTTCATTGAGAAGAGGAACTCCTCCAGCCTTTCCTTTCTGGCAGCCAATCTGCCATCAACTGGAGGCATGCTACCTGCCCCAGCCAGGGCAGGGCGGGACGGGGGGGGCACCTGCTAGCCCCTTGAAAAGCCATCCTCCTGGCCGCCCCACAGACCAGGCGAGCAGGGCGGGGCGGGGGCGTCACCTGGGTTGAGGCAGCCGATGGGAGAGGGAGGGGGGACGATGGCCGCCCCGTCTAGCCGGCGGCGGCCCGCGCTGCCTCCTGCTCGGCCTTGGCGAGGTCGGCCGAGGCCAGGCTCCTCTCCGGCGGGCGCTGCGTGCAGATCTGCATGTCTGGTTGCCGCTCCCCTCCCGGCCCTTTCATTCATGCCGCACGTAGCCTGCTACTCTTAAAGGGGCAACGGCGGGGAGGGGGGGAGCGAGAGAGGTGGTCCCTCCCCCGCCTTGATCTCACTTGCACAAGGGCGAAGAAAGGACCGAGCCCGGACCTCGATCTGTTGGGGGGGGGGCAGAATTCCGTGTCGCTACTGACCGCCTCTCCCCGCCCGAAACTGGACCGGCGGCCTTGGCGAGCTGGGGTCGGTCTCCGAAATCTCAGAATCGGAAATGGAGCCCGGGTCAAGCCCTGCCCTTACGAGGAAGGTCCCGTCCTTGAGCGCTTCCTCTCGATCCCCATCGCTGACGTTCACAGCCACCCGGCAAGGTAGGCCGCCGTAATATTTAACCCCCCCCCCCCCGTTCAGAGCACACAAACACACACACACACTGCACGTCCGACTGCGGGGAAACAGAAAGGCCGGCAGCTGCGAGTTGAACCGAGGAACGGGGCGAAGGAAGATGCTCTCTGTCGGGGCTTGGCGCCTCCTCCCCGCCCCCCCTTCCGCTGCCCCTTCGCCCCGGTGACGCCGCTCTCCGTGGCGAATGCCCGTAACCTGGGCGGTCCTCCACCCACCTCGGTACCCAAGTTGAGTTGCAGGGGGCGGCGTTGCTAGCCAGGGCGCGCCTCCGGTGGCCTCCAGAGCCCCTGCCTCCCGCTCAGCCTAGCCAGGGGGACTCCCTGCTCCTTGTCCGCCCGTAGGGGCCCCGAGGGACGCGTTGGCGTCGCCCCTTTAAGGCCCCGTCTGTTTACAAGGCGAGCCGGGGGGGGGGCGCGTCACGTGGCCTCCAGCTGGCCGGCCCAAGGTAGTGCCCACCTGCTGGTCCGCGCGGGCTTGGGACGGCGAGGGAGGCGCCGGCAGCGGGGCCCGATGGAGGCGCCTTGGGAGGACGCGTCGCTGCAGGGTGAGCGAGCGAGGCAGCGAGCGAGCGAGGGAGGGAGGGAGGGAGACGGGGAAGGGCCGCCGGACGGGGCGCGGGGTCCCCGGCTCTGACCGCCCCGTCCGTGGTGGCCCCTGCGGCTCCTCCTTTGCAGGCTCCTGGGTGGAGGTGCCTCCTTTCGGGCAGGAGCCGCCCATGCTGGCCTGCGCGCCCTGCGGCGGCGACCTGGAAGCGGTCCTGTTGGAAGCCCAGATGGAGGCGGAGCGCGCCGACGGGTAAGTGGCCGCCCCCCCCCAGGCTAAGCCGGCGGACCGGGGGCCTGCCGAGGCGCGGTGGAACTCCTCGCTACTGGCCCCGAGAGAGCCCCCCCAGCGGGCGATCCGGCATGCCGGTAGGCAGGGGCTGCCCGGCGCAGGTTGGGAGCTGCTGGCTCGGCCCCTGAGCCTGAGCCGTAGACGGTTCTTCCTTCCTCGCAAGTTATGCGCCGGGCAAAAGAACTCCACGAATCCCTGAATAAGAACCGGCAGGAGCGCCGTTAGAAAGGTCCACGTCAAGGCCAAGAGGATGCTCAGCCCTGGGAGGGTCTCTCAGGGCAGGGGCTGGGGAGGGGCGTGTGCGGAAGGCTGCCGGCAAAACGGAGTCCCAGAGGGACAGAGGCCCGGAGGGAGGGAGGGAGGGCGTGAAAAGAGAAGGAACCCCAGCCGGCTGGGGGGAAAGGGCCGCTTCCCATTACCAGCGGTCCCGAAATGTCTGGACACCCACATCAGGCCCTCGAGCCTCCCCTCCCCCCCCTCCTGGAGGACTTCTGATGCCTTCCCTGGGGATGGGAGGGAGCGACCTGGAGGCACCCAAGTCATTTCAGAGGGACTGATCCTGCTTCTTCTCTTCGCAGTCCACTCCTGGCATTGAAAGTACCCGCTGCAGAGGACCTGAGTGTGGGGCAGGTGAGTGCCAGCAGGGAAGCTGTTGAAGGAACACCATGCACGCAGGCCAGCCCCTCGCCCGCCCAGCTTCCTTGGAGGTCATTGCTTCAGCTAGCTGCAGGAATCCAAAGCGTGGGAAGGCATCACGGCCAGCCCCACAGGATAGGCTTCCAGGAGGCCCCAAGAGCTGGCTCCAAAGGGGGAGGAGAGGGTCTTTCCCACAGATTCTGTTTCTCCTTGCAGAGGGAAGACCTGGAGAGCCCGGTCCAGAGGGGGGTCCTGGCTTGGCCATGGTCTAGCGCCCCTGAACATCTCTCCTCCAAGTAAGACTCATGCCCTCATCCCTGCTTCTCACTGGCTCCAACCCCGGGGGTGGGGGTGGGCTTTTTGCACCCTAGAGATCCCCCTCCCTCCCTCCCTCCCTCCCTCCCTCCCTCCCTCTCCCTGCTTCTGAACTCTCTTTCTTTGTAGGGAGTCAGCCTGTATTTCCCCTGTGGTAACGTGCCCCTCCTTGCTCAGCCCGGCTCTGCACAGGAGGAGGGGGCTGCGGGACCCCCAGCTGCTACTCCTCGTCATCCCCTCTCTGCTACTCAGCCATGTCGTGGCCCTAGGCCTTGGGTGAGTGAGGCGGAGTGTAGGCAGAGGCAGAAAAGCCTCCTGTCCCTAGGCTCTTGAGCCTGCATCGCACAAATGCCCTCGCAGCTTCCTTGCCACGAATTCACTGCCAACCCCAGCAGCCTGTAAACTGGGGGGGGGGTTGGAGGGAGGGGGGGGAGACCTGGCCAAAGTGGTAGTTTACCCCTCATTCTCTCTTTCGCGTTTCAACCCTCACCCACCCACCCAGCTCTGCCCCAGCTGACACGGCCCTCCTCTCTTTCTTTCCTCCCTCCCTTTCCTCCAGCATCTGCATCGGCAAGCGCCTGGCCACCTCCTCGGCAAGCAGCCTGTGATGGGGCACAGCCATCTCTCCCTGGATCCCTCTCTTCAGAGCCCTGCTCCCCCCTCTCCCTGAATGGCCAGCTGAGGAGAGATCCCCAAGCCAGGATCATTTCCCCAGGACCTTCTCCTGCCTGAAAAAAAGAGAAGAAACGATGGAAAGAGCTTGCAATCCAAATATCATGTGTGTCTCAATCTTTCTGGGCCTCAGGGGCCACATCCGAACCCCCCCCCAAAGTCGTGATGGCCTCAGCCCCCAAGCCCCTTCTCCTGTCGAGGGGCAAGGATTCTGCAGCTCCCTTCTTTTCTGGGCAGCTTGCTGGGGAGGGTGGGCCTGGTTTTTGACTGACATAGAGAAGATAGATTTTTAAATGCAGCATATGAGTGGCTTGTGGAAATCCCTAGCACTAGAAGCCATGGCAGGTGGTATGCAATATTACCAAACCCATCCAGGCAAATTGGGGGCTCAATGAACGATAGGGAAGGAGACAGAGAAGCCCAGCCCGTTGTCCGCAGACAGATTTCAAGGCTGCTGAAATGGGGGGGGGAGGGGGCTCTGGCTCTTCCCCTTCCTGCTCAGTCCTTGGACCCAAATGTTGGAACACCAGCTGGTTAGCAGGAGGGCACTCAGGCCAGAACGGCCCCCTCCCTGCCACCGGCCGCGTGCAGGCTGCCTCGCTCACCCTCAGCATTAGAACTCCGCGGACTGCTCTCCTCTGCAGACTTGACCGCGACGCCCTTCCTTTCCGTGAATAAACCCTGGTGAAAAGCTCTTGGTCGCCCAGAGTCCTTCCGATGGCGGGCGGCTGGTGGTGGTGGTGGTGGTGGTGGTGAGAAGGCATCACCAGCCGAGGCGAGCAGCGGGAAAGGCGGGGAGATCGCTTGGCCGGCTGCCGGGCCTGGAGGGGATGGCCATTTGGCACCGGGATCCGTCCAGGTCACGCCTTTTGCCAGGGTGGAGGTGGAGAGCGGGCAGCCTGCTTCGGAGAAGGAGCGCCTCCTGGGGGGGGGGGACTGAGTCCGTTCCCCCCCCTCCGCCATGGCTCTGCCTCCAAAAGCGCTTGGGGAGAGCGAGAGAAGCCCCAACAGGCTTTTTTTCGGGGGGGGGGGAAGGCTCCAGAAGGCTTTTTTGGAGCCGGGGTTGTAGCAACTTGCTGCTCTAATTTTGCCTGGAGCTTCCCTCCTTTCCTGAAGGGCGGGGCGAGGGGCGAGCCCCCCCCCCATCATCCTCCATGCCAAACTCTTCCCGGGCCCTCACGGGAGGCCCAGGTCATTTCAAGGGCTGGGGCCCTCTGAAGGAGTAGAACATAGTTAATAAAAAGGAATAAAACCAAACACCAAAGGGGTAAAGCGAGGAACCATGCACCCTTGGCCGAGATGGGCCCCGGGCTAAATGGCCCCCGCTGCCTCCTCCCCGCCCCCCCCCTTTGGCGCTCTTCGGATGCCGGCGACGGCGGCCACAACTCGCCGGCCGGCAACGTCCGGTGCGAGGGAGGGAGCGCCTCCAGGGCGGACCGCTGACCGGGCGGACCGACCGCCTCGGAGGCGTCTCTGGTCCAAGATTAACGACGGCGCCGCCCTCCTTCTCCTCCCGGCCTCAAGAAAGTGGAACGCGCTTCGAGGTCGCGGCGGGGTGGGGGAATGGGAGGGAGGGCCCCCCGCGGAGAAAAAGGCCTGCTGTGTCGGAACAGCACGTCCGTGCGCGTGGTGATCCGCGCGTCCTCCGCTCGTTTTCAGTGGGGTTGCGTGTGTGCTTGTTTTTTTCGTGCCGGAGTGATTTCTCTGGGCATTCCGCCCCACTTCCACGCGTGGGGTAGTGGCCGGAGTGTCGCGCGTCTGAGCCCGAAGTTCAGAGCCCTGCTCAGCCGTCGAAACTCCAGGGCGAGCGTGGGGAAGGGTCCACCTCTCGCACAGTTCCCGCACCTGGAAAACCCCGGGAGCGTCGCCGTCGGTCCGAGGCGATGGGACGGCACAGAACAACCGGAGGGTAGCCCGCCTGAGGGCTCCGGGGGCGGGTGGCGGGGATCGAGCTGGGGCCGACCCCAGGCCGCTCCGAGGCTCGGGCGTACTCCGGCTCTGGGGCGCGACCCACCCTGACCTGGAGCGGTGGCGGCGGCGGTGGGAGAAGGGTGGTCGCGGGCCCTTCGCCGAGAGAAGCAAGCGCTCTGCCTCTCTGCCCGGGGCGGTCTGGGCCCCGTCTCCTCCCTCGGAGCTTGTGGCCAAGAGCCTTCATCAGGAGGAGGAGGAGGAGGAGGAGGAGGAAGGGAGCTTCGCGACAACTGCTCTCCCCGCTGGAGACGCAACCTGGCATCCAACGAAGCCCCCACCGCACCCAGCCTATGGAGGAAGAAGCCCGAGGCTGGCGTTGCCTCCCCCTCCCCCCCGACGTCCCTTCCGTTGCCGGCCGCCGGTGCGCCCTCCTGCCCTCTCGCCCCACGGGGCTCTCCTCCATCACCCTCGCCTCTCGTCCCGTCTCCAGCAGATGGCGCCTGTCACCCGCTCTTGGCTCCGCCGCCGGCCGGCCGGCCGGAGAAGTGGGGCGGCGGGGGGGGGGGGCGCGGCGAGGAAGGACGGCGCTTCCACACTCCAGGTCCCCCCGCCGCCATTTCGGCAGCCTCTGTTCATCCCAAGCGGAAGGAAGGAAGGTTCGTCTTGCAGCTTCGGCCCCCCCATGGACCGAGAGCAGCCACAGCCAGGCCCGCCGAGTTCTGCCTCCCCTCCCCACGGAACGCTCAGGGCCCGGATGAGGCCCACGTGGGAAGACTCCTGGGGAAGAGAGCAGTCGCTTTCTGTCCTCTCCCGCCCGCCCGCCCGCCTGCCTTACGGGCTTTTTCCTTTACTTGGCTTTTGTTCCAAAAGGAAGGGCTGTCAGTCAGCCTAAATCGGGCTCCCCCCCCCCCGCAAAATCTTAGGGACTACAGTACGTTTCTTTCGCTCGAGGCTCAGCCTCTGCTCGCTCCAGAGAGGAGAGAAGTAAAGATGCTCACAGGAGGCACTGCCGCAGCCGCGCTCAGCTAAAGAGAGAGGGCTCTTCTCCTCGCCCCAATAAAAATCCCCACCTTCAGACTGCCCCCTCTGCCAGGCAGGATCAGGGCTCCTTGAACACCCCGATGCTGACATTGAGATGACAGGACAGGATGCATGACCGGATCTTGCCTCTGATGACCACGAGGAACCGCCTCACTCAGAGGCAGTCTACCTCTCAGTCATGAACGGCCCTTTGTCAGGGTCAGGGGAGGGCCCCCCATTTCAGGCTAGCCCTGAATCTTTCAGGACCATCCTGTCCAGACCCTGGGAGGTGGCAGGAAGTCAGTCTAGAACAGTCTGGGGAAACGTAAGCATCCTGGCCACCCTTTGCCCTGAGCTTAACCTTCTAGCCCCCCCTCCCGGTAGAAGGAAGCCATTGTGCTCCGGAAGGTGGCCGGAGTTCTGTCCCTGATGGGGAGAGCGGCAGATCCCTTTCCAGGGCTGGGCCGAGGGTCGGGCTGACCAGAACAGGGAGGTGAGGCCTGCTGCTTCTCCAGGGCTGCTAGCAAAAGCCCCCCTCCCAAACCCTGCTCCCCCTTTTCCTGGGGTGCCCCCCCGACAGCTGTCTGCCTCAGGCTTGGGTGAGGGAGAGGCTGGACGCTTCCTCTGGGCGCAGAGTACCTGAACTGGGGGTGGTGATGAGGGCTCCACAGTTCTGTGCCTGATTCCCTGAAATGGACACAGAAGTTTACTTCAGTGCCCAGCTAACCAAGATGTTTCTTAAAAACTAAGCAACAGAAAATGGCCAGCAAAGAGCTTCAGGGAGGTTGTGCCAGACTGAGAAAAGGGGATTAGCAGGGCAGAAGGGAAGCCAGGGCAAAGTGATGCCTGGTGGGGGTGGGGGGGGTGAGCAAGATTCCCAACGACCACCTGCAGACTGAGGGGGGGGGCATCTGGAGAGCTCAGTGAAAAAGCCAACTCTGTGCGGTGCTGCCTGCAGGCAGGGCAGGGTTAGGCCCACTGAGCACCTGGATTCCGGACTGCCGGGGCTGCCAGAGTCAGGCAAGGCAAGAATCCTGCCGGAAGATTTGGGGCAGTGCCTCTCCTGGGTCTGGTCGATGTGGGAGATGCCTGTGGGCCCATCCCAGAGAGCTGCTTCCTCATCCCTGCCCAGCCTCCCTCTTGCTCTTCCAGATTAGCAGCCAAGGTGCCCGGATTGGTGACCAATTGCAATGGACAAAGTGAGGCAGGATGGAGGGAGGGTCTCACACTCACCCAGAGGTCGCTTCTTACCATCCTGCAAAGAGCAGAGGGGCTTCCTCGGGCAGCACCCAGCTAAGCGGAGGAAGCCTCTGCCGTGGGACACAGCAGCAATGGCTGACTCCTTGGGCTGCGCGAAAGGGACAGGATGACTCACGAGGGACAGGCCAGCCATGGGAGGGCAGCGCCTTCTCTCCAGGGCCAGGGCGGAAAGTCCTCTCTGCTTGTCGGTCGCTGGAGAGCAGAGCGGAGCCCCTGCACGCGTCACTCTGCTTGCACCCCATAATGTCTGGCTGTCCATTGTGGGAAGGCAGAATGTTGAACCAGAGAGGCCACTTGACCCCCACACCCCCCCCTTCCCCACGCTCACCCCTGTGCAGCCCCAAATGGGAGGAAGAGAGAGACATAGAGAGAGGCTGCAGGCAGAGAGCAAACGGTGGCTTCTTGGCCTCCTCTCGGGGCATCGCCTCTTAGCCTCTGTCCAGCCCAAGTGGCCACAGGGGGAGCACAGGAGCCAAGGATCCTGCCCCACTTCTGATTCTCTGACCCCACTTCCTCCTGCATCTGTCCTTAGACCAGGGCTCCCTCGTTCTCCAAGGAGGAAACATGCCGCTTCTCCCCCTCCAACGTGGGCACGAGGGTGTGCCTTTATCTAGCTGGGATTCTGTCTTGAATGTTATTGTCTGCATCAAACTTAGTTGTTAGTCTTGATGGCTTATGCTTGCTTTAAAAAGGTAAAGGTAAAGGTTCCCCTTGACAATTTTTGTCCAGTCGTGTCCGACTCTAGGGGGCGGCGCTCATCCCGCTCTTCAAGCCATAGAGCCAGCGTTTGTCTGAAGACAATCTTTCCGTGGTCACATGGCCAGTGTGATTTAGACACGGAACGCTGTTTACCTTCCCACCGAGGTGGTCCCTATTTATCTACTCGCATTTGCATGCTTTCGAACCGCTAGGTTGGCGGGAGCTGGGACAAGCGACGGGTGCTCATTCCATTGCGTGGATTCGATCTTACGACTGCCGGATCTTCTGACCCTGCAGCACAGGCTTCTGCGGTTTAGCCCACAGCGCCACCACGTCCCTTTTTTCTGCTTGCTTTACTGTGGAGCTAACAGCCCATGTGGCGAGGCCCCCGCCTCCTTGGTTGCAAATGGAAATCTTAATACTGTAGTTTTCTCTCTCACTCACTTTGTAAATATTTACAACACAATAACAGCAAAAGCAGGGAGGGGCATCAGTTCGGAAGAGCAAGAGGCGGGAGAGGCGCCAAGGCAAGGAAGGGGGTCACGCTCGCGCGCATCTCCAGCATCAGTCGGACCAAGGAGGGGCACTGCCCTTAAGGCAGCCCACCACTGCTGGGGCAGCCCAAGCCCCAGAAGTGCTCTGAAGTTCTTTTGGGGCAGGGGACCCATGCAAAAACAGTCCAGTGCAAAACCCCATGCCTCTTCCACTCCCACACCTAGCCTTGTGCCTTAGCCTCCTTTCAGAACTGAACTCCTGGGAAAAGGGCTTCTACTGACTGCGCTAAGCCTCCAGCAATCAACGTCCATGGGGCGGCACCCAGATCCTTTTTCTTACGGGATGAGGGAAAAATAGGTTCACTGGATGTGTGTGTGTGTGTGCGCGCACACACACATGTGTGAGTATGCATGTGTTTTATATACTTAAACATCGCTATGCACACTTGGAAACCTGCCATTGCCTTAAGAAACACCAGGGCGAGCCCTGGGCATGGCAGGTGTTGAAATGCCTTTGTTGGGAGCACAGGAGCTGCCTGGCCTGTTAGCGGTGGCTGACATGCGATACCTGAGCCTCGCTGCCTCTCGCTGCCTCCTGGCAGGCAGGAATACAGCTGGCCCACAGTGGCGGGAAGGTGGCATAACGTGCCACATAGCAGTTCTACCTGATCCCTCCCCCAGCCCCCCCCCCCCCCGTTTTGCCTTCTCAAGAATAAAGACTCGGAGAGACAAGCAGGATGAAAACAGGCATCTCGGGGGAATTTATCGAGACTTCCTTAGGTGGAGGGGGCACTTCTTCTTCTTCTCCGCAGGAGCTCTGCATGTAAACAGTTGTAAATAAAATACTGTAATAATAAAAATTGCTGGTGCAATCAAACCTGTGGCTCCGTGGCTTTGACTGGAGTGGGGAGAGCTAGCTCACAAAGTCTTCCCTCTGGGCCACTCTACGGGGCGCCACGTCACAAGAACCAGAAGAAGCACTTCCGCCTCGACTTCTTGGGCTCCGCTCTCACCGGGAGCCTTGGTGCTGGTGGCAGCTTGTGGTGGCTCTGCGTGGTGGCCTGTCCCTCTGTGGGGGGCGTCCGACCCGGCTGCACCTCAATGGTGCTCAGCACTTGCCGAAAACGCCCTTCCTGCTGCCGGAAATCGTGTTCCACGCTGTGGGATCATAGGAAGCAAGTGAGTGAGCGAGAGAGAGAGCATCGGCGGCTTGTCCTGACACCCCCCCCACCTTACCAACCCTGTTCTAGAGGTCTGCAGGAGACTTTCCCCCAGCACACACCAAGAGCTGAGGGAGAAGATCAGCGATGGCCCTTCCTCTGCAGAGAGAAGGAGACGCCTGCCCGTCAGTTTTGCCACCATGGCCAGGCTGCCTTCTCTCCCCGCCAGCCCGAGGCTCTCCTGCCACATTGGGTTTGCCCCCTGCGAGTGGAGTTGCCCACAGAATCGGGCTGGTCTCGGAACTTCCACCTGGTACTTTGCGGGCAGAGGCTCCCACTTTAGAAGCACAGGTCTGTAGAACTGACGGGAGCCGTGGGCTCTGCTGCCAATCATCCCAGAGTGCAGGACGTGTAAAAAAAATGGTCTCGTGCTGCAGGAAGCCGGATTTAGGCTGAATATCAGGAAAAACATCTTGTTAGGGCAGTACGGCAATGGAACCCATGGCCCTAAGGGGAGGAGGTGGCAAGCGCTCCCAACGCTGGACCCATTCAAGAAAAAACTGGACAGCCCTCCGTCACGTTGGCTTAGATCTGGATTCCAGCGCTGAGCAGGGGGTTGGACGTGGAAGGCCTTAGGCGCCCCTCCCAAGAAGCCAGTGGAGTGCAAACACACTCCATCATTTCACTACATGTTATGATCATGGGTTGCCTGGGTTTTTGTCCAGAAGACTGGAGCGACATTTATGCTGCATTACCAGAATGTAGATTTATTTTTACTGCTGTTGCTTATTACGTTCTCTTAGCTACTTTGAACAATGCTGTTGGGAGAGGAAAGCAGGCCAGTCGACAAAAGAGCATAAGGCAGAGGCCAGGGGTCCTGGCCATGCGTCCACTCCTTCCATGGACACCATGGGATGGGGAGGGGGAGGGAGGGAGGGAGGGAGAGAGAGAGAGAGAGAGACCCTACCAACAACAGCAGTTGCCTGCCTCTGCCGACCCAGCATGTCTCACCAGGCACAGCAGTGGGCAGAGACAGACCCGTCAATCCCAATTAACGCTGAGGCCTCCTACGAGCCAGGCAGAAGGAGCCGGAGGAGCAATGGGAAAAAAGACAGAGGCCCAGTCCTGCCCATGAGAGACTCACGGCCCACTGCCGCACCGCCGGAAAGCAAATGAGGACACAACCCATCGCAAATCGTGAGGTCAAGCAAAACTTAGTGCACAAAGCAGCACGAGATGGCTCCTCCTCCAGAGTCGTGGCAGCCGGTGTGCGGAGCCCGCCTGGTGCGTGGAGGCTCCACCGGACCCTTCTCATCCCCTTTGTGGCAGGACCCTGAGCCCGGCCTCAGCAACCTCAAAGGCCAGCCTCTTCCCCGAGCCGAACCCCATTGGAGCAAAGGACCTCTGGAGAACATCTGGCTGTTCAACGCCCACCCTCTGGTGGGAGGCACACTAGGGCTCCTGGCTGCAAACAGTCCCCGGTCCTTTCCAGAAGCTCAGCAAGTCCCAAGCAGGTGGTAGAGCCCCCCCGACTCCAGCCCCTCCCTGGGAGGATGATGGTTCCGTCAGAGAGCCCTCTCTGCCTGGCCTTGGAGGCCTTGGAGGCAGCGTGGGCCACCGAGGGCGTCCGTGGGACTCTCCTTGCTCTGCGGCCAGACCAGGGACCTCGAAGGCTCTGGGGAGGGCCACAGCCGGGGCCCCTCCTTGGGAGCCTCCTCACGGAGCACATGGCGCTCGTTCCATGGGTCCCTCCGGTTCCCCCCTCCCTCCTCCCCTCCACATTGCTCAGCTGCGGCTCCCCCATTCCCCCTCCCCCCTCTACAGCAGGACCTGACGCATCCCCCAGGGCCACCACCAAGGGAAGGCGCAGGGCCCCCCCTCCCCATGGTGCTTAGCCAGGCGTGACGGGGGGGAGGGAGGGGAGCTGCCACTGTAGGGCCTCTTGTCCTGTTTGAGGTGCCAGCCAGAGGTGACAGCTTCTGCCAGGCGGTTGCTACGCTTCGCAGGCTGCTGTTGCCCCCCCCCCCCCGCAGTGAGAGCCTCTGTTCTCCACATCAAGGCCCCTCTACTCGGAACGGTACGGCAGGGCATGCATGCGCTCGAGCCCAGCCCCATGGAGCCCCCCTTTCCACCTGCTTCCCCCCCCAGGGCAGCCCCTGTGCCACAGCAGAGCCCCAGCACTGAGGAGGGCCTGTGCAAGCCGCCTGGGGTGGCCTGTCTCTGTGCTGGGTGGCGCCATCTCACCCCCACACCCACGCCAGCCCCACAACACCCGCTCTTTCTAGTCATGACCCTCCCCTCCTTTGGCAGGGCAGGGTGCCATGACAACAGCAGTGCTGCTTGGTGAGCAGAGCAAGACCTTAGGAAACCTCTCCGTCCTTAAAAAACAAACAAACAAAAAACCAGGTGCAAAGGGCCAAGAGGGGCTTTGTCCGGCTCTGGGGAGAGGCCAGTGCCCCGGCCAGCCAGGGAAAAGACCATGTGGGGTCAAGGAGAAGGAGAAGGGGCTGGGTGCATCCAGAAGCCTTGGGGGGGGAGGGGGAGGAACGCATGGCAGAGAGGGGCTGCTGCCCAGAGACCAGGGCCTGCCCCGTCAATGGGGGCTGGCATCGCATGGGCCGCCCTGTGCCCCACCCCAGTGGAAGATTCAAGAAGGTCTCCAGCTGCCAATTGCTTTTAATTTCTGATGTGGACACAGGTACACACAGTCAGGTAAATGAAAGGCAGGGAAAGCGCCATGCTCGGGAGGGCCCCAGGAAAAGACGCAAATTCCTCCGCACTCACGTTGTGTGTCAAGAGTGACACAGCAGGGTTTGGTCCGCGGAAGCCAACTCCTCCACAGAAGCACCATAGGATTCTAACAGTATCCACCCCTTCCACCCCCAGCTCCACAATTTTGCTTTATGATCTGAAGAGAGGACCCTTCTCCCTCCCACTTCCCTCTCAAGCACAACCACAGACCCACAACCACTGCGTCTCCTCCCAGTTCCGGATGGGTGTCTGTTTTGCTACAACATGATGAAGGGAAACACATCTGGTGGCACCCACCCGCCCTCCCCACAGCCACCACCATGTCTACCTGTCAAGCAAGGGTGAAAGGTGGAAGCAGGTCAAGCTGGACCCTGCCCGGCCAGAAGATGCATCCCTTGCCTGCTTCTGTCCAGACCCATCCGAGAATGGGACTGGTCATGCCCAGACAGGGGCCAGCTGCAGGTCGGGGGGGAGGGGTAAGAAGAGCCTCTGTCCCCATTCAGCAGCAGGACAGCGTCATCCCCGGAGGGGGCATCAAAGGCAGATGGCACCGCTGTGCCCAGATCACCCCATAATAAATAAATGGCTTTGAGCACTTGAATGGGCAACTGGCAGCAGAGAGAGGGGAGGCGGGAAGGATGCAGGAAGGGCGGGGGGTGGGGGTGGGGCAGGGGCAAGGGTGGGAGAAGCCCGTCTGGAAGGCCTTGCCGGGTCCTACCTGTAAATGACACACGCGCACTCTCGGCACCTCCCACAGTTGAGGATGTCTTGCCCTGTTCGATAGGATTGCCTCCTGAAACAGCAGAAATGCACCCACCCATGAGCAGCCTGGCCAGGCCTCCTCCCTGTCAACCGCCACCCTCCCTGGCTGGGATTGCTGCCCCTTGGGGGTCTTACTCTGTGGGGCAAGAGCAGCCAAAAGGAGAGGCTCCAGCTTAGCCCCATTACCCCACCCCCACCCCCACCCCCACGGCAAAGTACTGAGGCCAAAGGGGTGGGCCAGCCCTGCCGTTCTGCTGTCCGACTGGCCCACCCGTGCAAGGTCTCTGCTGACGAGAAGGAGGCGTTTAGCCCTGGCTACCGTGGCTAGCAGGCACTGATGCGCCTGGCCTCCTGCTTGCTCTGCTGCCTTCCAGCTCCTGAGGGTTTCCACCGAAAGGAGCCTGGCTGGTTTTTCTCTGCTCACACGCTGAGCAATGTGCCCAGAGTCATCTGCATTCCCCCAGGAAGCCCCTTTCTGGAAGCTGAGAGGCTTCAGCATCTAAGACTGTTCTCCCCTCCCCTCCCCTCCCCTCCCCTGGATGACGGCCACAGACACGTAAGGTGGTGGCCTGGCCTTGAGGGATCTCTAAGCCTTCCAGTGCCAGATGGGAAGACACTCCGGGAGGGGACGGGGCTGGCTGGGCCAGGGAACCACCTGCATGCAAAGCAGCTTATCGTCAAGCACCACATTCGGAGGACAACCGTCCGGCAAAGGGATGGGATGGGGTGGGGGTTGCTCCACAATTTCCTCCTTGGGCTTGCTGGGGACCGACCCACCGAGCAATGGGCTATAAGGGGCTAGCCAAATGTGGCAAGATGGGCTGCCCTCCCCCTTCCCCCCCCCACCGCTTGGGTCAAATGGCTGGAAGACCTTCGGCTGCCTGTTAGCCTCACCCAGGACAAGGTTGCGGGGGGGGGGGAGCACTTTTCCCTGAGCACAGAAACCCCCTTCGCCCCCACCCTGCCCCCCCTTCCCCCAACTCACCCGTCCCGCTGGGCTTCCTTCTTTTCCAGGTCTTGGATGACATCCAGGAGAACCTTGATGGCCTCCTGGCTGGTCTCCAGCACCCCTTCCAGGGAATGCAGCCGGGACTGGAGGTCTCCCGTCTCCCGGGGGCGCTCCTGGTCGGTCGGGGGCAGCCTCTCCATGGCCTTTTGGGTCCCCGGCCGCTGTGCTTGCTCCACAGCCACCAGTGGCAGGAGGTCCTGGACTTGCTGCGGAGACGCCGCTCGCTTGGGGGTAAGGCAGGCCCTGGAGAGGGTGGGCCTCACCAAGAGGGGATACCCGGGAGGGGGCAGGCTCTTCTCCCCAGGGGGGCAGGGTGCTTGCCCCCGCCAGAGGGCAGCAGCGGCCTCTGCCTGGAGGCTCTGGGGGGAGGCTGTGGTCCCCACGGATCCCCCAGGCACAGAGGGGTCCCTGTCCGTCAGCTGGGGTGGGGGTCCGAGGCCAGTCTCCTTCCGGGGGGAACCCTGAGCAAGAAGGTGAGGGGAAGGTCTGCCCCCTACAGCGGCACCTGGCGGCAGCGGCGGTGGCAGGAGGGCAGGCGGCCTCGGGCGGAGGGTTTCAGGGCTGACACTGATGCCCTTTCTCGGGGGGCTGGGAGGGAGTTGTGGGCTGGCCACCCGGGGCGTCTGCTGGGAGGGAGGATCCCACCCAGCAGGGAGGCACGGTACCCGCCCCAGGTACGACTGGCCAGGGCCAGGTGGAGGTGCTGGCGGCAGGGCAGGGCACAGAGCGGCAGGAGGGCTGGGGCCCCTGTGGGCTTGGGAGGAGGCAGGGCACAGGCTGTGTGCAGAAAGGCTGGTGGAGGAGCCCCACGGGGGCAGATCCTGGCCCAGGCCCCCAGGGGAGCGCCCCAGGGGCTCATGGGCAGAGGCCCAGGGTGCCTGGCTGGGCAAAGGGCACCCTTCCAATGGCTGTTGCAGGCCAGGCCAGGTCTGGATGGCAGTGCTGGCACCTCTCTGGGGCCAAGAGGGCAGGGGGAGCAAGCAGGGCTTTGCCTGGGGCCAGCTGCACCGGGCAGGGTTGGCGGCCCCCCTCTCCAGGGGTCTCGAGGCACACGGGGTCTGGGCAGGCAGGGGGGGCTCCTCACCAGAGCTGCCATCCACCAAGTCCTTGAAGCGCACCTGGTGGGGCCGGTGGTGGCGGCGCGGCAGGCAGCCCTCCGCACCCGGGGAGTCCCTCCTCAGCAGCGCCGACCGCACAGCCATGGCTTTCTCCCGGCTGCCTTCTGCCCCCTTGGTCACGAAGGGCCCGGGCTCCTCTGAGCTGGCCATGGCACCCCTGTGCGCACACTAGTCCTTTACTCCTGGGCAGCCGTAGCCCTGGGCGCTTCTTCCATGTGGAGCCCTGGACGGGGGGGGTGCCCACTTCAAGGGGACAGCCACACATTGCCCTGCTGGTGGCCGGTGCCCCATGGGTGGCCGCTGGAAGGGTCTTTGTGGACGGAGGCCTGGCATCAGCCCCTGGCTGGCGGGAAACCCACGGCCCGTGCCATTCATCTCTCTTCAGGGTCCGACGCGCCATCCCTCGCTGGGCAGGTGGGGCCTCTCTCGTGCCAGGGAGAAGGGTTGTCCACGCCTCCTGGCCATGGCCCTCGTGGTTGCTCTTTCACGGTCAGTCGCTTGTGGGGCTGGCAAACCGTGGTGGGGCCAGGGGCCAGGGGGTCACCCCAGTCCGGCACATGCCCATTCCAGAAGTCAGGCCTGCAGGGGAGAGAACGTGGCTGAGAAAACTGCTCTCACGACAGCGCGCACCTGGAGCAAGCTTCCCTTGGGAGCAGTAGAGGAACTGGGCCACGATCCTGGCACAAAACGCAGGAATCCTGCCCGATGCCCCTGGCAGGAGGAAAGGCAGAAAGCAGGTGGCCTCGCTCAGTGAGGGGAAAGGGCCACCAGGAAACGGTGGCCCAGGTCCTCCCACCTACCATGTGTCGGGCAGACAGGCAGCATCCAACCCAGAACAGCCTGGAGAAGGGGGCATCTGTTCCAGAGCTGGGAGGCGAAAGGGGACTGTCCAGACCTCCCACTGCCAAGGGACTTCCTCTCCCCTGCCCCCCCCCCCCAAGGCTCCTACTGAGCTTGGCCATCAAAGTCCTACTTCATGCTCTTCAATGGGCCACTTGTAGAGAGACTGGACAGCTTCTTTCGAAAGAGGCAGTGCTAGGCAAGCTCCTCAGCCTGCAACCTTCCTCTCGAGTCGCTACCCCCTTAAAAAGGTTGAGAGAGAGAGAGAGAGAGAGAGAGAGAGAGAGCACTTGGCGGCTAATGGACACAAAGAGGATGGATCGGTACAGCTGCCTCTCTGGGCAAACCGGCCATGGGAAAAGCAGCTCCTTCGGCATCAATGGGCCAAGGGTGGGGGGACCGCCTCACAGTGCCACCAGGCAGAAGTGATGTCCTTCCCAGCCTTGGAAGCCCACTCACCAAAGGAAGAAACAAGGGTTGTTGTGGGTTTTTCGGGCTTCTTGGCTGTGTTCTGAAGGTTGTTCTTCCTAACGTTTCGCAAGTCTCTGTGGCCGGCATCTTCAGAGGACAGCACTCTGGTGTAGTTTTCTTGGGAGTTGAGTATTTATGGCTGTGAGGTAGGCTTTTGTCCTTTTCAGGAGATCGGTGATTAGTGTGTCTTGTTGTGGGTGTATTGTTGTGATAAGGAGGACAGATTATCTGTCACTGTGGTTGATGGCTTTCATTAGCTGGTCCTTTGGGTGTCGTGATCCCTGGTTCTTGTGACTGGGTAGAGTTCCTTGACCTTTTGCATACTGTATTTTTGAGAGCTGGGAGCTAAGTTTTGTTGAGCTTCACAACTTCCTCTTTTTTATTGAAATTCTGCTGGTGCTTGTGGATTTCAATGGCTTCCCTGTTCAGCCTGACGTAATGATTGCTGGTGTTGTCCAGTATTTCAGTATTTTGAAATAGAATTTCATTTCCAGCTTGTTTCAGGGCATGTTCAGCTACTGCAGATTTTTCTGGTTGTTTTAGTCTGCAGTGTCTCTCATGTTCTTTGATTCTGGTGTGGATGCTTCGTTTTGTAGTTCCAGTATATACCTGTCCACAACTGCAAGGTATCCAGTATACTCCTGCAGTGGTGAGGGGATGCCTTCTGTCCTTTGCTGACCGTAACATTTGTTGTATTTTTGTGGTGGGCTTGAATACGGTTTGTAGGTTGTGTTTTTCCAAAGAGCCCGAAAAATCCGCGACAACCATTAGATCCCAGCCATGAAAGCCTCCGCGAATACAAGAAACAGGGGGTTCAAAGAGCCCCCTCAGCTTGGGGGAAGGGGCTGGCACAGGCCTTCCTCCCTTCCCAGGCTGATAGGCACACTGGCTGACTGCTGGCCTCAACCAAGGGATGCTGAGGAGCCCAAGCCCTCAGAGTCAAGAGGCTGAAACAGCCCTCTTTGCGGAGCAGGCCTGACCTGGCTTGCAGTGTGGACACGGGGCTGCCAGCCCAGACAGCCAGCTTAAATCCGCACACCAGGCTAAGGCCCCCATGAGTTCAAGGCTGCGACTGAAGGGGTTGGACGGTGAAGTAAGCAGGGGGGGGTAAGAGTCACAGCAACCCTTTGCCCAGCATCCCAAAACCCTGGAGAGCATCCTGGATGGTGTCGGACCTTACGTGGATCTACAGATTCCTGGCTGGTTTTCTCCTACCAAAAGCAGAGGAAGAAGCCAGAAATCCTGGACTTGATTCTAACCAAAAGGGATGGCTAAGTGAAAGAAGTGGCAGCAGGAGGAACTTTGGAGGAAAGTGACCATGTTCTACTTGACCTCTCGATTTCAAAGGAAACAACAGCAGAGTGTAGCTACATATATACGCTTGATTTTAGGAAAGGCACTTTTAATAAACCGAGAACAATGATAGGTATGGTCATAGGATCCTAGAATCATGGAGTTGAAAGCTTGTAAGGCCTTTGAGTCCAACCCCTGACTCAAGGCAGGAATCCAAATCAAATTAAATTAAATTTTTATCTTGAGTATTGTGTCCAGTTCTGTACACCACATTTCAAGAAGGATGCTAACAAATTGGAACAAGTACAGAGGAGGGCAACCAAGATGATCAGGGGACTGGAAACTGAGCCCTAGGAGGAAAGACTGAAAGAATTGGGCATGTTTAGCCTTGAGAAAAGAAGACGGAGGGGAGATATGGCAGCACTTTTCAGATCCTTGAAAGGTAGTCATTCGGGGGAGGGGCAGGGTCTGTTCTCGATCACCCCGGGGTGCAGGACTATGTAATATTGGGGTCAAGCTACAGGAAGCGAACAGGAAAAACATCTCAACGGTTAGAGCAGTGTGACAATGACTTCCTATTGCCTCAGGAAGTGATGAGCGCTCCAGGGCTAGAGGCATTAAAGAGAAAACTGGACAACCATCTATCAGATGTGCTTTGATTTGGATTCCTGTCTTGATCAGGGGGTTGGACTTGATGGCCTTATAGGTCCCTCCCAACTCCATCATTCTAGGATTCTATCAAGTTGAGAATGATCATAAAATCACAGAATCATGAAGCTGAAAGGAGCCTATCAGGCCATCAAGTCCAACCCTCTGCTCAACGCAGGAATACTAATCACAAGATATCTGCCGGGTGGTTGACTGAATTTATCTTGAATGCCCCCAGCGCTAGAGCACTCAACACTTCCCAAAGTCATGGGCCCTGTTGTCGTACTGCTCTAACAGTTAGGAGGTTATTTCCCGATATTCAGCCGAAATCTGACTTCCTGTAATTTGAGCCCATGATCTCCTTGGAGGACCCATGCCTCTCCCAGAGGTCTCACACACAACTAGCTCCCTGCATGCCAAATGTGAGCCCTCACAAGTCCATCTCTGTTGCAACTCCATTGTCATGAATGCCACCAGATCTGCCACCTCCTACCAGAGGCATAAGTAAGCCTATGGGGACAGGAAGGTATGGGGGGGCAGCGGGGGGGGGCAGCAGCACTTCCAGCACAGGCCAGTGGGGGATCTGGCCGAGAGAGCCGCTCTCTTCCATGATCCCTGCCTTTGCCTCAGCCATTCATCAGGAAGGAAGCCAATGACGGTCAGTCAACCACCCGGGAAAGGGTCTCCTCCCTCTCAAAGTATCTCCAGAAGCCAGAAGAGATGGAGGAGGGGGAGAGGGAAGGAGCACAAGGAGTGGCTGCCCACAAAAGGGGGTCTCTCCCAGGTCATCCGGGGGCAAGTCCTCTCCTACTCTAGAGGCAGCCACTGCCTAAGGTGGGGCGCAAAGCCACAAGCACTCTCTTCGGTTGCAACACCCTGACCCCCCCCCCTTTTTTCAGGACACTTGGAGACACCATCTGCCACCCCACATCCAGGGCCGGCCTCAAGGGCCATCCATGCAGGACAGCCCCAGGACCCCAGCGCAGCACTCAGCACCGAGGGGAGGATTGTCTAGGTGCCCAGCTTTACTCCTCCAGGAAGCACCCTCCATGGTGCCCTTGGTGGGCTGCAGGGGCCCCAGCTGGGTGGGCAGAAGGACTGGCCAACCCGTCTTCTCCCTCGCTCGTGATCATGCTGGGCATGTGAAGGGGGCAGATCAAGCCCCCCCACCCCCACCCCAATGACTGCTTTGCACAGCACAGCTCAGCGGGGGGGGGGCTCAGGCGGGACTTTCTGGCCTCCCGCTCCAGCTTAACAATCAGAGCATGGAAGGCTGCTGCCCTGGCCCCCTTGCAGCAAAACACAGAGAGAAGTCGTGCCCCCTCCCTAGCCTCAATCCCGCAGGGCCCCCCTGTCCCCTCCCCTGCACATGCCTGCACTGTGCCTCTGCCTCGCTCAGGCAAGAAGCAAGCTGCACAATCAGCAGAGCTGCTCTGAGCTCCCCAACGCTGCTAACCAGCAAACTTTCCGACTGCTGAGTGAGCAAAAGTCTAGCGTTTCCCCAAGCACAGTCGGCATCAGGCACAAGGAGAGCGGAGGGCAGGCGGGGGGGGGGCTGGGGAGAGAAGGGAGTGGGGGCTGCCTCTGCTCACCCTCCCTCCCACCTTCCAGCTGCTGGTGGGGGGGGGCTGATTCTGCTTTCTAGCACTATGAAGCAGCAGTGGAGGGTTGCGGGGGGGGGAGAGGGCAAGATCTCAGCACATCTTTTCTCCACAAAATGTATCATTCCACAGTCCTCCTCAGGTGTTTCCCTTTTATTCAAACCTTTCATGAGCCTGTGGTGTCATCGCACTGGAACGTTGCTCCAGTCCCTTCCTGATTTTCACCCCCTTCTGCCACCTTTTCCATCATTATAGTATCTTTTCCCAGGTGTGCTGGCCACAGCTGCACACAACACTCCAGTGTGGCCACCCAATCAATTTGGCTGAGCAAATGGAGCATCATATTGACAGGAACATTTTTTTCAATCCTTTCACAATTGAGCTTAGTATGGAATGTGCCTTTTTAACAGCTGTGCACATGCAGTCAATGCTCAGGTGTAGCTATCTATCATGACCCTAGGGGCTGTTCTTCAGTTGTCCTTAACTAACAGCTTGCATTTCAGACAAGAAGCTACTTTTGGGACAGAATATGAAGAGACAGAATGGTTTCCTATAAGCAATGGTATCAGATAAGGGTGCATTTTATTCCTTTACCTGTTTAATCTGTACGCAGAACATATCATCTGGAAAGCTAGACAAGATTCAAATGAAGGAGGAGTGAAAATTGGCAGAAGAAACATCAATAATTTAAGATATGGAGATGTCACCACCTTACTTGCAGAAAGCAACAATAATTTGAAACAACTGTTAGGGAAAGTGAAAGAAGAAAGTGCCAAAGCAAGATTGCAGGTGAACACGGAGAAGACAAAAATAATGACTAGAGATGAACTACATAACTTTTACATTGAGAAAGAAGAAATTGAAATAGTTAAGAGATTTTGTATACCTTGTTTCAACCATCAATCCTAATGGAGTCTGCGGCCAAGAAATCAGAAGTCTTGGAAGGGCAGCAACGAAGGAATTAGAAAAGATTCTCAACAGTAAGGATGAATTAATGGAGACCAAGGCCAAGATCATCCACACTCTTGTATTTCCAATCATCATGTATGGATGTGAAAGCGGGACAGTTAAGAAAGCTAAAAGAAAAAAAGGTTTCATTTAAAATGTGGTGCTGGACAGCTTTGCAGATACCCTGGACTACCAGAAAGACCAACAAGTGGGTGCCAGAGCAAATCAAGCTTGAACGTCAACCAGAATGTTGAAATTGAGGCTGTTCTAGTTTGGGCACATCATGAGAAGACAGGATTCTCTGGAAAAGACAATAATGCTGGGAAAGATGGAAGGCAGCAGGAAAAGAGGGAGACCCAATGTCAGATGGACAGACTCCCTAAAGGAAGCCACAGGCTTGAGTCTGCAATTGCTGAGCAGAGCCGCTGAGGAGAGGGACCTTTTGCTCATTCCTAGGGTTGCCATGAGCTGAAGGCATGACCAGCTCAGATCCCATTACTCCTCAGGTGAGGCTGAGAACCATTTCTCACTTACGTCACGCATCACTTGTCTTTTTAAAGACGATTTCCTGAACCCTTTTTTGCTTTAGAAATCCGAAACAATTCCTTTCCGGCAGCAAATGCTGCCACAGCACTACTCAGGTCTTGCCACCAGTCGTTTACATGCAGACCTAGAAGGGAACATTGAGGGGTCCACCGATTCACACCCCCCCACTTGGAAACCCAGCCCTTTATTCCCAAAGTTAGGGTTAGTTATTGACTAATCGAGAGGGCCTCCCTTAACCTGATGAGGGGGCTTAGGGTGTCCAGCAAGCTGAGAGCAATGTCATCAGAAAGCCAGACTCCTTCACTCGTCTGGATTCCTAGCACGGTGGCCCCAAGGTAGAAGGGTCAAAACGAAGCAATCAGAGGAAGATGGATCTGCCCTCTTCGGTGTGTGTGTGGGTAAACGGGCGCATCTGCAGAAGGGAATGGACGGTTCCAATGGTGATAGGAATGGAGAGACTCCTAGAGGACAGCCACTGGTCAGCAGCCCTGTGAAAGGTGACCACTGGGGAAGGATCTTTCAGTGGGACACTCAGGCTAAGTTGTATTCCTCATGAGCAGACGGTAGCAACAGCAAATCACTGCTGAATATTTTGTACTTGGAAAACCTTTGCCACCTCAAGGTGTGCATCTAAGAGGGGAACAGTGAGACAATTCACAATGAAACAGGGTCTGTCGCGATTGCCTTGTGGCCAAGCTGGTGAAACGTGGCCAAGCTGATGCTACCATTGAATGGATTTGTAGCTGATTGACAGGCCACACCCAAACAGTGCTCACCCTCCCCACAGGGGAGTGATCAGTGGGTTGCCCTGGGGTTTTGTCCCAGTCCTGGTATTGTTCAGTGTTTACATAAATGACTTGGATTGGGTGGGTGGGTTAGGGGGGATCTTCATTACATTCACCAAGGAAGGACACTAAACTGAGAGGGTGGGGGTTTGGCTAATACTTCAGAAGATAGAATCAGGATTTGGGAAGACCTCAACAGACGAAAGAACTGGGACCAAAGACAACAAAATGAGCTTCAACAGCAGAAAAAATGTGAAGTTCTACACTGAGGTGGGGGGAATTAGATGAAGAAATACTGTATGGGATGTGAAACACTTGGCTGGACAGTAGCCATACATGTGAAAAGGAGCTAGGGTTCGTCGTCGGCCACAAGCTTAAATATGAGTCCACTGAAGTTGATGACTAAAGTTGTTGTTGTTGTTTAGTCGTTAAGTCATTTCTGACTCTTCGTGACCTCATGGACCAGAGCACGCCAGGCCCTCCTGTCTTCCTCGGCCTCCCGGAATTTGGTCAAATTCATGTTGGTTGCTTCGCAGAAACTGACCATCCACCTCGTCCTCCGTCGTCTCCTTTTCCTCCTCTTGCCTTCGCCCTTTCCCAACATCAGGGTCTTTTCCAGGGAGTCTTCTCTGAAGATGACTGAAGAAATAAGACACTAAATCATTCATCTTTTCTGTTTCTTAATTTCATTGTTAAAGTCCTGTAGTTCCTTCGGTGATTGCTGTCTTCGTAAGGTTCAGTCCTGTTTTTGCCCCTTCACTTTCATCAGAAGTTCCTTCAGATCAGTTCTGCTTTCTACCAGTACTATCATCTGCCATCATCTTCATATCTTCAATGATTGATGCTTATTCCATCCCACTTTTCACTCCGCTTTTATCTGTATTTGATCAACACAACTGCCCTTTGGGAGTTTCTCTGCCACCGTCCCCACTGGAACGACCCATTCTCTCCTTCTGGTGCAGCCCCGACTCTTGAGGAGGTTCGATGCCTCTTAGCCAGGGGTCTCAGGTGTGACCCTTCTCTTGTGGATGACCCTGCTCAGAGTCCAGACCAGGGACGGAGTCTGGCTCCCTGATGGCCTTGCTGTCGGCTTCTCCAGCACACCAAACACCCTCACCCTCTTAAGGTGTGCCTCCTCCTCCTCCTCCTCCTCCTCCTCCTCCTCCTCCTCCTCCGTTAGCACAGTTTTAACTCCTTGCTCACTCAAGAGCCCTGACTGGCTTCCTGCTGCTGATGCCCCCTTTGGGGCTTGGGGGATTTTAGGAACAGTTTCCCCAGATCTTTTCCTTCCTGCATAACCCCCCCCCCAAAAGCCCCATCGGCTGGCCCTCCTTTTCTGGGAGTTCCTGCTCTTCTTTGTACAGGGTCAGCTGGTGCCCACTGTGTCTGGTGTGGAGGCAGGCTCAGCCGCTGCTAAAGGCAGGGGGAGCCACGAGGACAGGCAAAGGGGGAGCGGAAGAGGGGGGGTCCATAGAAGAGAAACTGTCTTATTCACCCCCACAGGCCCCTTCGGTCCTTTGCTTTCTTCCGTCTTGCTTGCTCTTTATTGCACATGCACAGGAACACATTCATACAGAGTAAGGGGCTGAAGGGAAAACAGAAGAAGGACGTGGGCCGGGAGAGGGTGGTCGGGAGAGGGTGGCCGGGAGAGGGTGGTCGGAGCCACCTGAATCGAAGAAATCCTCCCCCTCTCCCCCCCCCACCTCAGGAGAGCCATTCCCAGGGCCCTGGACCAAAGGTGTCCCTTTTCTGAGGTGAGTCTTCTGTTCTCTTCACAGCTCCTTTGACTGGATTGGTTGTGGCCCCTTCCCCCCCCCCCGATCAGGCTTCATCACTATGTATTATTTTTCATTTTGAGTAATAATAATTATGTGCCATCAAGGGAATTCTGGCTTTTGGTGATTCTGGTGGGATTTCCTACCCGTAAAGTACTCTGACTGGTCTGGTCTTCCGTCTGTCTTGTGGCCATGCAGCTTGCCCAAGGCTCTTTCCCCAGGAGAGACACAGTGGGCGGAAAAGGAAAGCCCACCCCCTGGCCTGCCGCGAATGCTCCAACCGACTGAGCTATGTAACACCCACCCAAGCATTGCGTGGGGGGGGGGAGTAGAACCCCTCCTCCCCCAGCTTTGCTTTTGCAGCTTGCCTTCCCCTGCTTGAGAAGTTTGCTCTGTGGAAAACAAGGAAATCCGGCCCTTCGCACAGGTCAGGCTGATGGATGGCGGTGAGTTACCTTTCTCGGCAGGCACTGCTCGCTTCCAGCTAGAGGACCACAAAGGTAGTGGCACCCTTGGGACCCTGCACTCCCCCCCCCCACTGCCCGCAACACACACGCACACCCTTGGAAGAAAGAGGCGCTGCCCTCCGGCAGTGGAGCCAGTTTGAGCTATCCTGACCTTCTTGAAAGTCAGGGGCTCCCAGTAAGAGCCCTCGGAGTACCACGGAGGGAGGCCAGCTTCAGGCGGGCAGCTTCAGGCACCCCCTGAAGCAAGGACGAATCGGCGCTGAGGGAGGGAAGGCGCTCCCAGCGTTGGGCATGCGGTAGCCCCCAAGGTGCCCCCGCCTTCGCTCCCTTCCCCCCCCCCCCCCGCTTCTCGGCCTTTTTCCTGATTCTCTGAAATCCCTTCCCCGTCCCCTCCGGCTCAGGAGTGGGGAAGGGATCTGGGCAGCGGGGGGGGGGGGGAGAAGGAAAGGAAGCCGCCCAAGCGCGAGGGAAGGGCATCAAGTTCGGCCCCAGTGCTCAGCCGCCTGTACCCCCCCCTCCCGTCCCGTCCCCTGACCCCGGCGTTCCTCCTCAGTCCTGCGCGTTTGCACTGGCGGACGCTGAGACCGGACGCTCCCCTGGGAAAGCCTGCTTGACGGCCCGAACCGCGCCCGCCTCTCCGCTGGCCCTCGCATGCCGTCGGCGGGTAACGGGGACCGAGGAAGCGGCATCTGCGCTGGCCGTTTGGCACGCAATAATACCGGCTGCCCTTTCTCCGGAGGCGGTTCAGGCCCTCCACCGTCGGACAGGCCCCCCCAGCTCGGTCACCCACGCGGAAGCTCCCTCCGATCTCCCTTGGGCGCCACCCTGTCCTGAAGGCCTCCCCTAGGAAAGTTTGACCAAGCGTCGGCCTGACCCGGCCGGATGAAACTTCTGGCTCCGGCGTCCCTTTCCTGCGGCCACCTCGCTTGCGCTTCGCCCGGCAATTCAGTCGCGCTGCCGGGAGGGCCGTCGGGGCTCTGGCCGCTCGGGGGCTCCTGCCTGGACGGAGGGCGAGCCGCAGGGGACACAGGTCCGCCTCTCTCCCGCTGCCAGCCCCAGAAGGAGAAGGGCGGCTGGGGGCCCCGCGGCCGGGAGGGTGCTGGAGGAGGGGACGGGACACGGGAGGCACCCGGCCGGCCGGCCGGCCTCCCGGCTCCAGCGGGCACGTGGCCGGGAGCGGAGGCAGCCGGTCCGCCGGCCGCGACGCTCCGAGCTCGTTTGCCGCGCAGCCGGTCTCCGGCAGCAGGTCCCGGCCGAGGGATGCTCCACGCTCCTCGCCCCCGCGACCCGGCCGGGAGAAGCGCGCGCTGCCGCTGCTTGGGGTCCTTCCCTCCCCCTCCCGCCGCTCGGGAGCTCGCCGGTCCTTGCCTGTCTGGCCTGGCAGAGATCGATCCGTCCGTCCCTCCGTCCGCCTCGCCTTCGCCCTCTCGGCCGGCAGCCGCGCCCGCCAGCGCCCGCAGCAGCAGCAGCAGCACCAGCGAGCGAGGCCGGGCGGAGAGCCGCTCCCGCCGCCGCCGGTGGGCTGAGCGTCGCGGGAGGGGCGGAGCCCACGGACAACGGGGAGGCGGGCGCAGAACCGGGAGCGCGCGAAGAGCCCGCCTCCGCAACAGGCCCGGCTGCCGAGGGCGACGGGAAGCCACCCCCCCCCTCCGCTGCCTCCCCCTCCGCCGCCGCCGCCGCCACTCCGCCCGCCTGCAGAGGCGGCGGAGGGCTCCTTCCCTCCCCCCCCCGCTTCTCGGGGCTTCGGGGGCCGGAGGGAGGGGGTGGCCATGCCCGGCCTCAGCTTCCAGCCGCCTCTCGCTCCCTGCTGACCACACCGTGGCGGGTCCGCGGAGCTTCCGAACATGTGCAGAGTGCATGGTTTCCACTCCGGCCCTGCTCCCAGGATCCGTGGGGTTATTCCCGGGTCCAGCTTCAGCTTTTTGTGGAGGCGGGGTGAGGGGCAGCCTTTCCCGCCCCCGAAGCCTTCCGTGCTGGAGGGAAGGAAGGGCTGAGCCGACAGAGGACAAAACAGATACTCCCCCACCCCACCCCCGCCAGATAGGCGGGATATAAATGAAATAAATAAATAAAATAAATAAATTCTCTCGCTTTTCTCCCTCGGACTTGGAGGCGGGGAACACGGGTCTACTCCTCCTCCTCCTCCTCCTCACAGGGAAGCAAGTCCGGCTGAGAACGCGCGCCTGGCCCAACGTCTTTCCCTGAGCTCCTTGGCCAAAAGGGGATTTGAACTCAGGTCCCATACTGCGGCCGCTACCCTACACGGAAGCAACCCTTTCTCAGAATGCGCTGCCGGCGCGGGCCTCCGCGGGAATTCAGGCTGGCTGTGAGCCGGCCCCTTCCCTGCCTAGCTCCCTCCCCCTCCGCGGCGTGCCCCTCGTAGCTTGGACCCTCACAGCCCGGCTCCTTCCCGGCCGGCCGTGGAAGAGAGCGCGCAGGGGCCCAGAGACCGGCGGAAAGGATGCGGAGCCCGGGCTGCACCGCCTCGCCCGCCGCGCCGTCCTCCGGGCTCATCCAGATTCGTTGCTCTTCCTTCAGCCGGAGAGCAGCGGGGCGGGTCCTCGGCACGCATACCCAGCCCTCTCCCTCCTTGGCTCGCCCGGGAGCGGGGCCTCTGTTCCGAGAGGGGAGCCCGAGACCTCGAGAGGACCAGGTGCACGCGCCCCGCGCCCTCCGCCGCTCTTGCTGGGTGACTTCTTCGGGCCACGCGCGCGTGCCGTCGGGGCGGGCCTGGCAGGCGGATCCCTCCGGCTCTCGCCGCCTCTTCGCCCCGTCTCGTTTCCCTTCCACTTGGGAGCCCGGGTCGGAGGCTGCGCCGCACCAGGAGGGGGCAAGGCAGGCAGGCAGGCGGGCTGGCGGTCCTCCTCTGGGAAGCGGCTGCTAGTGGTTCTGCCCCCCCCCCTTTGGTCACACGCGGTGGGCGCAAAGAGGAGCGGGAGCCGGGGGACGGCGTGGAACCCAGAGCGAAGCTGATCTGACAAGAGTTTCTCTTGAAGGCCTCCAGAGCTGGAGCACTCACTACCCCCCAAGGCAATTGGCTCCTTTGTCATTCTGCTCTAACAGTGAAGAGGCGTTTCCTAATATTCAACCGAAATCTGGCTTCTTGTAACTTGAGCCCATGGTTGCGTGTCCTGCACTCTGGGATGATCCAGAACAGTTCCTGCTCCTCCTCTGTAGGACAGCCTTTCATGTCTTTGAAAAGTGCAACCCTTCCTTTTTCCTGTCAGCTTTCTTAAGTGTCCAGCTTACACCCTCACACATTAGTGATCAGAAAGACAAAAGTGAGGGTGATCGTGGTCTTCCTCTCCAGTGACACAGCACGTCATTGCTGCCCTTCCGAATCTGAGTTTTCTTCTGATTTCTTGGCTGCAGTCTCCATTAGGATTCACGACTGAAACAAGGTGCAGTATACAAAAGCTCTACGTATTTCACTTTCTTCATTACCAATGAAGAAAGCGATGTGGAGAGGGGGGATCTGCTGCTTGGGTAACAGCCTATCCCCCATATTATTATTCTACCCAGGCTTCGTGCTCTGGAGAGGACACTCCAGCTTCGCATACAGCAACAAAACAAGTCTTTGCTCAATTGGCGTAAAGCATGATGCCAGGGGCTACTTCTGACGGTGGGAGAGGTCATTGCACCTCAACAGGTAGTTACCGCCCACCTTAACCTGGGCAGCCCCCAGCCAGTAAGGTGCTACCTCGCCACGGTCTGTTAACCTCACGGGGTGCGTGGGGTTTAGGGTGAAACCCGACAAGCAGATCGACAACCGTGCACCATGCAACAATCGTAAGAAAACTTCTGCCCTAAAGCTGGGCACCTGGAATGTACGGACAATGACCCCTGGCTTTCCTGACTACGGCTTTCCTAATGACCTGCAAGAAATAGACGATGTGCGCAAGACAGCTGTCATTGACATGGAACTGAGTAGACTGCAGATGGACATTGTTGCCCTGCAAGAGACAAGACTGCCAGACTCGGGATCTGTCAAAGAAAAAAACTTCTCATTCTTTTGACAGGGAAAACCATCGAATGAGACCAGGGAGTATGGTGTTGGCTTTGCAGTCAGAAACACCCTTCTGAGATGCATTGTTCCACCTATTGTGGGGAGTGAAAGAATCCTGTCTCTGCAGCTCCACTCATCAGCAGGACCAGTAACCCTCATTAGTGCATATGCGCCAACACTGTCAGCCACTCCAGAAGTGAAAGACAAATTCTACAACGATCTGGCAGCTACTATCAAAAAAGTCCCTGAAAGAGAGTCACTGTTCATTCTTGGAGACTTTAATGCTAGAGTTGGTGCTGATCACAATTCTTGGCCCACTTGTCTAGGCCATTTTGGCATTGGAAAGATGAACGAAAATGGCCAACGCTTACTGGAGTTTTGCTGTTATCATGGTCTTTGTGTCAGCAACACATTCTTTAATACGAATCTGCAACACAGAGTTTCCTGGAGACATCCAAGATCCAAGCATTGGCATCAGCTCGATTTGATCCTCACTAGACGTTCTAGCCTTCCTAGTGTTACGATCACACGCAGCTACCAGAGTGCTGATTGCGATACTGATCACTCCCTGGTGTGTAGTAGAGTAAAACTGCGAACAAAGAAATTGTATCACACGAAAAAGGAAGGAAGACCACGTATTGACATCAACAAGACTCGCGATCAAAGAAAAGTGAAGGAATTTGCCCAAGCACTCGAGGAAACCCTTCCAGGTCCAGCTAATGTAAATGCACCTGAACGATGGGAACACTTCAAGAACACTGTCTACAACACCGCCTTGTCCACTTTTGGCAAGAAGACCAGAAAGATGGCTGACTGGTTCAAAGCCCATTCGGAGGAGTTAATGCCAGCCATTGAGGATAAGAGAAGAGCTCTAACAGCATACAAAACCTGTCCTAGCGAGTGCAACCTGCAAGCTCTTCGAGCCGCTCGCAGCCAAGTCCAACAGACTGCCAGGAGATGCTCCAACGATTACTGGCTTCAGCTCTGCTCTCAGATACAGATAGCAGTGGACACAGGTAACATCAAAGGAATGTATGATGGTATCAAGCAGGCCTTAGGTCCATTACAGAAGAAATCTGCTCCCTTGAAGTCTGCTACAGGTGTGCTCATCCAGGACCGAGCACAGCAGATGGAACGCTGGGTGCAGCACTACTCTGAGCTATATTCCAGAGAGAATGTAGTAACCGAAGAAGCATTAAATAACATTGAGTGCCTGCCTGTCTTGGAAGAGCTGGACAGCGAACCAACCCTAGCAGAAATAAATGCGGCCTTGGATTCCCTCACCTCCGGCAAGGCACCTGGAAGGGACAACATCCGTGTTGAAGTGCTGAAATGCAGTAAGGAGATCATCATCACCGAACTGTATGAAATCTTTTGTCTCTGCTGGAGGGAAGGTGGAGTACCACAGGACATGAAGGATGCAAACATCGTCACATTGTACAAGAACAAAGGAGACAGGGGCGACTGCAATAACTACCGTGGCATCTCTCTTCTTAGCGTTGTAGGGAAGCTGCTTGCCCGTGTGGTGCTAAAGAGGCTCCAGGTGCTTGCAGACAGAGTCTATCCAGAATCACAGTGTGGATTTTGAGCTAATAGATCCACCACTGACATGGTATTCTCCCTCCAACAGTTGCAGGAGAAATGCAGGGAACAATAACAGCCACTCTTGGTGGCCTTCATAGACCTTACAAAAGCATTTGACTTGGTTAGCAGGGATGGCCTTTTTAAAATACTTCCCAAGATTGGATGTCCACCTCATCTCCTTAACATCATCAGATCCTTCCATGAGGGAATGAAAGGCACTGTAGTTTTTGACGGCTCAACATCAGATCCCTTTGACATCCGAAGCGGAGTGAAACAGGGCTGTGTCCTCGCACCAACACTTTTTGGGATCTTTTTCACTGTCATGCTGAGGCATGCCTTTGGAACTGCAACAGAAGGTGTCTATCTCCGGACTAGATCAGATGGAAAGCTCTTTAATCTCTCCAGATTGAGAGCAAAGACCAAAGTCCAACTGAAATACATGCGGGATTTCCTCTTTGCAGATGATGCAGCCATTGTTGCCCACTCTGCTGAAGACCTCCAACAACTCATGAATCGTTTCAGCAAGGCCTGCCAAGACTTTGGACTAACAATCAGCCTGAAGAAAACACAAGTCATGGGCCAGGGTGTGGACTCACCTCCCTCTTTTACCATCTCCACACAAGAATTGGAAGTTGTTCATGACTTTGTGTACCTTGGCTCAACTATCTCTGACACCCTCTCCCTGGATGTCGAGCTGGATAAACGCATTGGCAAAGCAGCTACCATGTTCTCCAGACTCACAAAGAGAGTATGGCTCAATAAGAAGCTGACAACACATACCAAGATCCAGGTCTATAGAGCCTGTGTCCTGAGCACACTCCTGTACTGCAGTGAATCCTGGACCCTTTGTGCACGGCAGGAGAGGAAGCTGAACACCTTCCATATGCGTTGCCTCCGACGGATCTTTGGCATCACCTGGCAGGACAAAGTTCCAAACGCAGTAGTCCTAGAACAAGCTGGAATATTCAGCATGTATACATTACTGAAACAGCAATGTCTACGTTGGCTTGGGCACGTCGTGAGAATGGCTGATGGTCGGATTCCAAAGGATCTCCTGTATGGAGAATTAGTGCAGGGAAATCGCCCCAGAGGGAGACCACAGCTGCGATACAAGGATATCTGCAAGTGTGACCTGAAGGCCTTAGGAATAGACCTCAACAGATGGGAAACTGGCAATGGTGCGGCTAAAAAATATTGTAAATAAATAAATAAAACCCTGACATCTGATCGTTCAGCCTGGAGGCAGGCAGTGCATCACGGCCTCTCCCAATTTGAAGAGACCCTTGCCCAGCAGCCCGAGGCAAAGAGGAAGTCACAAAAGCAGCCAAACCAGGGAGCTGGACAGGGGACAGATTGGATTTGTCTTCAGTGTGGAAGAGATTGTCACTCTCGAATTGGCCTCTTCAGCCACACTAAACGTTGTTCCAAGTCCTCCATACAGAGCACGTCACCATAGTCTTTCGAGACTGAAGGATGCCTATATATATACATTACCAATTATAAAGTTGTGAAGTTCTTCCATAATCATGATTTCTGTCTTCTTAATGGTAAACAATAACCAATCCAAAATACCAAAAAGAAACAAATAAGAGTGATTTCAATTTATTGCTGCCTTCTGCCAATGAGATGGTGTCATCTTAAATTATTAATGTTTCTTCCATCAATTCTCACTCCTCCATCTGAATCTAGTCTCCCTTTCCATCTGATCTGTTCTGTGTACAGACTGAACAGATAAGGGAATAAAATACACCCTTGTATTCTCGAAAGCTTTCACGACCGGGATCTGATGGTTGTTGTGGGTTTTTCAGGTTCTTTGGTCGTGTTCTGAAGGTTGTTCTTCCTGATGTTTCAACAGTCTCTGTGGCCATGGGCATCTTCAGAGGACTGGAGTAGGAACTCTGTCCATGCTCTGTTGCTGTTTGTTGGATAATTGAGTATTTATAGCTGTGGGAACAGCTTTTGTCTTTTTTCCCCCAGGAGGTAAGGTGATCCTGTTTTTTGTTGTGATAAGAGGGGAGAGATTATCTGTTATTGTGAATGATGGGTGTCGTTAGGTGGTCTTTTTTGTGCAATGATCCCTGGTCCTTGTGGCTGGGTAGAGTTCACTGACCTTTTACAGGCTGTATTTTTTAATATTAGGAGCCAGGCCGTGTTTAGTTTTAGGCCTTCTTCCTTTTTGTTGAAGTTCTGTTCATGTTTATGGATTTCAATGGCTTCCCTGTTCAGTCCAACATAATGATTGCTGGTGTTGTCCAGTACTTAAATATTTTGAAATAAAATTTCATGTCCAGCTTGTTTTAGGACATGTTCAGCTACTGCTGATTTAGGGTGGAAGAAACATCAATAATTTAAGAAATGCAGATGACCTCTTGCTAGCAAAAAGTAGCAATGACTTGAAACAATTTTTACTAAAAGTGAAAGAAGAAGGTGCCAAAGCAGGACTATAGTTGAAGATGACAAAAAAAGAGATAGAAACCTTGACTACAGAAGAATGACACCATTTTAATATTAACAATGAAGAAACTGAAACAGAGATTTTGTATATCTTAGTTCAATCATCAATCCAAAGGGAGATGGCAGCCCAGAAATCAGAAGAATGAGACTCAGAAAGGCAGCGATGAGGGGCTTAGAAAAGATCATCTCGTGTAAGGAGGTGTTACTGGTTATTAAGGACAATACCATCCACATGGGTATGAAAGATGGACAGGAAAGAATGCTGAGAGGAAAAAAATTGATATTTTTTTTAAAAAATGTACTCCTGGAGGAGAGAGCTTGGGACTGCCAGGAAGACCAAGAAGTGGGTCCAAGGTCAAATCAAGCCTGAACCCTCTCTGGAGGAAAAATAAAGTTAGAACTGAGGCTGTCCTTCATTGGGTACATCATGAAAAAGCAGGATTCTCTGGAAAAGACTGCTGGGAAAGGTGGAAGGCAGCAGGAAAAGAGGAAGACTAAATATGTGATGGAGTACCTAAAGGAAGCCACAGACAGGGTTGCCATAAATAAGAGGCAATTTGATGGCACATGGCAACAACGGCAACAGCAACAACGCTGAATCTGCTCTATTGCTGTTTTGGATACTCAGAAGATTCTAGCACGTCTTTGCACGATTCATGCAATGCCTCGAAAAGGTACCCTACCTTCACATTCTGTGTTGACACTTTATTTTACAGTCTTTTGAAATACAGGAGAGGGTTTGATTCCTTTTAGAAACATTGTGTGTGGAAACTAGAGATGCCCTGGTGGAGAGAAAACTGAAGGACTTGCTTTTCCAAATTATACAGAACACAGAAGACCAGCAATCTGTTGGTTCTTCTTCGTGGCCTCTGTGAATACACACATATGGGTTTAGTCTGCGCCTGCGCTGACATTCTCGGAGCATTCTAGAGCTAAAAGCAACAATTTTATGGTGTGATCCCCCATGAGGCACAAGCTCCTCCCACCCAAGATTCCCCTCAGTTCCTTTTTTCCGCCGTGCTGTAAAGTTCTACAGAGCATAGAGCTATTTCCACAGGGGTTTTTCCCCTTAGCTTATTGATCAGTTCCCTCTAAATTGGATTCTTTCCCTTCTCAATTATCTAATCTATGATCCCCCGTGAGTTGTTTTCTTTTTTGCTTGCCAGCTAATTGGCTTAGACCCCCCCCCCCCCCGCACACACACACACTTCAACTGTTTGCTTCTTTTTCCTTTCCCGCCTTTTTCGGCCTACTCATTTTGACTCTCAGGCACATTAATGATTTTCTGCCTGAGTAAGCTACATCTTCCCCAGATAGGTGCAGGCCACAGTAGGGCACCCGACAATGCCAAGGAGTCCTTAAAATCGAAGTCTACATCAACAGAGGAATCCTCGCCAGAGGCTAGTGAATTTGCCTCTGAGGAGACGACGTGCCAGCTCTACCTGCACAGACTTCGGGATCGCCTGATAGCCTCTCTGCTCCAACTGGCCATTTAGTCACTGCGCTACCGTCCAGTCCGGCCGTGGCCCTTTTAGCCCTACATGAGGGCGGGCATTTGACGTTCCTGAGTTGGAGCTTAAGTCTCTCTATCTCATGAGGAGAGGAGAGTGAAAAGGAGGCATATCTCACCACACCCTCTCTCTGAGCAACCATGAGAGAGACTGGTGAATCATCGATGGATGATTGTTTCAAGGGGCTTGTTCAAGGGACCCTGCAGGAGTTAGGGCTGTGTTGCCCTGTCCCTAGGAGAAGAAGGGCCTCCTGTTGCCCCGGTCTCCTTCCCTGACTGTCAGTGATTCCTCCTGACATGGGAAGCGCCTCTGTGTGTGAGTGCCGCACACCAACCCTCCTTCGTGCGCCTGCTCATGTAGCTGCGACTTCTGGAGGGAGCTGCACACCGAGGCTGTAGATGTGCCAGCAACATATGGTAAGGCTTGGGTTTTCCCTTTGGGGATACAATGGGCCCCTTCAGCTCCTGCGGCTAGCCCTGCATGTCAGTGCTTTGCCTGTCTGGGGTAACGCCCTTGGGTGTTTGGTGTATTGGGCCTGATTTATCAGAGGCCTTGTTCACGTGGCTGCTATTTCCAAAACCAGGTGCTGAGGCGAAAGCTTTCTGGCAGCATTTGACAGCCCTAGTTTGCCTCTGAAAGGGGGGGCTGCAGCAACTCCCACCACTAGCCCTGCTAGTCGGTGATATTCCTGCCTGGGGTAGCATCTGCAGGTGGCTGTTAATTTGGCATAAAACAGCCCTCTTTACCAATGGGCTCGCTCACAAAGTAGCCTGCAGCCCTGTCTCAGGTGCCAGTGCCCGCATAGACTCATAAGGAAAGGACTCACAGGGGTCCACCCGAGAACCCTGCCGCTGTCTGGGAAGTCTGGTTAATTTTCCTCAGGTAGGTCCTGTCACACTGACAAGGTTGCGTAGGACCAGTCCCTTTTGTTTGGGATAGGAGATATGAGCTCTCAGCCACCATCACCATCCCGCTCTACCTGGCATCGTTCTGAGCCATGGGCTATGGAGTGCTTTATGCCTCCACATGCGCTTTACAGATGTAGTGCTCCCTCGAACTCAGCTCCGGCATCATAATGTTTGGAGCCTTGATCAAACCTGCTGTTAACCCATTCAGGTTTGAGACTCACATGAGTCGCTGGGGGGTGGAAGAGTTTCCAACCAATCTTCCTACACCCCTCTCAGTTGTCGCAGATGGTCACACTCCTTTACTGTCAACAGATGAGTTCTTTGGTCGGCGTTGTTATTTGTTTTTGGTCGCCGTGTAGCCACGTACTCCTCTGACATGAGGGCTTATCACCACTTATGGAGTTTGGTTCTGCCCACCCTGCAGGTAGCTCATGTGCACGCTTACAGTTCAGGCCTTCTGCATCACTGGGAGGCACTGTTGCAGGTGCATCACGAGCGCACTGCTGCTCGATACACCTGAAAACCAGTGTCTAAGCAACTGACAGGTTAGGACCTGCCATTTGTTGGTGTATGGCTTTTTAGCCAGAAAAAGGTTGTTATTCTTGATAACCTGCTCAGGCTGTAGAAGGTGACACATACATTGTGCTGTAACATCTGCAAGAGCCTGAAGATGTTCCCATCAGCCTATGGCATTCCGGGAACGTTAAAAGCCTCAACCCCAAAGTTACCAGCTGCCGCCCCTAGACATGTGGGGAGGCAGTGCCTTGACCGGCAGAACTGCTGGTAGGACTGCAAACTGAGCGGGCTCTTTACTTCTCTGTTGTTGACCAGTCAGTCCGTTTGACTTCTTTCTATCGTAGCTACCAGCTTTGCCACTATCTTCGATCTACGTTGAATCCATTGGGATCGACCTCAACATGGAAAAGATTTTTGTTCTTTTTCTCTACCATACAACACTTTGGCAGGAAAAGATGCTTTCCAAATTCCAATCCATCTCGTGTCAAGGCCCATTATGATCGAGCACGACCGGTCCTGGCTTCGAATCTGCCAATTCTGGACATAAGCTCAGATCTCACGCCTTGAACGAATCTCCCTCCAATATGATGCGATCCATTATCATCCTCTGTCACCTTCAGTATGCTTCTTTTCATTCGCACAGCTCACTTCTCGGTTCACCGCATCCCGTCTATTGGGAATGGAGGAACCTCCTTTTCCAGACCCAGCCATCACTTAGCTGAGCACTTACACTAACTATGCTGAAGCTAATAAAGGATGCTTGCACCAAGCCACTTCCTATTAAAGATCCAGGAAGAATGTATCACAGGTACAAGGTACGAGGAAATGACATAGAAATTTTGGGATGACTCCAGTCCCATTTCTATCATTGTAGAACAAATTTATCCAAAACGAGAAATGATTTCCCTGAACCCTACTAATAAGAATACGGAAACATTGATGTCTTTGGCAGGGAGACTTATTCCCTTCATTCACTTCTGCTCCATGTGGCCAACTATCAATCACAATAGGCACCTACCTGGAGCAATTTTGGTCTCAAATTCTACCTCTCTTGAAATCCATTAAAACAGAGCTTAGAAATTCTTGCTCTGAGACCACGACTCTAGCAAAGCAACACAGGATTGCTGCTTGACATGCAAAGGGCTTCAACTACTGTCGCATCCTTAGTATCTATAGAAGGCTCACCTAGTCACGATCGACTGGCTCATCAAGGACACATAGGACAGAATTGAATGTCTTCCATTACATGGTACCAGTCTCTTCAGTCTTAGACTGGTGACACTAGAAATATTATTATTATTTACACAGAATAGGAAAACAGCTAAATTATATATGGGCTGACAGCCCTTTCATCCCTCTTTCAGTTCTACCCATAGTCCTTTCAACCATATCTGGAGTTTCAGCCTCCCAGACATTTCGGTTCATACAAGAATGTCACCACATCTCTCAAGGTTACGTTATATAATTGTCTTTGTTCCCCTTTGAGTAACGTTAGACTCACTCTTTTTGTCTGTATCCTCCAGGAAGAGACCACTGCCTCCTGGGCAAACATGCCATAATCCAAGTTCCTACATCTGGCTTATGCACGGCTTCTACTTCTGTGCTATTATATACATAGCGAGGACGGAGGCATCCGTCCCATCCTTGGTCTCAGAAATCTTTTCATGTGTATTCTACCGTAAGTTTCAGATTCCAGCCTCAACACTATTATCTAATCAGTAATTCCTAAGGTTTCACTGCCATTCAATTTTTCAACATTTGCAAGGTCTTTCAGATGGTACAGGACATCAGTTTGATAATAACCTTCCCCTGCGAGATATGGACATCTACCTGTACTGGTACTATAGCGTATGTTTTTCTTTAAAAAAAAATTACTAGCAATCATCTCCCCAAATTCATGACCTCCACGGCTTCAGTGCTAAACCAATCCAGACTCAGCCTTGAACCACTCCAATAGTGGTATCTTTTCTTTTTGACCAACTAGAGGATCCCTAATCCAAGTAACTGCAAGTTCGGTTCTATCACCATTGGAAAGTATCGACCTTCAATGTATTCACTGGGGTCCGTACGCCAACTACAGGTTTTATTGCTCTTGTGCAGGTCGGGGACATATTCATATGCCAGTGAACAGGGAATTTGCCATAACTCTTCCCTCTGATACATTTCATTCTATGGAGAATCTTCCATCACCATCATTCCTAATCAAATGCGATCCAAATACCTCCTTGAGGTACTTGGTCCTAGTTCGCCTGTCTCAGATCGATATAGACAGACACATGTCAGTTCCCTCTGGTTCCTCACCTCCTAACTTCCATGAACTTGGCAACCTGGGAAATACTCCCACTTTGGCATCAGTGCTCGATCGAGCTCAAAAACCATGAACTCGATGTCGATGTGTAAATAAATAAATCTTTATTAAATATACTGAAACAAAGAACTACCTTACCAACTTTCTTAGAAACTGTTGCCTACTTGGCTTTCTGTTTATGCTTTAAAATGTTATATATCTGCTATTGTTGCCCATTAACCAGATTATTCTGGTAGGTAGGACTTTTGTCTCACTTTAGGGTCAAACATCTTTTCACAGGACTCAGTACCACCCGTCTTCTATGTAAACACATTGTTCCTCAATGGTCTATAGATTTCTAAATTCACTCATGTGCCCACCATTCGAGCCCATTTTCTCTTCAAATGCAAAATTACTTACTTTGAACAGCCTTCCTAGTGGCTGTCATATCTGCCAAGGGAACACGCGAAATAGCTGGATTGTGATTTGATCCACCTGTTATTCAATTTTCCTGATAAAGTGACTCCCTACTTTAATGTCTCATTCCTGACGTATTCGACTAATTTTCATGTTTATCTATGCTTCATCTTACCATCATTCTTCAAATCACCATCATCTCCTTTAGAGCACATGCTCCACAATATTTATGTAAGATGCTCACCAGCATTTTCTCTGGACACTACCAGAGCTTCTAAACAGATGACAGGCTCTTTTGATGCTTTCATTCTTTTCATTTCAAAAGTCCAGTTTCTTCCTATCCATCTCTAGATCGATGGTCCAGGCTGTATCTATGGCTTGCCAGCGGTCAGATGAGTCACCGTCTAATCAGCTTTAGCCTCGCTCCACGGAGTGCTGTCTACCTCGGCTGCATCCAGAGTATAATCGAGACTCTCGACATCTACCGTGCACCAATATGATCCATGCCATCTACCTTTGCAGAGCAATACTGGCTACACATAGGTACATGCAATACCACTGGATTTGGCAGAAATGTGATGCCATCGTTCCTACCGTGACGTCCCACCTGTCAATAAGTAAGCTTGCCAGTCACCCATATGTGTGTATTCACAGAAGCCACGAAGAAGAAAGAAAGGTTACTTACCTGTAACCATGGTTCTTCGAGTGGACCTCTGTGAATTCACACTACCCACCCATCCTCCCCTCTGTCGTCATGGGTATCGTATTGTTGTATAACTCTCATGCCCGGCGGACAAATTGCAGGAACTGAGGGGAATCTTGGGTGGGAGGAGCTTGTGCCTCATGGGGGATCACACCATAAAATTGTTACTTTTAGCTCTAGAATGCTCCGAGAATGTCAGCGCAGGTGCAGACTAAACCCATACAGTATGTGTGAATTCACAGAGGTCCACTCGAAGAACCATGGTTACAGGTAAGTAACCTTTCTTTTTTGCTTAAAATCTGTGTAACTTGCTGCACTTAAATGCAGCTAATTGATGATATGTGAGAGATTGAACAGCTGGTTGCACGACCAGGCACTTGACCGGACATAACCCAACCCCTCGTCAACTGTGCTCAGTAAGGCATGGGTTACACAGACTTTGCATGAACATCAATAGGGGTCTGAAGATGGAATTTCCTAGGTGCCAGGCAGAGGAAACGCCTGCCAACTGAAGACAGGAACTGGGAAAAGTGGGAGGCAGCCTGGGCTACTCTTTGTTCTTCCTCAGGGTTTGAAGAGAGTGGTCAAAAGGCTTGGAGGTTGTCCATCCTGCAGTGGAGTTGGGGCTGAAAACAATCTTTATAGGGACACCAGACAAGGAGAAGCCTGTCTGAAAAGGGAGTGGCTCTCCTCTAGAGCAGAGGAAAGGCACGTACCCATGCCTAACCAGGACGTTTTGGGCTTGTTTCCATGTCCCTGATTACAGCAGACAGACTTCCGTAGGTATTTTGCATTCACAGACCCACACCATGTTGCCGTGCTAGGCTATAAAATAAAAAAAAGAGAAGCCAGATAATTCACCAGTTATGTTCATAGAATACAGCTAGAGTAATAATTGATGGAATAACTGAGACAATACACCTAGGCCGGGGTACAAAACAAGGTTGCCCGTTATCTCCAGTATTATTTACAATGAGAGCAGAATTATTGGCACAGATAATTAGATATGATAAACAGATTGTAGGGATAGAACATAAACTGGTTTGCTGATGACACATTACTAATAGTTAAAAATCCAATACAAACAACAGAAAGGCTTAAATCACATTTGGAGGAATTTGAGGGTATAAATTGGGGAAAGTCATAATGTTTATTATTAAACCACTCAGATGAGGAGAAAAGAATGAAAATTTCAAATATTAAGGTAAAATGGGAAATGTTATTAAATATTTCGGGATTAATATTACTTGGAACTTTGTTGTTGTTGTTTAGTCGTTAAGTCATGTTCGACTCTTCGTGACCCCATGGACCAGAGCAAACAGGAGGTTTCCAAGAGGGTTCAGCTAAGAGGAACAATTCCAATTATTGTTAGCAAGTGGGTCTAGTGGTGCAAATTGAGATCAGGGAAACCAACCCAATTTGCATTGTGTTGTCTCTGGAAAAACACAGGGTCTTGCAGGCAATGCTGTTGTTGTTTAGTCGTGTCCGACTCTTCGTGACCCCATGGACCAGAGCACGCCAGGCCCTCCTATCTTCCACTGCCTCCCGGAGGTCTGTCAGTTTCATGTTGGTTGCTTCGCAGAAACTGTCCAACCATCTCATCCTCTGTCGTCCCCTTCTCCTCTTGCCCTCACACTTTCCCAACATCAGGATCTTTTCCAGAGAGTCTTCTCTTTTCATGAGATGGCCAAAGGATTGGTGCCTCAGCTTCAGGATCTGTCCCTGAATCACCCAGGGTTGATTTCCTTTAGAATGGATAGGTTTGTTCTCCTTGCAGTCCAGGGGACTCTCAAGAGTCTCCTCCAGCACCACAATTCAAAAGAATCAAATCTTCGGCGGTCAGCCTTCTTTATAGTCCAGCTCTCACTTCCATACATCGCTACTGGTAAAAGCATAGCTTTGACTATGTGGACCTTTGTCGGCAAGGTGAGGTCTCTGCTTTTCCTCCCAAGAAGCAGGCATCTTTTAATTTCATGGCTGCTGTCACCATCTGCAGTGATCATGGACCCCAGGAAGTAAATATTTGTCACTGCCTCCATATCTTCCCCTTCTATTTCCCAGGAGGTGATGGGACCAGTGGCCATGATCTTAGTTTTTTTAATGTTGAGCTTCAGACCGTTTTTTGCACTCTCCTCTTTCACCCTCATTAAGAGGTTCTTTAATTCCTCCTCACTTTCTGCCATCAGAGTGGTATCATCTGCATATCTGAGATTGTTGATATTTCTTCCGGCAATCTTAATTCCGGCTTGGGATTCCTCCAGTCCAGACTTTCGTATGATGTATTCTGCATAGAAGTTGAATAAGCAGGGAGACAATATACAGCCTTGTCGTACTCCTTTCCCAATTTTGAACCAATCCGTTGTTCCATATCCAGTTCTAACTGTTGCTTCCTGTCCCACATATAGGTTTCTCAGGAGATGGATAAGGTGGTCAGGCACGCCCATTTCTTTTAGGACTTGCCATAGTTTGCTGTGGTCCACACAGTCAAAGGCTTTTGCACAGTCAATGAAGCAGAAGTAGATATTTTTCTGGAACTCTCTGGCTTTCTTATTCTTTGTTTCTGATCATGGGGTTTTCTTGGCAAAGATACCGGAGTAGAATTGCCGGTTCCTGCTCCAGGTGGATCGCGTTTAGTCGGAACTCTCCTCTATGATCTGTCTGTCTTGGGTGTCCCTGCACGGCATAGCCCTTCGCTTCTCTGAATGAATCAATCCGTGAAGGGGAAAACATTTGTAGAGCAAAGCAAGTTACAGAAAGCAAAATGGCTCTGGTTAAGATGTATCCTCCCTGCTCCCCCCCCCCCCCGCTGCCCCTCCTCGGAATGGCAAAAGGGCCCCAATCAGGGCGGAGGGGGCCGGGCCGCTTCTTTTCCTACCGGCTTGGGGGGGGGCAGGGGAGGTGGGGGAAACGAAAGCCAAGGCGGTCGATCCGGCGGGGAGGGAAGCGGCGCACGAGGCCCTGCCCGCAGGTACCGGAAGGGCCGCTCTAGGACGACTGGAAGCCAAAGAAGGCCGAGGAAGGGCGGGGCGCGCCGGCCGGCTCGGCGATCGTAACTAGCTGGCCAGGGGCGGGGCTTATGCGGCTCTTCTTGGCCCCGCCTCCAGCCAGGTATGCACGACGTCACCGGAGGTGGGAGCGGGACCGGAAGGGAGGAGCCCGTCCATCCGCTATTGGTCGCCCCCGGTGGGGGGGCGGGGCGGAGCGGTCTCACGTGACCCGGTGGGCTGGCTTGGCTCGGCTGCCGAGGTGACGCGGCGCCCCAGGTGGGACAGGGCGGGGCCCGCGAGCCAGGTGTGTGTGGGGGTCGTGCGGGGGGGGGGGCGGGAGCGGAGGCGGTGGGGGGGGGGAAACGGCGGCTCTGGAGGGGGGGCTCTACCCCACCCTTCCGCTCCGTCTCGGGCCCCGCGGCTCTAGGGAGCGGAGCGGAGCCCCCTTCCCCGCCTCCGGGGCAGCAGGCGCGGGCAGGTGCAGCTCCGGCCCCCCCCCCCGCCCCGAGGAATCCCCGAGGGCTGCCCCCGGGAGGGCCCCCGGGTGGGCCAGGCTGCCTCTCCGCCCTCTCGCCCCTGGCTCGCCCGCGGGCTGCTCCACGGCCCAGCCGGCCGTGTCTGATCCCCGCGGCCTGGCTCCCGGCCCCCAGGAAGGGGCACCGCTGCCCGGCCGGGGCCCCCGGCGATGCCCCGCGGAGGCGGGTGGGGGCTGTGGGTTAGGCCCCGGCGGAAGCCCCTCCCACAAAGCGGAGGTGGATCGGGCCCTGCTGGTGCCTGCCTGGACCTCTCTCCCCCCGACCGCCACACCTGCCTCTCGGCGACCCCCGCAACCGCCAAGAGAGAGCTCTGGCTGGCCGGACAGCTTGGCCTTCCTGGGGCCACTCCGGGCAATTCAGCCGCCGGCCCTTGCTGGGGTCGGGTGCCTTCCCTGTCTTGGGAGGGGTCCGGGGCCCTTGGGCCTTTGAGCCGTGACACCCCAAGGCTGCGGGGCTGGAGGGTGTCTGGGGGTGGGGGTGGGGGTAGGAGGTTAGGGGGATCCTGACATGCAGCCCTTCTTTTCCCTGCAGACTCGTGTCTCTCTGAGAGGCTCAGCCACGAAGAAAGGCTGCTTTGCTGGTTGTGGGGTTTTCCGGCTGTCTGGCCGTGTTCTGGAGGGCCAGGACACGGCCCAACGGCCCGAAAAACCCACAACAGCCGTCGGATCACAGCCGCGAAAGCCTTGAAGAACACAAAGGCTGCTTTCTTTCCCCCTTCTCACCTTCCTTTCCCTCTCTGCAGTTTCCTGACAGAATCTGGGGCCGCCATGGAAGCAGCAGAGGCCACCCCGGGTCCCTCCTGCCAGGAGGAGGAGGAGGAGGAGGAGGAGGAGGGAGACCACGGGACTGAGGACTTGTCTGTGGGCTGCGGGGGTGACTTGGAGGTGAACCCCTACGATGGTCTGCCTTTTTCCTCCCGCTACTATGAGCTCCTGCGCCAGCGTCGCCTCCTTCCCATCTGGGAGACCAAGTTTGCCTTCATGGAGCACTTGGAGGGGGGAGCTGCCATCGTCGTGGTCTCTGGGGAACCAGGCACGGGCAAAAGCACCCAGGTCAGCTGGCGGGGGGGGCACAGCATGTGGAGGAAGGGGCTTCCTTGGAAGGAAGTGGGTGGGCCCCTTCTCCTAGTGGAGGGGGGAGGGAACAAGTGCTTTTTACATGGTTACATGTTGATGCTTTTATCATAGAAACTGTTTGGCTGTGTAAGTTATGTGAACTGCCCAGAGTAGTGCTGCGGCACTAGGAGTGAGTGAGTGAATTAATTAATTAATTAATTAATTCACTCACTTAATTAATGGGGTGCCCGAGGGCTCAGTCCTGGGCCCTATGCTCTTCAACATTTTTATTAATGACGTGGATCAGGGGGTGCAGGGAATCCTAATCACATTTGTGAATGACACAAAATAGGGTGGAATAGCTCATACCGTGGAAGAGAGAAACAGAATTCAAAATGATCTAGATAGGCTTGAGCAGTGGGCTGAAAAGAACAGAATGAAATGCAATGGCGATAAATGCAAAGTGCTGCACCTTGGAGAAAGAAACCAAGCACACAGTAATAAGATGGGGATGATTGGCTTAGCAAGACTACAAATGAGAAGGATTTTGGAATCGTTGTAGATCACAAGTTGAATATAAGCCAACATATCAGCAAATACTATTTTAGGCTGCCTTAACAGAAGTATAGTATCCAAACCCTGCAAGGTGCTGTTGTTGTTGTTTAGTCGTTTAGTCGTGTCCGACTCTTCGTGACCCCATGGACCAGAGCACGCCAGGCCCTCCTATCTTCCAGTGCTAGTTCCCCACTATTCAGCACTGGTTAGGCCTTATCTAGAGTATTATTATTATTATTTATTTAATTTATACCCCGCCTATCTGCTCAGAACGAGCACTCTAAGCGGCTTCCAAGCATATAAAACACGATTAAAAATACATATAACAAACCAATATATTATAAACCATCGCAATAAACAGCCAACAATAAACGCTAAACATATTTTTCAAGATGGCAATATTAAAAAAAAATTAAGTAAAGGAGAGAAAAAAAAGAAAATAAAAGAAAGAAAAAAGATTAAGTATTATCTGGAGGGAAAGCCTGCTTGAACATCCACGTTTTAAGATGAGTCTTAAAAATACCCAGCGACGGGGCCTCGCGAATCTCTGGAGGAAGGTTGTTCCAGAGGCGAGGAGCTACCGCCGAGAAGGCCCGATTTCTTGTTTTTTCCTTTCGGGCCTCCCTCGGCGTCAGGCTCCTCAGCCTCACCTCCTGACTCGATCGAGTGATACGGGTAGTTCTTGGTGGGAGTAGGCGTCCTGCCAAGTATCGAGGCCCTAAACCGTTTAGGGCTTTGTATGTAAGCATCAACACTTTGAAGTTGATGCGGAACCGGATGGGCAGCCAATGCAGTGCGGCCAGGGTGGGTGAGATGTGTTGGTATTTCTTCACTCCGCTAAGTAATCGGGCCGCTGCATTCTGCACCACCTGGAGTTTCCGCAACAGCCTCAGAGGCAGCCCCACGTAGAGCGCATTACAGTAGTCTAATCTGGAGATTACGAGTGCATGCACCAAGGTAGTGAGCGCCCCAACATCGAGGTAGGGCCGCAGCTGGGCTATCCGCTGCAGGTGAAAAAAGGCGGTACGGACCATGGACGCCACCTGAGTTTCCATAGTGAACGCCGGGTCCAGATGGATCCCCAAACTGCGGACCCCATCCTTGGCAGCGAGGGTCACCCCCCCAAAAGAGAGGGAGTTTCCCAGGCCCCCAACTGTGGGGGCGCCCACCCTCAGTACCTCCGTCTTGTCCGGGTTCAGCCTCAGCCCGTTCTCCTGCATCCATTGCAATACGGTCTCCAGGCAGGGCTGGAGGGACAGAACGGCATCTCCTGCAGTTGGACAAAAGGAGATGTAGAGCTGAGTGTCATCAACGTACTGATGGCACGATGCTCCACACCCCCTGATGACCCCACCCAGCAGCCTCATATAGATGTTAAACAGCATTGGGGAGATAATCGACCCCTGTGGAACCCCACAATTGAGACTCCACGGGGCCGAAACACTCTCCCCAAGCTGTACTCTCTGGGGACGGTCCTCCAAGAAGGAATGGAGCCAGGCAAGAGCCCGGCCACCAATCCCCAACTCGGCGAGCCTCCCCAGGAGGATACCGTGGTCAATGGTATCAAAGGCCGCTGAGATGTCGAGGAGGACCAGCAGAGACACTTTGCCCCTGTCAGCCTCCCTCAACAGGTCATCACACAGGGCGACCAATGCCGTTTCTGTACCATGGCGCGGCCTGAAGCCCGACTGAAATGGATCCATGGCCTCTGTTTCGTCCAAGTGCGCCTGGAGCTGGTCGGCCACCACCCTCTCAACCACTTTGCTTAGGAAAGAAACATTGGCGACGGGCCTATAATTGCCAATTTCGTCCGCCGCCAAACTAGGTTTCTTTCTGATGGGCCTAATGAGTGTCTCCTTGAGTATGGTCCAGTTCAGACACCGGACTTCAAGAAGGATGCTGACAGATTTGACCAAGTTCAGAGGAGGTCGACAAGGATGATCAGGGGGCTGGTAACCAAACACTATGAGGAAAGACCGAAAGATCTGGCATGTTTAGCCTTGAGAAAACAAGAATGAGGGGAGATATACCAGTCTTCAAAGACTTTAAAGGTTATTGCACAGAGGAAGGGCAGAATCTTTTCCTGATCATCACAACAATGGGCTCAAGTTACAGGAAGCTAGTTTTCAGTTCAGTATCAGGAAAAACTTCCTGAGTGTTAGAGCAGTATGACAAATAACCTCAGGAGGTGTTGAGTGCTCCAACAGTGTAGCCATTCAAGAGAAATTTAGATGACTACCTGGCAGATATATTTTGATTTATATTCCCGCCTTGAGCAGGGGTCTGGACTTGATGTCCTTACAGGCCCCTTCCAACTTCATTGTTCTATGATTTTATGATTTACCCCATCCCACTCAAATCATAGGGGTATGCTGGGGTGTTGTGCAGCTCTTGGCATCAAAAGATCTCCTGTATGGAGAATTAGTGCAGGGAAATCACCCCAGAGGGAGACCACAGCTGCGATACAAGGGGATCTGCAAGCAGGATCTGAAGGCCTTCGGAATGGACCTCAACAGATGGGAAACCTTGACCTCTGAGTGTCAGCCTGGAAGCAGGTGTTGCATCACGGCCTCACAATTTGAAGAAACCCTCGTGCGAAAGCAGCAAAATCCGGGACCTGGACAGGGGACAGATTGTATTTGTCTTCCATGTGGAAGGGATGGTCACTCTTGAATTGGCCTTCTCAGCCACACTAGACGCTGTTCCAAGTCCTTCATACAGAGCACATCCCCATCGTCTCTTGAGACTGAAGGATGGCTACTATGTCATCTATGAAGCCACCTCATGAACTGGGCTTTTGGTCTGCCAGGGGCCTAAGCTTCCTGGCTCCATCATGACTGGAGCTGAAACCAGGTCATGATCCAGGCCAGTGAGGCTCTGCGCTCTGATCATCTTGTTTACAGGGTTGTGATTCAGCAGCTTATCTGGGGCTGTAGAGTCTCTCCTCCGTCCCACTGGATGGTGCTTTCTTGGCCCAACGCTTCTTCCTTCTCAGAGAGAAAGCTGGCTGACTCCAGTTTTCCCTTAATCCAGACTTTACCTAAGCAGCAAAAGGACCTGAGTCTCAGCCTGCATCCAAAGAACAGCCGCCTGGCCTCAAACTTTGATCTGGGTGGGGCGCTTTATTGCAGAACAGTTGATTCTTCTGGCTTCCTCTTGCCATCACTTTGAGCACGGATGAAAGGAGGGGGGCCAGGGAGAATCTCAGGATCCTCCCACCTGGGAAGGCTGACCAGGATTATCTGTCAGCAAAAAGCAGGGGAGGGGAAGGCAGAGGAACAGAGGAAGAACCTGGGGCTTGTTCTCCTCCCTCCCTGCCCGATTGGTACTAGTGACACCCTTTTGCTGGAAATGGAACTGGCTGCAAATCAGCTGAACATTACCTTTCTAGGGGTTGTTAACCGAAGAGGAGAGAGAAGAAGGCACCCTCATGAAGTTCACTGTTAGCAAAGCCTACCTTGGCAGGGGGAGGCGCTCCTGACCTGCTTGGTGATGGCAGACCTCCAAAATGCTCCGAACAGTTTGGAGGGAGGCCACCGTTGAGGAGGGCAGGCAGCGGCACAAGGAAGGAACCCACGAGGACAGCGGGTCCCAGTCCTTGGGTACTCTGGCTTTCTTCCTCTACCCCCCCCCCCCCCCCGCGGCCGCCCCAGAGCTGTCTCCTTCCTGTCAGAGAGGAGGGGCTCAGCAGGCACACCTGAGATGTGTGTGTGTGTGTGTGTGTGTGTGTGTGTGTGTGTGTGTGTGTGTGTGTGTGTGTGTGTGTGTGTGTGTGTGTCACTTTGCGGAGCCAGGAGTGACCCTGCTTCTCTGGCAGCCGGCCGTTTTGGAGGCGCCCATAGCTAGGCTTCATGCTGCTTTGTGCAAGTGGTTTTTTCATTCTGCAGGCACAGAAGGGAGACTGGTCAGCAAAACAAACAGCCCTTAGGGGCCGCTCGGCTTGACCCCAGGGCTCAGTTCCCGCAAGGACAGGTGCAGCCAGACCCTTCCTGCCCGTTGGCTGGCATTCAGTTCCTGTCCCCCCAGCACAAACCACAAAAAAGGAACCCTGATTCGTCTTTGTCCCCCAGTTCATGCCCATCTCTCGTGGGCTCCTCTGCCTCTTTGGCCTGGCTGTCCTTCAGCCTAGTGCGGGCCAGCCTGTTTTGAACCTCCCCGTCTCTGGCCCTCAGGGGTCCAAGCGGCTCCCTCGGCAGCCTCTCCTGGGCCTTGCTGGCCCTGACCTCAGGCCTTCCTTTCGGAGGTCCTTCTCAGGGCCCTTTCCCTGTCCCCCCCCCCAATGTCTGTCTTGGAGTGGGGTGACTGGAGCGTTCTGGTCTGCCCTGCCGTGTCGGCCACCCCTTGGGACACCTGAGGGTGCTGGGTAGGGGAAGAGCACCCCGTGGGCCCGCCCGGCTGCTCGGCTCCTCTTCTACACCCGTTCTTGACCACGATCAGTTTACGTTTGGTTTTTTCCCCCCGAGGGGGAGGTTGGGGAGCTGAAGCAGCCAAGCCAGGTTTCCCCCTCGGGAGAGGAGCTAGAGAAGAAAGCCCCTTTCCTCCCCTCCTGCCCACCCACCCACCCACCCTGTCCTTCCGGCTCTCCCTAGGTGCCCCAGTGGTGCGCGGAGCACGCCCTTTCGCAGCAGTTTGCCCACGGCCACGTCGTCTGCACACAGCCCCACAGCCTGGCTGCCCTCAGCCTGGCCTTGCGGGTGGCGGACGAGATGGACCTCAACGTGGGCCATGAGGTGGGCTACTGTGTCCCCTACGAGGACTGCTGTACTTCAGAGACACTCCTCAGGTAAGCAGGGGAAAGGGGGGGGCAACTTGGGCAAAGAGACCCGGAGGAGGAGGCAGGTTGGTATGGGGGGGGCTTCCCTCTGCCCTGCCCCCCCTCCCTGCAGGCCTCCTGCTCCCCCTCCCTTGGCCAAGACCGAGGACTGGGGGACCTTTGGAACGCCAGGCGACTTGAGCCGTTCAGTTGGAGCTCTTTGGCTTCCCTGGGGCCTTCAGGCAGGGAGGCCCTTCATCCCCCCCCCCCCCGACGGCCATTTCCCAGCTGTCTGGGGTGTCAGCGGCTTCCTTTGGGCTTCTCTAAACCTCAGGTGAGCTGCTGTTTTTTAAAGAAACGCCTTTTCTTTGTCAAGCGTTTCCCATTGATTAAGGAGGGCGCTTGTCCCTCTCTCTCTCCTGTGAAAAGGGAAGGGGTTTGATCTGTGTGGTGGCTGTCTGGTGTCCTCCGGTGGCTGCTGGTCTCTCCTTCTTAGGGAAGGGCCGGGGGGGCACGGGGGGTGGAAACTGGGCCCTGCCATCCTGGGCTTCTCCCCTCTTTGCTTGAGCCGGCTTCTTCAGCTGTGATGGCAATGACTGTGGAAGAGAGGGGAGCGCCGAGTCCTTGGACATCTTGACACCCTGCCCTTGACCAGGAGAGTGGACGGGTGCAAGCGGTGTTCAAAAGGGGGGGGGGAAGGGATGCTCTGGCCTTTGTGTCACGGTGCCCTCTGGGCCTCCCTGGGGGCTCAGGGCCTTCCTCCAGAGAGGCGAGGAGCGCCTTCTCCCGCCAGCGTCCCAACCGGCTGGTGGTGGATTGCAGGTTCTGCTCGGACGAGGTGCTGCTGCGGGAGATGACCTCTGACCCGCTCCTGCGACCGTACGGGGTGGTGGTGCTGGACGAGGCCCAGGAGCGGACGGTGCCCACGGACCTCCTCCTGGGGCTGCTGAAGGACGCGCAACGCCAGCGCCCGGAGCTGCGCCTGGTGGTGGTGACGGAGCCGCAGCTGGAGGAGCCCCTGCGCCGCTTCTGTGCGGAGCCCCCGCTCGTCCGGGTGCCGGGCTTGGGCCAGGCCCCCCACCTGACCTACAGGGAGCCCCCGACGGGGAAACACGTGGCGGCCGCCTGCCAGGCTGTACTAGAGATCCACGGGCTGGAGGAAGCCGGAGACGTGATCGTCTTCTTGGCCAGTGAGCAGGTGGGGCTGGCAGCTGAGGAGCAGCTGAGGGGCAGGAAGCAGGTGCGGGAGGGGGGGCTGAGCAAGCCGGAAAGGAGGAAGCCGGCCTGCACTCTCTCTCTGCTGATTTTAAATGACACGGGGGATACAGAATAGAGAAGCAGCATCTTAGCGTGGGGTGTGTCGGGGGCAGGCTAAGGAGCATTGTGGGGTGGTGGGAAGAGCCCCAGAGTTGTGGGGGGGGGCAGACACCTCTTTGTGTCTGGCTGGCTCTTCCATGAGCTCCCCCCCCGCCCCGATTGACACGAGGTCTCTCCCTCGCTCCACCCAGGAGATCGCGGCATGCTGCGAGGCCATCCGTGCTGAGGCCGTCACCTTGCCCCCCAGCTTGGGTCCCCTGCTGGTGCTGCCCCTCCACCCTGGGGTGGGGCGGGACGTCCAGAGGGTGTACGAGAGCGACTCGGGGCTGCCTGGCGAGGGCGGCCGGACCCGCAAGGTCATCGTCTCACATTGGCTGGCAGACGGAGGCTTCGCCGTCGGAAGCGTCCGGCACGTCATTGATGCTGGGCTGGAGCTGCGCAGTGTGAGTGTGTGAGGGAGTGGGCGTGTGCACATGGACCAGCAGCAGAGCAGGGAAGGGTCACCGCATGAGAGGTGGGCTGAGGATGGCCTGGGTGGCCCCCTGCGTAGGGAGTGTGACCCTGGCCCAATACTTTGAATGACAACTCGTAGGAACGCCAGTCAGCCTGGCCAGGGATGAGGGATTTTGGGAGTGGGAGTCCGGAATTGCCCAGAGGACGCCTGGCTTCCCACCTCTGCTTTCTGCAATGCTCTTCTTACCTGGTGTGCAGCTTTGTCCGCCCACCCTGGCCAGCAGGAGAGGGGGATGATGAGAGCAACAGTTGGGGTGGCACTCGGTCTGTGACTCCCTGCTTCCCTCCCCAACTGGGGCAGACACCCCCCAATCCAGTAATGGGCTGCTGAGGGCTTAATGAAGAGAAGGTTGAGCCAAGCCTCCCATTCCAGTGGCCCCCACCTGGTTTCTCTCCTTCCCTAGCCTGGCTGGGATGAAGATGGAAGAGGGAGGACTGTCTTTTTGCATCGAGAAAGCCCGAGGGACCTTCCCATGCTCGAGCGCACCCACCCGTCCCCAGCCTCAGAGCTTCTTGGTGCATTACTGCCTGGTCCAGCCCCCATCAAACTCCCCCCCTCCTCCCCAGTCAAAGTTCCACCTGGACAGACCCCCCCACCCCTTTACACTGCCTTCTCTGCCCAAACAGGTTTACAATCCACAGATCCGAGCAGAGTCCCAGGGCCTGCGTCCCATCAGCAAGAGGCAGGCCGAGGCCCGGCGGCTGAGGGCAGCGGGGAACCCCCCAGGTGAGCCCTGCCCGCTGGGGAGCAGGCCTGGAGACCCTCCCCCCCGGATCAGAGGGCTGAGGGAAGAGCTTGGCCGCCAGCCGCCACCCCCTTGGCCCGCCTCATGGTCCTCCTTGCCTTCCACCCCGCAGGCTCCTGCGTGCGCCTCTATTCGGAGCCGGTCTTTGAGGAGCAGCTGCCAGCCCTCCCTCCGCCACCCATCACCGAGGCCAACCTGAGTTGGCTGGTGTTGCTGCTCAAGAGGCTGGACATTGCGGACATGGGCCAGTGCGACTTCCTGGACAGGCCAGGTGTGGGGGGGGGGACGTGTGGGAGGGGCGGAAGGGTTGCCCTCGCTGGGCAAGGGCCGACTGAAGAAAGGGCGGCTGGGGGCCGGGGGGGGGGGGGACGGCTGGCCGCCCTCTTTTTGCCTCCTCCCTGACTTCTCTCTGTGCCCACCCAGCCCCCGAGTCCTTGATGCAGGCCCTGGAAGACCTGGACTACCTGGCTGCGCTGGATGACGACGGGCATCTCTCCGAGGTGGGCATCATCCTCTCAGAGTTCCCTCTTGACCCCCAGCTGGCTAAGGCTCTCCTGGCCGCCTGCGAGTTTGACTGCGTGGACGAGATGCTCACCCTGGCTGCCATGCTGACAGGTACAGGCCCCGGGCTCCCTCGCCTCGGCCGCTGCTTGACTGCTAGAAGCCCAGGTGGCGAGGAAGGCAGGCAGGCAGGCAGGAAAGCCCCCCCCCCGGTGGCTCTCCCCAGGGCTTGGGGGCACCTGCCTGTCCCTTGGAAAGAGAGCTGGTGGGGGAGCTTTGACTCGGCCTCCTGAGCACCCTGGGCTCGCTCCTTCCTTCCTTCTTTGCTCCCTCTGTTCTGCCCCCTGGCGGGTGGGGGGTGGGGGGCTGGCAGTCCCTCCAGGGGTAGGTGTGCTCCCTGTGTGGCTGTGCTGCTCACCTCACTCCCCCCCTCCCCGATCTGCAGTGGGACCTTGCTTCCTGACCCCTCCCTCCCGCTGGGAAGAGGCAGTCGCCGCCCGGCAGCGGTCCCTGTTGCATCCGGCTGGCGACCACTTCACTCTCATCAACATCTTCAACGCTTTCCATCAGCGTGAGTGCCTGGGGGGGGGGAGTAGCTGGCGGGTCCTGGGGATGGGGTGTGTGTGTGGGGGGGGACTATCTGCACCCACTCCTTCCCTTCTTTCCTTTCCAGAGAATGACCCCGAAAGTTGGTGCCGGAAGCACGCAGTGAGTGAGGCTGCCCTGCGGCTGGCGGGGTCCGTGCGGGCAGAGCTGCTGGAGGTCATGCAGCGGATTGAGCTGCCCATCTCGCCGCCAGCCTTTGGCACGGAGGGCAACGTCCAGCGGCTGAAGCAGGCCCTCCTTTCAGGCTTCTTCCTCAAGGTGGGGTCCTGGCAGAATTGGGGGGAGCCTCCCCCGTTGGGGGCAACCCGTAGTCCAGCTGTGGCTACCCATGCGATCCATGCAGGAGAGGGATGAGAGATGGGGGCTGGCAAGGAGTGCGTGGGGCAGGCCCCGTGGAGTCGGGGTGTGTGTGAAGGGCTCTGCTTTGCTTGTGAAGCGTCCGGGGGTGGTGGGGGTGGTGGAGCAGCAGGACCTTGGTCCAGGAAAGGCCCAGCAGCCTGAACACTTTCGGGAGCCTTAGGTTGGAGCAGAGCGTCTCCGCCTGGGAGCTCCTCCCTTGCCTCCAGAATGGCTTGGTCTCCCCACCCATGAATGGGGGGGGCCGGGGGTGTCTGTGGAGGGACCAAGCTTTTTGCTGGAAGCCAGGACCCGCATCCTTCTGGAGGAATTGCACGGGTCCCTCTCAGGCGGGGGCTGGCAGGGGATGCCTGTGGCCCATGGAGGGCGGGGCCTTTCCCTGCCGCCGGTGGCCGAAGGAGATGCCACGGCTGGGACTCCTGGCGCAAGAAGTGTGTGTGTGTGTGTGTGTGTGTGTGTGTGTGTGTGTGTGTGTGTGTGTGTGTGTCCTGGCGCAAGAAGTGTGTGTGTGTGTGTGTGTGTCCTGGCGCAAGAAGTGTGTGTGTGTCCCGGCCCCAGAGCAGTGGGTTTTGGACCCCACAGCCCCTTTGTGTTCTGCCCCCTCCATCCAGGTGGCCCGGGACATCGACGGCTCTGGCAACTACCTGCTGCTGACCCACAAGCACCTGGCCCAACTGCCCCTCACCTGCTGCTACCGCCTCCGCCGGCCGCCCCCCCGGCCTCCCCTCTGGGTGGTGTACCACGAGTTCACTGTCTCGCAGGATAACTGCCTGAACATCGTCTCCGAGATCCAGCCAGAGATGTGAGCCCTGGGGGCTGGGCTGGGTTTTTTGGGGGGGGCGACTCAGGCTTCTGTGTGCTTTGAACAGAGCGGTGGGAGGAGGGTCTTAGCTACTCCGCCCCCCCTCCCTGTGCAGCTGGGTCTCTTTAGCCGGGAGGCCATTGGGCCTTTTCTAGCGGGAGGGGGTGCTTCTCCTCCCCCAACAGTGAAACACCCTTTTTCTGCAGGCTGGCCCAGCTGGCCCCCCAGTACTACCTCAGCAACCTGCCTCCCAGCGAGAGCCGCGACCTTCTGCTGGAGTTGCGGGAAGAGTTTTCGGCGGCGGAGGAGCTGAGCCCCCCTCTGTCCCCCCCACAGGACAAGAGGCCTCAGACCCCCAGCAGAGCGGCAGAGGAGGGGGAAGATGGCTGTGTGGTGCAGTGAGCCAGGAGCCACGTGGGGCCCAACTGGGCGGCCCTCAAGAGCAGTGCCGTGGCCTGGGAGCAGGAGCTGGTCTCCCTGGATGCAGGCCAGGTCTTTGGAGCGGGGCTCAGCACAGGCTGGCATCCATCCAGCTCCTGGCCTCGGCCACTTGTGGGCTGCCCGGATCTGTGTGTGGTTTTCTGGGGGTCTCCGTTCGGGTAGTCCTGAGGCCACGGGGCTTGCCACGGCTGCAGGAGGCCAGCAGCTGGGCAGAAGCGCTGCTGCTGCTGGTGGTGGCGGTGGCGGTGGTGGTGGGTGCTGTGAGCTGCAGGGTTGGGGCAGCCAGGGGCCTTGCCCACCTTCTGTGCCTGGTGGGGCCAGAAGAGGGGAAGGGCTTTCCCCGGGGCTCATGAAAAGCGCTTTCTGTAACTGGTCCTTAAAGTGTGGGCATGGACGGGGATCTCTGTTGGACTGGGCAGCCGGTGGGCATTGGCGCTTGGCACTTCAGCAGTGCATGGATGTGGCACCCTGTGCCAGGCAGGGGTTGTGGAGCGCCAGGTTTTGCCTCTTAACGGGCCTTCCCCCGATGAATGGCTTCCCCCTCCCCTCACTCCTAGCAAGGCCTTTGGTGTCTCTGTAAGGGCGGCCCTAACACTGGCTGCCCTTCCACAGAGAAGTTGTTGGCCGGGAGCAGCTCTCTAAGTGTGTGTGTGTGTGTGTGTGTGTGTGTGTGAGAGAGAGAGAGAGAGAGAGAGAGAGACCAACCGCGGGGGCGGGGGAGTCAGAGTGCCGCTTTAGCCCCATCAGTGCTGTCTACCTGGCGTGGCGCTCCATCCTCCTCTCTTTCACCTCTATGGCCCTTCCCTTGGAAGCCCCCCCCCCCCCCCGGTCAAGCAAAGAGGCAGAAGAGGGGTCCTTTTGCTGTCTCGACAAGGGAGAGGTCTGGGTGGAGGTGAGTGATGTCGTGTGAAGAAGGACAGTGTGGCAGCCTCTGCTTGGACAACTGACCCCGACCGGTGCACGTTCCTCTGCTCCCTTCATGCCCTGGACTGGACTAGCTGCCCCCCAGCTTCCCCCCCCCAGCTCCTTTGTTCTTCTGCTGCAGCATACACTTCAGTGAGAAAATGAATTAAAACTTTCCATTCCCTAAAGTGTGTCGCATGCTGCTTTGATTTTGGGGCTCTGATCTCAAAGTGGACGTGGCAAAGGGGACCTGCCACTTAGGTGTGTCCTTCCCAGTGAATGCCTGAAAGGGACTGGAGAGCGAGGCCGAGGCCACCTCTACCTGGACATTCAGACCACCATGCCAGTCTAGGCGTTCATGGTGCTCTCCTGGACCTCCTGGGGTGCATGTCTGATCATCGCTCACCACCTGCAGAAGCTGAAAGCAAGAAGACTCAGCTGCTTTGTGACAACAAAGACCTTGTGTTCCAGTGTCTGACAGAGTGAGATGCGGCTTGAGTGGATGGTGCAAATTCTCCCACTGTTTCTGGGAGTGGCCCCTCCCACAACTCCACTTCCGACCACTTTACAAAATACTTTTGTTTTCTTTCAAAACAACGCACAAGGCAATTACACCTTATTCTTAAAGTACAAAGATATACCCTGGGTGCTTCCAGGATGGTGTCAGAATTTGTCAGGGTGGGTGTTCGTGTGGTGTGCCAGGTTCCCTCCCTGGGGGTGTGCCCAGAGGCTCCCCCAGAAGCAGCCCATCTGGGGAGCATCCCAGCCAAGCCAGAATAGGGGCGCGTGACACGTTCAGCCACCTGGAGAGGCCCTCCTCACCACAATGGAAGGATCCTGCTGGTCTCTGTGCCCCAACGCACAGGGCACTCAGCTGTGTCCTGTTGTAGGTCACCACGAGCTTCATGAGGGCACTCTCAGGCCAAGGGCATGAATTCAGAGTGGGTGATATGATGCTGGAATCACCGATGTACCTGGCAGTGGCAGCAAGTGTTCTGCAGGGGCAGCTGTGCTAAACGTTCAGTGGCCACGAACAACCCACAGCAGCATTTGGTGCATCAGCTCGTGAAAGGCAGCCCTGGAGTCTATGAATTCCTCGCCCCGTCAGCACTGCCCACTCAGCCACCATCTGACTTAATGGCCTCTCTGGGGTGGAGTGGGGAGGGGGAGGGTCAACCGGAGCAGCTCCTTGCAAAGTAGGCACCTTAATTAGCCAACCAAATGTGAACATTATTCATTATGTTTTGTGACCTTACGTCTCTTTCTCAAAGTCCTCTTGCCACTGATTTTTCTTCATCACTTGTTCAAATCCCAAATGTACTAAAATATAATAAATTACACTAACTGTTCCCTTTCTTTTGTTTCTTTCTTCTTGATTTTGTCTTTGTTCAATAATCTCAAACTTTGTCAGTTTTCTCAGCTCACTTACTCTTCTAGTCCACTCTCTTGCCCAACTTTCTGTTTGGAGTATGTTTAACCAGGATATTCCCTCTTCTTCCCCCAAAATTTCCTTTACAGTATTTTTATCTTTAGTCTTTTTCACACAACTCCTTATTATGTTTACCCCTTTCTCTATTAATACTTCCTTATGTAATTTTAAGATTTTTGGGGGGAAATTCTGAAGTAGGTGGACTCGAAATATATCTATAATCATTCCAACACTCTAGCATGTTCATCAGAAAGGGAATAGTTGTTCTCCTTATTTCTTCTACAATTTTTTTCTTTAAAGTGCAGTATAAGCCCTCCAAACTAGTAGAGTATTCTGACATTTTCATTTCCCACAAGGCTAATTTTCTTCTGTACTGTATTTTAAAAGTATTCTCAAAGTGCAATAATAGAAATTGGCCACTGGAGGGAATCAGAGATGATTTCTTGTCCCAGACGGCTGGGGAGCCTGCCTGCAGGTTCTCCTATGATGGAAATTGTTGTGGGGAGGGGGGCGGGAAGGAGGGAGTTTCTTATGTGTTTAATTCCCATCTCGCTTTTTTCTAACAGTGTAAAAAATAATGGCAGCTCATGGGATGAATTAGCAGATATGGCCAGAGAAATGCAGTAAACTCTAACGTGAATATAATATAAACAAATTGTTCTACAAGCATGTAGTTGTAGAAGAGGTAACCATGTTAGCCTGTGCAAAAATTGTAGGCCAAAACAAAATAAAAAGAAAAGAACAAATGAAAAAGCCAAAAAATGGTTGAAATAACAGAGATTGGCTGGTTAGTAAGAAAGAGTGGGTGTTCAACATTGCGGTGATAGCATCTTTGGTAAGCAGGTATTTCATTGAAACTTCTTTCATAAAGAAGGTGAAATCCTCTGACATGGAATAGTAATGGTAGAATAAATGGATGTTAGTTATACTGAGGAGACAGGCTTTTCACAGTGGTTAATGAACCTTCCTTTATAGGTTTTGTAAGCACTTACAATCGTGTGTTAATTTTCTCAGGTAACAGATGACCCCAGGAATGACATGGAATCTGTTTTACCTTTGAAGTTTCTAAGGTGGCTCTGTTAAGGAGGAAAATATATCTAAGAGGTACAGTAAACTACAATATTTGTAGTGTTTATATCTGGCAGTGGCCTAAAAAGCCTTGGCTAATATTTAATCCATCAATGTATGTGACTAGCGTATGTATATATTTTATCTCTTCTCTCTCTCTCTCTCTCTCTCTCTCTCTCTCTCTCTCTCTGGATGCTTATTGTGTAGTTTCTTTTTTGATCCTATGTGGAATATCCTGATAAATTAAAATGATACGAGATGGTTTCTCTATGTTGTCATTCCTGATGTCTGATTTCCGTCCATTGATTCTTTTGTGTAGAGATTGTCTCATTTGTTCTAAGTAAAGTGCAGTTGGGCATTGGTGGCAAAAGATTGTATGCATAACATTGGTAGAGGAACAGATTAAAATCATCTTTGATGCTGTGTGTGACATTGTTAGGTTCAGCAATTGTGTTTCCAGAATAAATGTGGCATCATCAACTGGCATCTAGGTTTGTAGCAGGATTTTGTCCCCATCTCTTTGTCCGTGTTGCATAGTTCATTGTCTGTCCGTAGTTGTTTGAGACTGGAGGGTGGTCTTGTAAGCCAGTAAAAATTCATTCCTCGGACTACAATGCCCACCCAATATGATCAAGGAACAACTCAACAAATGGATGCCCAGAAGCAACCTACTACAGGACAGACCTAAACGGGAAAATGCCCGGGGAGGCCAGGGGATGGGGAGGTATCAGTAGGCATGGGCCACCGCAGAGCCCACCTACCCACCCACCCACCCACTCCTGAGGCCTTGAGCTGCAGTTCTCGTCTCCTTAACTCTTCAGTCCAGCAGCTCTTCTAGCTCCCTCCGGCACCACCTGGATCTATTGGGTTTGTGCCACACCCAGAGCAGGCCATGAGAGAGAGAGAGAGGATGGGCAGTGCAGTTGGTCCTTCTGGAGAGTGAGCAGTGTGGCCGGGGACCCTTTTCCCAACTCAAGGCCAGGCTCCTTCTGAGGGGGAAGCAGGGCCTTCATCAGCAGGTGGCCAGGCCAAGAAAGACCCTGTTAACCCACAGCTGGGGCCTGAGGCTTTCAAGTATTTCCCCTCCATCTGGCACATCCATCTTTCACCCCAAGCCTGACCAAAAAGAAAAAAGAAAAAAAAGGGGGGGGGGAAGATGGGCCCTAGTTCCTGCGGGGCCCCTAAGGCTTCAGCCTAGACAGCCTTACGAATAAGATGACTTTGGGCTGGGCTGTCCTTCCAGGAAAAAGGGGTGTGGAATGGGAAGTGAGAGTTATCTGAAGGTTGCTTGGGGGGGGGGTCGTGCACAAGGAGAAGACCCATTTCAGGGGTTTCATTGGGGCAGGGGTGAGGTCAGGGTGCAGGCGGGTCCCTCCCTGAGGTGCTGGACCGATGGGTTTCAGATAGGCCACCCCTAGAGTAAGTCAACAAAGCACCTCAAATTCCCCCCCCCCATGCTTGGGCGGGACTTCACTACAGCTTCCTGATGGAGACAAGCGTGAGGTTGGCGACCTAATGAAGGTATCCGAGAGTTGCCGTACATCGAAGGGGGCTAGATGGTACAGAAGACCAGTGGAGCAGGTATCGCACCCTCCCACTCGCCCTAGGATCGGGCCCTAGGGCCACCCAGCCTTCCTTTCTCCTTTCTTCTTTGCAAGAGCGGGGGAGAATTTCTAATCCCGGAGCATAAATCTGAAAACGAGGCCTCTGCCCTGAGCCTGCAGTTCCCCCGCCCCCGCCCTGCTTTTGAAATTTCCTTGGAATACGAGCGGGGGGGGGGCAGCCCGGCTGCAATTTTTGGAACTTTGATATCAGTTTTTCTGCCCCATGCACAGCTCTGTGGTGGCCCAGCCTGACGGGGGCCTGGACCACCACATGGTTTCTTCCATGGCCAGTAAAGATAATCGCCCACACATGCCCCCTCGATAGAGGTGACCTGTTTGTTTTCAGGGCTTTTACTTCCTGAGTGTGGGACCAATAACAGCACCTGCTTTTTATTGATTGATTGATTTATTTCATTGATTGATTGATTTTGTACACCGCCCCACTAGAACAAAGCACTACTCTGGGCGTTTTACAGCCATCGGTGATGAAACGATTCTTCCTTCCTTCTCGCCTGGCGAACATTCGCTCCAGTCCCGCGGAAGCCCTTCCTCATTGCGAACGACAGGCTGGATAACTGAGCCGCTTCAGTGGAAATGGTTTTCAGCCACGTGGGTTCTGGGGGGGGGGGATGATATCGGCCACTTTTCCTTTTGTAACTGTGCTCACAGTAACCATTTATTTATTTACTTGCTTATTTTGTTATTTCCCCTGTTCCGAGTAAAAGAGTGGTGTATTAATACGGGGGTGGCGGTGGGGGGGGGGGAAACGCCATAAGCAAAATAGAATTGGCCTCCTATCACATAAAGCTCGGAGAGTGGCGGGCTTCCCTTGCTCAGGGGAGCCAGAGGGGGAGCGCCCGGGAAGGGGCAAGACGGACCCGCTCCGCGCTCCGGGCAGGGGGCGCCGCCCCGCGTCTGCTCCCGCCTTGGCAAGGCTGGCAGGCAAGCCGGGCGGGGCGAGGCGGCGCGGACGGACCGAGGTTCCCTCCTGCCCTCCAGGTGAGGTTTCAAACCCCCCCCCGGTGGGGGGAGGCAGCCACGCAGACTCTTTCCAGGCTCAAGACCACCTCTACGGGTGGGTGGGTGGGGGGCAGGCGGGGGGCGGCGAACTACCCCGGCCGGAGCCTAAGAAGAGAGAAGAGAGGCAGCCCCCGCCGCCAGCGTCCCCCCCCCAATCCCCGCACACACACCCTGGCAGGACAAGGGCCCCGCTGGAGGCAGGCTCAGGGGGCCCAGAGGCGGACCTCTCCCTCCCGCTCCCGTTTCCGCCTGAGGCTCGGCCCCGATTCCTCGTGTCGGTCGTTTATTGATCCGATTTCGTTACAGACGCCGAACGGGAGGCGCTGGCGATGGGCGGCGATGGGCGGCGGGGAGCGGGCGGGGCTGGGAAGGTGACGTCCTTCCTCGCAATTACGTGGCTACCCACACTCCCCCCCGCCACACACACACACACAAAATCCCGTATCGGTTTCCTCGGAGCTCGTCCCAACCAGGCCGGCCGGCAGCGCGCGTTCTCTGCACGCACACGCCCCCGCGCAGACGCGCCCGGCTTTCTCCGCTCGGGACGCCGCCCTAAACCTGCCGCTGCAGCCCGGGCGGGGCCGGGGGTGGGGAGGGGAGGGGAGGGGAGGGGCCCCAGTCCGAATGGGCAGCGGATGATGAGGCTGGATGCCTCCGGCGCCCTGGGGAGCGGCAGGCGAACCAGAGTTGGGGGCTGGCTGCTTCCTTTCGCAAGCGAACCGAGGAAGTGCCGGGGGAGGGGGTTTGGCGGGTGCAGAGGGATCAGGAGGAGCCGTCAGTGCGAGGTTCCTTCGAGGAGGGGGTGAGCCTCGGGGCGGGGGGGGGTAGGAGGAGAGTCTGGAAGGTTTAAGAGCTTTTCCAGTGACCTGAACCAGCCCCCGCGAATGTGGTGCGGGGGACGTGGCCACATTCCCTACCTTGACCCCTCCAATTTCAGGTATTAATAATGCACATACACCCCCGCAACCATTTCTGCGGGGTGGGGTGGGGTGGGGTGGGGGGGCTGTGCCTGACCCACCAGCAGTGGGGGAAGCCTCTGTGAGTGAGAGAAGTTACCGCCCAAGGCAGAGCGGGTGGCTTTTTACCCCGAGTGTATGGTCGCGGGGGGGGGGGGGACAGACTTCCCTCAGGCCCCCACATCTAAAAATGCAGCTCCCCCCCCCCTGCACTCTGGGGAGCAGACTGCAGCTCTCCCTCAGCCGCGATGTCAGAGGAGGGGCTGAGGGGGGGACATTGCTTGCAGTTTCACCCCCCAGGAAGTGGAGGGGGCCGTAGGCGCTTATGTGGTTGTGGCTCTGGTTTCCCAGGGCACAGAGCTTGAACGGGGGGGGGGGGAGAGAAGGAGGTGCCTCTCCCCCTTATCCCCCTGGAGGGAAGCGGGTGGGCGAGAATCCATGACCCCAGGGCATGGAGGAGTCCAGGTAGTGGCTTCTGGGAGGGGGGGAGGACTCCTGAAGATCCTCCCCCTTTCAACCCGGGTCCCAGAGGCAGACATGGGGTGAAGAGACCCAGGTTGGGTCTGGTCGGTTGGGCTTGTGGCCTTCCCCCCCTCTCCCAGTGACCACCTTGTCTTCCTGCACTGTGGCTTCCTGAGGGCAGCTGCGTGCCTCGCTTAACGAGCGCACCATTGAATGACGAATCCGCATACCGAGGAGGTTTTTGCGATCGGAAACGCAATCGCATACAGATGGCCTCTATGGGCGAAAATCGCTCTGCGATGATCGGGAAATGTTTCACTTACCGATCTTCGCATTGCGATGCCCGGGAATCAGCTGATTGGCGGTTCCAAAATGGCTGCCGGAAGCCCCAAAATGGCCACGCGCAGCGTTTTCGCACCCTGCCCTCGCTTACCGAGGGCGCGAAAATGCCTGCGCTATGGAGAAACTTCGCTGAACGGTAAGTTTGGAGCCTATTGGAACGCATTAAACAAAGTTTAATGCGTTCCAATGGGTTTTTACTTCCCGTACAGCGATTCGCCATAGGGACGGTTAATCCGGAACGGATTAACTTCGCTATGCGGGGCACCACTTGTATACGTCCAGCTTGGTTTTAGGCCTTGACTGGAGAGACTGTTCCTAAGACCATCCCTCAGCCCTGGAGGAAGGTTTCTGTTTTGGGGTGAGGGAGCAAGGGGGGGGGTTCACACGTCTTCCTAGACTTCTGCCCACCTGCCTTCAAGTCAAGGGAGAGCATCCATCCTTCACTAAGGGAGGGGGTGGAAAACGGGCAGGGGTGGGGAAGAAATGGGTGTCCCAATGGAGATGAATCAGAGATGCTGTTGCTGCAAACAGGATTACTTCAAGGTGGGCTGCCAGGCAGAACTCCACCACACCTCCTCTCCCTCCAGCAGTTTCCTGAAATAGAAGGTGGGGGAGAAAAGGATTAGAGACTCTTCAGCTCAGCTGCCTGAGATGCACCCAGTGATCGGGGAATGCCTTTGGAGCCCCGCCCCACCCCCAACAACAGCATTACGGAATGAAAGTGTGAGGGGCTCTCCTCCCACCCCATACCTCCACCTTGCCTGTCCTTCCTAGGGATAAGCAGCACCATGGAGAGCAGCAGGATGAGTAGCAAGGAGGCCGTGAGGGGCCAGGTTTTCCAAGGGGGAGCAAAGGTTTGATATTTCACATGTATACAGGTGTGGAACCAAAGCAGCCCTGAAAATGTACACTGTGTTTAAGAAAACAAGGCTCGAACCTAAAATGAGGAAAAGTGTAGATCATTTGGCTCTTAGAGCAGGATAATGCAGGTTTAACAAATGGATACTTTAGATTCCTTCACAAGCTTCTGCTTACTTAGCAAAGTCGTACCCAAGGAGAGTCCTATCAAACCAGTCTACTATAGCAGGTGTCCAAGGGAACAAGTCAAAATATAGACAATAAGTCGCTTTCATTAGGAGTTTTTAGGGGAAAGCAAAAACAACAAAGATGCCCTTAGAAAATTTAGGTAAGGGATTTCCTCTTGAAGGAAGCTACTTGGATATTGAATTGATAACCTAAGGGAAGTGTGCCAGGTGAGAATGGGAAAAAAACCAAGTGAGTGGGATACAAATATAGGAAGATGAGACACACACAGAATGCAGATATTAGCTTCCAAACATAGACATTAAGGAACATGGGCAGCCCAGAAACCATCAGGCAACATGTGGCAGCAGCAGCGGAAACGACATGGATTTTCCTCCATAGATTTTCCTCCATTAAACGGGTGGACGACTATGTGAGCAATCAGGGAAAATGACCATTTTCTCTGAGTGTCCATCTCGGCTGTTCAGCTCTTGTGCCTGTCAAGGGTATAAGCTCCTACATTTTAAGAATGCAATTAAAACATTCTCCTTGCTATTTTTGACCCTTAATATCTATTTCTACTATACTTTGAGGCTCCTGTATTTTGCATCAAGTTTGAAACACAACATGGTTCACCTTTATCAGCCTTTTATTTGAAGTTGGGGTGGGGGAGTGGTATTAAAACATTGCCTTTCTCTTTTTTTGCTCCCAAGCAGAGGAAAATGGCAGGCAGCATCTGGCTTGCCTAATTCTACCAGCTTTATTCATGCCAGTGGCATTCATTCCCCCACCCCCGATTTCTTATCTGCAGTTTTCACATCTTGGTGCAATAATGGGGGTTGGTGAGGGCTGCCAACTTTTGCCAGTTGCTCAGCATTGCCTCCCCTTCATGGATTGCTGCCTTGTTGTGGCGAAGGGGCTTGAGTAACTCAGAGAAGCTATGGGCTATGCCGTGCAGGGACACCCAAGACGGACAGGACATAGTGAAGAGTTCCGACTAAACACAATCCACCTGGAGTAGGAAATAGCAATGCCACTCCAGTATCTTTGCCAAGAACGCCCCATGATCAGAAACAAAAGGCTAAAAAATATGACGCTGGAAGATGGGCCCCTCAGGTCGGAAGGCGTCCAACATGCTACTGAGGAAGAGCAGAGGACAAGTACAAGTAGCTCCAGAGCTAATGAAGTGGTTGGGCCAAAGCCGAAAGGACGCTCAGCTGTGGACGTGCCTGGAAGTGAAAGGAAAGTCCAATGCTGCAAAGAAAAATACTGCATAGGAACCTGGAATGTAAGATCTATGAACCTTGGTAAGCTGGATGTGGTCAAACAGGAGATGGCAAGAATAAACATCGACATCCTGAGCATCAGCGAACTAAAATGGACAGGAATGGGCGAATTCAGCTCAGATGATTATCATATCTACTATTGTGGACAAGAATCCCGTAGAAGGAATGGAGTAGCCTTCATAGTCAACAAAAGAGTGGGAAAAGCTGTAATGGGATACAATCTCAAAAATGATAGATTGATGTCAATACGAATCCAAGGCAGACCTTTCAACATCACAATAATCCAAGTTTATGCACCAACTACCATTGCTGAGGAGACTGAAATTGAACAATTCTATGAAGATTTACAACACCTTCTAGAACTGACACCAAAGAAAGATGTTCTTCTCATTCTAGGGGACTGGAATGCTAAAGTAGGGAGCCAAGAGATAAAAGGTATAAAAGAGAAGTTTGGCCTTGGAGTTCAGAACGAAGCAGGGCAAAGGCTAATAGAGTTTTGTCAAGAGAACAAGCTGGTCATCACAAACACTCTTTTCCAACAACACAAGAGGCGACTCTATACATGGAAATCACCAGATGGGCAATATCGAAATCATATTGATTATATTCTCTGCAGCCAAAGATGGAGAAGCTCTATACAGTCAGCAAAAACAAGACCTGGAGCAGATTGTGGCTCTGATCATCAGCTTCTCATAGCAAAATTCAAGCTTAAACTGAAGAGAGTAGGAAAAACCACTAGGCTCCTCAGGTATAATGTAAACCAAATCCCTTATGAATACACAGTGGAAGTAAAGAACAGATTTAAGGAACTCAATTTGGTGGACAGAGTGCCTGAAGAACTTTGGATAGAGGCTCGTAACATTGTACAGGAGGCAGCAACAAAAACCATCCCAAAGAAAAGGAAATGCAAGAAAGCAAAGTGGCTGTCCAACGAGGCTTTACAAATAGCAGAGAAGAGAAGGGAAACAAAATGCAAGGGAGATAGGGAAAGTTACAGAAAATTGAATGCAGACTTCCAAAGAATAGCAAGGAGAGACAAGAGGGCCTTCTTAAATGAACAATGCAAAGAAATAGAGGAAAATAACAGAAAAGGAAAAACCAGAGATCTGTTCAGGAAAATTGGAGATATTAGAGGAACATTTCGTGCAAAGATGAACATGATAAAGGACAAAAATGGGAGGGACCTAACAGAAGCAGAAGACATCAAGAAGAGGTGGCAAGAATACACAGAGGAATTATATCAGAAAGAGTTGGACATCCCGGACAACCCAGACAACGTAGTTGCTGACCTTGAGCCAGACATCCTGGAGAGTGAAGTCAAGTGGGCCTTAGAAAGCCTGGCTAACAATAAGGCCAGTGGAGGTGATGACATTCCAGTTGAACTATTTAAAATCTTAAAAGATGATGCTGTTAAGGTGCTACATTCAATATGCCAGCAAGTTTGGAAAACTCAACAGTGGCCAGAGGATTGGAAAAGATCAGTCTACATCCCAATCCCAAAGAACAGCAGTGCCAAAGAAGCTTCCACTACCGTACAATTGCACTCATTTCACACGCTAGCAAGGTTATGCTCAAAATCCTACAAGGTAGGCTTCAGCAGTATGTGGACCGAGAACTCCCAGAAGTACAAGCTGGATTCCGAAGGGGCAGAGGAACTCGAGACCAAATTGCTAACATGCGCTGGATTATGGAGAAAGCCAGAGAGTTCCAGAAAAATATCTACTTCTGCTTCATTGACTATGCAAAAGCCTTTGACTGTGTGGACCACAGCAAACTATGGCAAGTCCTTAAAGAAATGGGAGTGCCTGACCACCTTGTCTCTCTCCTGAGAAACCTATATGTAGGACAGGAAGCAACAGTTAGAACTGGATATGGATCAACTGACTGGTTCAAAATTGGGAAAGGAGTACGACAAGGCTGTATATTGTCCCCCGGCTTATTTAACTTATATGCAGAATACATCATGTGGAAGGCTGGACTGGAGGAATCCCAAGCCGGAATTAAGACTGCCGGAAGAAATATCAACAATCTCAGATATGCAGATGATACCACTCTGCTGGCAGAAAGTGAGGAGGAATTAAAGAACCTTGTAATGAGGCAAGAGCCTCGTGGCGCAGTGGTTAAAATGCTGTACTGCAGCTAAAGCTGTGCTCACGACCTGGGGTTCAAATCCCAGGTAGCCGGCTCAAGGTTGACTCAGCCTTCCATCCTTCCGAGGTCGGTAAAATGAGTACCCAGCTCGCTGGGGGGGCAATGTGTAGCCTGTATAATTAAAATTGTAAACCGCCCGGAGAGTGCTTGTAGCGCTATGGGGCGGTATATAAGTCCAATATATAAATATAAATAAAATAAAAATAAAGAAGAGAGTGCAAAAAATGGCCTGAAACTCAACATGAAAAAAACTAAGATAATGGCCACTGGCCCCATCACGTCCTGGCAAATAGAAGGGGAAGATAAGGAGGCAGTGACAGATTTTACTTTCTTGGGCTCCATGATCACTGCAGATGGAGACAGCAGCCACGAAATTAAAAGACGCCTGCTTCTGGGGGGGAAAGCGATGACAGACCTTGACAGCATCTTAAAAAGCAGAGACATCACCTTGCCAACAAAAGTCCGAACAGTCAAAGCTATGGTTTTTCCTGTTGTGATGTATGGATGTGAGAGCTGGACCATAAAGAAAGCAGACCGCCGAAGAATTGATGCCTTTGAATTGTGGTGCTGGAGGAGGCTCTTGAGAGTTCCCTGGACTGCAAGGAGAACAAACCTATCAATTCTAAAGGAAATCAACCCTGAGTGCTCACTGGAAGGACAGATCATGAAGCTGAGGCTCCAGTACTTTGGCCATCTCATGAGAAGAGAAGACTCCTTGGAAAAGACCTTGATGTTAGGAAAGTGTGACGGCAAGAGGAGAAGGGGACGACCGAGGATGAGATGGCTGGACAGTGTCTGCGAAGCAACCAACATGAAATTGACAGACCTCCGGGAGGCAGTGGAAGATAGGAGGGCTTGGCGTGCTCTGGTCCATGGGGTCACGAAGAGTCGGACACGACTAAACGACTAAACAACAACAACAGCATTGCCCGCAAGACCCTGTGTTTTTCCAGAGACAACACAATGCAAATTGGGTTGGTTTCCCTGATCTCAATTTGCACCACTAGACCCACCTGCTAACAATAATTGGAATTATTCCTCTTAGCTGAACCCTCTTGGAAACCTCCTGTTTGCTTCTGCTCTCTAAAAGGATGGCCTTAGGTTGTACAAAGGGTGACACAGGTCTCGTTCACATCCCCTTGCCACCAGTCCCTGCCATTAGTATGCTCTGGGGAGCACTGCCAAAGTTTCCCCTTGACTCCTGGCACATGGACATTATGGGGCAATCCAGATCCAGACAGGGAGAAGCTGACTCTGTGGAAGGCTTGGAGCGATGCGGGGAGGGCTGTGGACCGACCAGGTAGTTGGCTAGGATGGTGAGCGTCTGCCACTTCCTAGGCTGAGGGCAGTTAGATGGCAATATTTACAGTGGTAGCATTTGCTGGTATTCAGATATGGTCCTTTAGCAGTGGGTGCCTTAGACTTCTCTTCACTGAAAAAATACAGGGGGGAAACTCCACAGTATTTGTTTATTAATATTTGTTGTAAGTTAACAAATGTGGCATGCCAACTTTCAGGAATGAACCGTGCAAAGAACTGGCTCCCTTTATTTTGTCTAACAAAGGCAGGTGGACTTAGGGGTATCCATGCTGTATCCATGGAGCTTAAGCCATGAAGTGTTCAGCTGGAAAAATATGGCTTTGGGTATAATGGGCCAACATCACACCTTACAGCACAGGTCAGTTGAACACATCTCACTGCTGGTGCTGCAGCTCATGCACTCCATCTGCTAATATATGCTCTGGTCTTGTTCAGCCACAGGTTCCTTCTGTGGAGAAGTTACTGATTGTGCACTGCATCATTTTCAGATTTCTCTTGCTATATAATTGCTTTTAAAACACTTTCTTTTTCTTTTTAAGGCTAACAGCTAACTGGTGAAAACAGGTTTGCTGCACCCCCTTAATGTGGCTAAAAGACCTGTATCAGCCTACTTTTCAATACCAGAAATATATGTTCTCATGGTCTGTTATTCAATAAATTGAGGGCCTTGAAACACTGTTCATACCTGAATGCACAGCATAGGGATAACAACTTCCTCTAAATGTCTTTTTAGACATTTGGAAGCCTTTCTGAAGAAATTTAAACACAGATCTTACAACAGTCATTGTGCCGTTATGTCTTCTGTGTGTCTTTTGCAGCTTGCTGTGTTTTAGTCTTCATGTTTTTAGCATAATGCAATATATTGATTTTTGAAAGAGAGTAAGATGGCTTGGATGGAAGCATTCTACCCACCTACTGGCGAGAACCAAATAGGAGCAGAAAGAAAGAGAGAGAGAGAAAAGAAAAAAGGAAGGAAGGAAGGAAGGAAGGAAGGAAGGAAGGAAGGAAGGAAGGAAGGAAGGAAGGAAGGAAGGAAGGAAGGAAGGAAGGAAGGAAGGAAGGAAGGAAGGAAGGAAGGAAGGAAGGAAGGAAGGAAGGAAGGAAGGAAGGAGGGAGGGAGGGAGGGAGGGAGGGAGGGAGGAAGGAAGGAAGGAAGGAAGGAAGGAAGGAAGGAAGGAAGGAAGGAAGGAAGGAAGGAAGGAAGGAAGGAAGGAAGGAAGGAAGGAAGGAAGGAAGGAGTGGAGGGAGGGAGGGAGGGAGGAAGGAAGGAAGGAAGGAAGGAAGGAAGGAAGGAAGGAAGGAAGGAAGGAAGGAAGGAAGGAAGGAAGGAAGGAAGGAAGGAAGGAAGGAAGGAGTGGAGGGAGGGAGGGAGGGAGGGAGGGAGGGAGGGAGGGAGGAAGGAAGGAAGGAAGGAAGGAAGGAAGGAAGGAAGGAAGGAAGGAAGGAAGGAAGGAAGGAAGGAAGGAAGGAAGGAAGGAAGGAGGGAGGGAGGGAGGGAGGGAGGGAGGAAGGAGTGGAGGGAGGGAGGGAGGGAGGGAGGGAGGGAGGGAGGGAGGAAGGAAGGAAGGAAGGAAGGAAGGAAGGAAGGAAGGAAGGAAGGAAGGAAGGAAGGAAGGAAGGAAGGAGTGGAGGGAGGGAGGGAGGGAGGGAGGGAGGAAGGAAGGAAGGAAGGAAGGAAGGAAGGAAGGAAGGAAGGAAGGAAGGAAGGAAGGAAGGAAGGAAGGAAGGAAGGAAGGAAGGAAGGAAGGAAGGAAGGAAGGAAGGGAGGGAGGGAGGGAGGGAGGGAGGGAGGGAGGGAGGGAGGGAGGACCTGGCATAAGTGCAGCCCATCAGCTTGGCCTGCTGGCCCTCTTTGCCATACCAGATTGGCCTCCTGCTACCTCCACAAAGTCTCCACCTTCATAGCAAGCTGTAGCCTCCCCAGAGGCTGAATACTGCTGCCAGTTGGAAGAGGCCTTGGGCAGAGTACTGGTCTCCCTTACCCTGCTGCCCCTCCCTCCCAGCCTCTTGGGGCCAGGGCATTGGGAGAAAGCAAGATACAGCTGCCTCAGTGTAGAGGGCCTGGAGCAGACGTAAGCAGCCTTGAGCCCAGGAGAGGGAGCCCGTGGCCCTGTCCTAGGATGCTGGGCCAGGCAGTGGAGCCGAAGGCCCCTTGGTCTTCCCAGTCCCCTCTTCTTGCAAAGACCAGAGATGGCCATGCGAGATGGCCTCAAGGGACATTGGCAAGGAGAAAGCTGTTGCTTTCTGGCCATTGCATCCCATAAGGGGACTGGAGATATACCTCCTTGCCACATGCCACAAAGACTGAGGAACACTGGTGGGGTGGGCTCAGTCGCTTAAGCGTGCCATAGCCTGAGACAATATCTACAGAGGGGAGGGGGGAGGAAGTTTAGCTTCCCAACTTGCAGGGTGAGCAGGAGGGCCCCAAACTCAGCAGCAGGACTTGATCAACCCCATTTTGAAGTGAAGTGGAACCAGGGGGTGGGGTGTGTGGGGTTTGGTGATGTGCACGGACCTTCCCCGAGCACCCTGCCGAAACAGCCTGGCACCACCTGGCTGAGCATTTGTTTCTGGCCTCACCTGTATGCTGCAATCTCTACATCCAAGGCCATCTTGACATTCAGCAACTCCTGGTACTCTCGCATGTATCGCGACATCTCCTCCTTGGCCTCTGAGATCTCTTGCTCCAACTCTGCCACTCTCCCCTGGTGGAGGCAGAGAAGAGGAGCCCCGGATTATGGTCCACTGTGCAATGACAACCCCCATGCTGCTGTGGGTTGATAATTGCTAGAACACACACACACACACACACACACACACACTCCAGGCATGGCATGTTTGGAGCAGAACTCAGCTCCCACAGGAAGAATCATCAGCCCTTTCCTGCCCCAAATCTTGGTCTAGGACTTGCTGGAGATTTTTCAAAGAGACAAGATGGCCACCTGTCAGGGATGCTCCAGGGGCATAGATTTCCTACTTTGGCTGAAGGATGACCTTTCGGGTTCCTTCCAGCTCCAGAACTTGTGATCCCTCAGTAACTGAGTGGCTGCCTTCTTCAGGTAATCCTTTTCTGTTCCAAATCGCCACATTTCCACACATGGTGACTTACCTGGAGGAACTAGAAACACGAGTCCAGAGCAAAGCTTGGGCTGCCCCATGTGATACCTGCTCAGCTGGAGCCCAAAGCTTTCTGAAACACCTGGCCCTTTCTCACGTGTGTAAGACCAAACATGTGAAGGAGAGCTTTTAAAACAGAATTTCACCCGTGACAATAAGATGGCTTTCCTGGACTTGAAAAGGCAGGACAAGGCATGGGCCGATGTGGGAAAATATATGCTTTTGTCAGATATGTGTCTGTGGTGTCAGCAGCCATTGTGGGGAACCGTACAAGTCACGTATGGCAAAGGTGGATGGTTAACCTGTTTGCTGGTGTATTCAAAAATTATCTGTCTCTGAGGTGATTAACTTGCCTGTGTATTTAGGAATTTCCTGTTTCTGGGTAAATTGTATTAACTTACTTGTGTACTTAAGGTGTTAACTGTCTATGTTTACCCTGCTCTGTATTCAGGAATGTTTACCAGCCTGTCTGTTGATTCTGGCTGTGTATTCAGGAAATTAAATGCCTCTGGTTAAAATAGTATTAACTAGAGCAAATGTAGTAGGAAAACAATAAAAGAGGAGGAGGCGAGAGATCGAGAGGTTCCCTCTGAACAGCTGCCTTACACTCGAGTGTCCTGTCTCTTCTTTTTCCCCTTGCTGGTCAAGGGGGAGGCTTCATCTACAAATTCCTGCACTGAGACTTCATCTGCAAGACCCCTACTTCCCCTCATCTTGCAGATCCCAACAGGCCGAGGCTCATGGTGTTGCACCTATAGTACCTTGATACTCAGATGAATGTAAATCTGATTGTCAAAGATTGTTTGGTTTCCCTAGGGTAATACTTCATTAGGATAAATGCCACCTGTGATGAACACAGGTTTCTGATTTTTCTCTTGGAGGTCTATGAAATTTTGTCAGACTCCTGTGGGTGGGGGGCAGGCTTTAGGTGTTAGCTGAGCTAACCTGGCAACAAGATGTGTGGGGGGGGGCGATTGCCATGAAAAATAGAAGGCAGCAAGAGAGGATGAAGGCCAAACATGGGATGGACTGGCCCACCAAAAGGAACTGAGCCTTTCCTCTGCAGGACTGGTGGAGGGCGGTTCAAGACAGGCCCTTCTGGAGGTCACTGGGTCACCCTAACCACGATCGTGTGACCCTAACCAGGAGAACTCGCTTCTTCAGAGGATGCCCCCCATGTGCCCTTGAAGGAAGGGTCACCTTCTCTCATGCCTTTTCTTCCAGAGACGGGTCCTTCCGTGCCTGCCCTGCTCTCCTAACCATCGCCACCGCTTGCAGCCTCCAGAGAAAAGGAAGACTGTCGGCCACTGAAAGAGCAAACGGGAACAGCAGCTCTGGCCTCCGTGCGCACGTCCATAAATTCACCCCGCGGCCGAATAAACTCCCCTAATCCCCAGTTCTGGGCTGTCAACCGCGCCGTGTTTGTGGGCTTTGTGCTTCCTCAATGGGGACGCCACACATCCCAGCGAAGAGGGGAGGAGCGCCTGAAGGGTGCAGCGAGTGACCCAGAGAGACCTGGAGGGTCCTCCACGCGGGAAAGGGTTCCATCTTAATCCGCCCCCCCCCCGCGCTTTCAGTGGAATGGGGCCGGGTCGCAACTTCCCCCCTCCCCCAGGTGGAGAGTGAAACTCTTCCCGCCCCGCGTCCCTCTGCGAGAGGCCGCAGTCAGGGCCTGTCCCGGGGGCCCTGGCCCTGGGAGAGGTCACCAGTACCAGGAAGGGGCAGGAGACGATCTCCCCCGCCCTCCCTCCCTCCCTCCGCCTGCCAGCGCCTCACCTGGCAACGGGCCACCTCGGCGCTCTGTTGTCCCTCGAGGCTCTCCAGCTGTTTGTGCAGCGAGTCGATGGCGCCGCGGAGGGCCTCGATCTCCGCCGAGCGCGACTGCAGCTGTCGCCGGTACTCGCCGGTCTCCAGACGGATGCTGCGCACCGCCTCCTGGTTGCGGCTGGCCAGCTCGGCCACCGAGGCGAATTTGGAGCGGTACCACTCCTCGGCCGCCTGCATGTTCTTGGCCGCCAGGCTCTCGTACTGGGCACGGATCTCGCGCAGCGCCGCGGAGAGGTCCGGCTTGGAGGTCCCACCCGCCGGGCTACCCTCCGCCACCGCCGCCCGGGTCGCCGCGGCCACCTCGGCTTCTGCAGCCAGCTCAGAGCGCTCTTCCCCGAGAAGCTTCTGCAGGAAGGCCAGCTCGGCCCGCAAGGAGTTGGCGGCCCCGCCAGCGTCGCAGGCGGCCAGCGAGGCCTGGGCAGCCTCCTGGCGGACGTGGCGCAGCGTCTCCTCCGAGTCGAAGCGCCGGCGCGCCTCCTGGGCGCAGCGCTCGCGCAGCTGCCCGCAGGTCTGGAGCAGGCGGTCGCGCTGGGCCTCCAGCCGCTCCTTGTCGCTCGTCTCGGCCTCGAGCAGGGCCCGCAGGCCGCGCGCCTCCTGCTGGTAGAGCTGGGGCAGGCGGGCCGGGGCGCGCTGCTGCCGCCGCAGCGCCTCCAGCTCCAGCAGCAGCGCCCGGTTCCGAGACTCCAGGTCCCGCACGCGTTCGACGTAGGTGGCGAAGCGGTCGTTGAGCTCCACCAGCTGCTCCTTCTCCTGGGCCCGCAGCCCCAGCAGCTCCGCGTTCAGGCTGCTCACCTGCGCCAGGTCGAGGCGCTCCAAGGGGTCGGCCACGGGGGCGCCCGGGGAGACGCCGCGGAGGCGCATAGAGCGCCGGAGCCCCGAGGGCCCCGGGGAGAAGCTGACCCGGGACGGGCGCCCGCCGCCGCCGCCGCCGCCGCCGCCGCCGCCGCGGTACTCCTCCCACGGCCTCCGCCAGCCAAACGCTTCGGAGTCCATGCTGGTGCTGGGAGAGGCTGCGCTAGGCCGCCCCACGAGCACGACCTCCCGCCCGTCCCCTCCCTCCGACCGCGATCATGAACATCTGCTCTGCGCCAACTGCGGCATCGCAGCCGCCTTTATATCGGGGATCTGCAACCCGGGCAACCAATCAGGGCGCGCTGCAGCAGCGGCAGCCGCGGCGGCAGGAGAAAGAGGGGAAATTGTCGATCCAGGGAATCGAGAAGCAAAGAAAGAGAGCGCGGGCGGGAGAGAGGGACGGAGGGCGGAGACATGGAACCTTGCGGGCCCCCCCCCTCCCTCACCGCCGGGTCTCAGTGTCTCTCAGTGTCTCTCTGCAACCCAGGGCCCATGGAACCCCAGACCTGTTCAGTTCTCTGACAAGGTTGTGGGAAGGGTGGAGGAGCCCTCTTCGCTCATCCGCTCCCGAGTGTCGGAGAGCTCTGCTGTGTAGGGTGGGAGGGGGGCGACCTTTGAAGGGACCACCAGAGGATGATGAAGGACTTGCCTGGTGAATCGCTGGGTGTCGCTCTTGCGCCTTTGTCGAGTCTTCGGCCGTGGCTTCACCCTGAGCCCTAGCTCTTCCCCTCCAACCGCCGCACCCCCTCCCCCCCTGCGCTGATGTGGCAGGCCTCTTCCTTCCCACCCGGTCAAGAGGGGTCTAGGCTAGGAGAAGGACGTGCCGAGGGGGAGGTTCCTCGAGACTCCCCAGAAACATCCACAGGACAGGGAAGCGCCCACCAACCCAACCACCTGCTTGTCCATCTCCAGCACGGAGAGGAACTGCCCAGGAGCGCCCTCCTTTGCGCAGCGTGCAGAGAACATTTCCACGGGGGTGCGCAGCCATCACTGCCCTCCTCATAGGTTTGCTTGCATCTGGGGGGAAGGGCGCTACTTGGCACCGCTTTCATTCCTTACACTGGGATGCGTCTCACCTCCAGGCCAAAGGGAAGGGGGCGCTTTGGACCGCATGTGAGTGCGGGGGGGAACAGGAAGAAGAGGGCTGAGCATTCCTTCCCGGCAACTGGGAGGCGAAGACGGGGCCTGGAACCCGCTCCCGCCCCTCTGTGCCTCAGGGTCCCCAACCCCCTGGCAGCGGGGGAGGGGAGAGCGAGGCAAAAACTCGAGTCCCTCCCCTCCCTTGGAGGGAGGAATTCGAGAAAGGAGGAGCCTTTTTCGGGTCCGGAAAAGAGGGAAGAGGGGAGCTTGACGTCTAGGATGGGGGCGGGGGGCCGCTGTACTTTTTCTTGGGAGTCTTCTCTGGCGGCCTTTATCCTATTTGGGCCCGACGTCTGAAGCCCACCCGGGGCGGGGGGGGCGGCGGCCCGTAGAGGCAATCTTCTAATTGGGTTGGCCGAACCTCCAGCACCATGGACAGATCCTACTAAGCCTGGCCTTTCCCCGGCATCTCCTCCCTTGACAGGTCGCTCCACCTCTTTATTTACTCTGTGGAAGCCAGGCTGGAGGGACGCATCCAGAGGTAAGGTGGATGGCCGAAGCTCCCGCACACCCCTCCCGCCCAGAAACCAATCTCCCAGGAAAACTGTGCTTCTCGCTTCCTGGGTCTCCAGCGGCTCTGTACTGAGAGAGAGGGTTGGCATTAAACTTTTGGTTTCGCGGAGGCGGCGGAGAGGGTCTTATTTTGCCTTTGCGCCGGGGGGATGAGGCCTGGATCATGGTGGGAAGAAATGTTACACTTTATTAGTGAGAGAACCAGTCAGTATAAATTAGCGGTAGCTCTTGAGGGAAGAGTTGGAGAGGCGGGGAAAGGAGGGTCCCGCTCGCTTTCGGGGAGGGTTTCTGCCGGGCCCCGGGAGAATCGGCCCTGAAGTCCACGCACCGGTCGGCGATCCCTTCGCTCTCTGACGGCTTTCCACGGTAGGAGTCAGCGCAGGGCAGGGCAGGGCCCCTCCCCTGCCCTCGCGGCTCCCTCTTCCTCCTCCTCCTCCTTCTGCTTCAGTCGGGGGAGGGACTCACACCACGGCCGCCGCCCCCGAAACGGAGGTCACCTTGTGGTCCTCGGCCCAGGGTTGCAGGTTCTGCAAGGCGAAGAGCGAGGAGTTGTGCAGGCAGAGCGGGTCCTGCCGCAGCGGCTGCCCGGCCAGACTCTTCTGGAAGGCCTCCTGCTGGAGGTGCAGCATCAGCCGGTTGGCCTGCTGGCGCTCCGCCTCGCGCTCCTCGGCTGTCTGGCGCCTGCGGGAGGGAGACACGGAAGTGGGCGTCGAGGCCGGAAAACCCAGCTGCCCTGCGAGGGGGGCGGGCGAGGGGGGGCACGGGCACGGGTCCTGGGCGGGGCGGGGCGGGGCTGTGTGCCGAGCAGAGGGAGGACGGAAAGAGCGTCTCTGGGCCTGAACAGAGTGGCTGTCACTAACCAAGCCAGTGAGTCTTTCTTTTCAGGATTCGCCTCAGAGGGTTGTACAATTTAAAATTATGGACGTACCTGAAATATAGGTAAAATTTAAAACATGGTAAAATGTTAAAATAAGTAGACTAATTCTTGACCAGCGGCAGGTACTTCGGTAGCTTTATCTGGACCATTCGCTTGCTTTTGTACACCTGGAGGGGCATAAATTGCTGTAAATGCTGCGTGGATTGAATTTCTCCACAGTCACAGGAAATTTGTCTTGTATTTGATTCCAGCATATTTGAGGCGCCCATATTTAAAAGATACTATATCACGACCACCATTTTTTTCTGAACGATAAAAGGCAGTCATTGCTTGGAGGGCAGGCCTCTGGGTTCCAGTGTGCGATTAGGCGTCTGATCTGAAGGGGGGGGTGCAGGGAACAATTGAAGCAGCCCAGCCTTTCCCTAAAGCGTCCTCCTCCCTCCTATATGCGCCTCCTCTTAGTTTGGGCCTTCCCCGCCCTTTACATCCCACCAGAGGTTTAAAAGCTCGGGGAACCTGGCCTGCATTACCTAACAAACCTTCGCAACAATCCTGCTAAGTGGAACAATACCGGACCTTTGCAACGGAGGTGCTGAGGGAAAGGACGGCCCCTGGAGAGAGGCCTGCGAGGCTGGCAGTTTTGGCCGTTCGCCTACACAGGGAGGGCCGCCGCCCGCCGCCCGCCGCCGCCGCCGCTCCTTACCTCCACTTGGTGCGGCGGTTCTGGAACCAGGTCTTGACCTGGGCGTCGGTCATCTTGAGAGCTTTTGCCAGGGCTGCCCGCTCGGCGGAGGCCAGGTATTTCTGCCGGTGGAACCGTTTCTCCAATTCGCAGATTTGCGCTCTTGAGAAGGACGTGCGTGGCTTTTTGCGCTTGGGTGGCGTGCGGTTCTGGTAGGGGTGGCCGACGCGCCGGGCCACAGAGAAAGGTGGCAGCGTGGCTGTGGGTATAGCAAGAGGGGCAGGGTACAGCGGGAGGGGGCGGTTAGAGGCAGCCACGAGGGAGGGAGGGAGGGAGGGAGGGAGGGAGGGAGGGAGGGAGGACGTAAGAAGCCAGAGAGCCAGCCCGGACTTCAGGAGAGGCAGGGTCCGCGATCACAAAAAGGAAAAAAAAAGAGGGGGGAACCCTCATCGGGATATTTCTGTGACCCAGGCTGAACGAGGGGTACCACAGCGCCAGTCTCTCCCTGCCCCGGCCACCCCGTCTCCCCGGGCCCTCTTCCGCGAGTGGCCTTCGCTCTCCAAAGAGGGACCCACCGGCCAGATCCAGGAAGGACTTTCACTCAGTCCTGCAGGGACATCCGGGGGACCCTGCGTGCATGGGAAGGAGTAGCCCAGCGATCCCTCGCATCGACCCGTACCAGCTCTCTCCCGACAAACCCGCGCCCCTTCCCCTGCCCCCACATGTAAAAACTTCCTTTTTCTTCTCTTCCCAGATCCCCTCCTCTATATTTACCCCTTAGCAATGGGGCGGTGTCCTCTGGAAGCCCCTGACTCTGGAAAGGGGAGCCGAACGAACTTCTCTTGGCTGTCTTTCCGTCACCTGGCCCAGCTGACCGCTGTCCTCCCTCCCTCCCTCCGCGCCCTTCCTTATTAGCTAGGATTTTGTAAAACACAAAAACAGAAAGAAGTCTCTATTTCTACTAAATGGGCAGGATAAAGTAATGGCACTGCTGGGGCCGGAGGCCGTGGAGTCGTGGATTTTCCTACCCGACCCGTCTGGAGTTCAAGCCAGGCTGAGTTGGTCGCTTTTCCGCACCACTTGGCCAACATTTTTGCGGACCTTGAAGGTCCAGCTCTCAGGGGCACCGTCCAAAAAAGCCCTATTCCGGAATGGATGGGGCAACGTTTCCAAAATACTGGACAGGCCCCTGTTTGCACTGGCCTCTTCCTTTGGAACCAAGCCTGGGAGTCCCGGCTCAGATTTTGCTCGGGGCAGATGCAAAGGGACAGAACCCAGCAGCCCCGGAGGTGCTGGGGCACCCGCTTTTCCAGGGAGTGGGAGGGAGGACCGCTGCATGGGGCGCGGGGCTACCCACCCACCCCTCTTTGACACCCCTGCATTCAGGGGAAGTCTTTGAGGTGCCACGCAATGAAGGGGCGGATAAGATACCTTCTCACCTGCGATCCGGTCCTTAGCAAGCCGCCGGTTGTTCTCCATCCAAGGAAAAGTGAGACTAGGGCCCCCCGACGGAGGATGGACCGGCCCCGAGGGGACAGGTCTGTGCGCCGGCACTCGGATCACGCCGGCGCCACTGCCCACAGAAGCCCCGGAAAGGCCGTAGGCGCTGAGGGAGCAAGCTGCGTTGTACTCTGCGCCGTAACTTCCTCCGTTGTAAAGCGCCAGCTCGGGCTCTCCGACGGCGGCCACGCCACTGTCCTCTTGCTGCGTTGGCGGCGGCTGCGGACAGCCCAGGATCTGGTCGATGCCAAAGCGGATGGGCTCCTGGGCAGGAGGCGGCGGCGGCGGCGGAGGAGGAGGAGGTGGAGGCGTGTGGACGGTCCCCTCCGGTCCCAGGCCAAAGGGTTCCATTTCGCCCCCTCAGCAGCAGCAGCAGCAGCAGCAGCCGCCCCAGCCCCAGCCGCGCGGTTCGTGCATGCTGACGCCAGACTCCTGCTGCACCTCGGAGCAAGCGAATCGCCCGGCTGGAGTGTCTGGAGATCTCTTCCAGCCACCGCAAGCCACGCGGGCCTTCCAGACCTCAGTGTCGGATGGCATCGTCCTGCAACGATTCCATAGGGGCGAGGAACTGTTCGGAGGCCCCCCAGGCGGCAGCGAGGGCAGGGGCGCTCCACCTCGGGCCCAGCGCTCTGCCTCCGCTGCTCTGCATCTGGGCATCCCCGGACAGCGGCGCCGGCGGCCGGGCAGGCACGGGAAGGCGGGCGAGGCTACAGGCTCTTTTCCCCCAGTCTCCATCTCAGCTTGCCAAAAATCTCTCGCCCTGAGATTCTGATTGGCGGCCCATGGCAGTGACTGACAGGCTCCCGTCTGAAGTGGGCGGGTGCAGTAGAGGTCGCGGGGAAACCGCCCCTTCTCCGCCGGCTTGGGCCTCTCCGGTTGTGGCCTGAGGCTATGGAATCTTAGACGGGGAGGGGGCTCCCACGCCCCGCCGCCATCACCATGTCCAGAACGGGCTTCCGTCCCTGCACAATCACTTTAGGCTCAGAATCGGCGGCAGCCCACCCACCCAGGCCGGCAGCCAACCGGGGGAAGAGGCCGGTCGCCTCCGGGCCTGCCGGGCTATGCAGAAGCGGTTAAATCCCATTCCAAGCTCCGGTTTGCCTGCACGGCCTGGATCTTTCTTGGGTGAGGGTCCCGCCAGTGCAGTCAGCTCGGACCTCCCCTTCGAGACCCGGCCCGGTGACTCCGGTGGCGCCTTCTTTGGGGCTCGCTTCCCTTTCCAGCGCTCCGAACGTTTTCCCCACCGGCGTGCAAAAACCTCCTTCTCCCGTGCCTGAGCTCCCCTCGCCTTCCGCCACGTGAGGCCATCAACTGCAGAACTTCTCCTCTTTACATTTCAGGAGCGAGCGCCGCAGAGCACTGATTCGGGGCGCCTTCGCAAGTCGGAAACACCTGAAAGGCCCGGAGCGGAGCCACAACAATGGCGGCCGTGTTTGCCTTTGCGGGAAAACCAACCGAGAGTCTCGCCCGCCCTTCGACCTCCTTCCGCGCAAGCTTAGCGCTTCAGTCCCTGCAATGGAATTTACAGGACTTGTTTAAGGTGTCACAAGGCTCATGGTTGCTTTTCTAGATAAAGCAACTGAAACTGAGAGGGAAACAAGGCTCGGAAAACCCGGGGGAGTCGCCAGAGAACCATTCACATAAGAAACCGGCCACAGGGAAGCCCAGCGGATAAAGAACCAAGAGTTTCTAGTCCGGGAAAATCTCCTGGCCTAGAGGGCAAGGGTGGGAGGCGAGAACTCCGCGGTTGCTGACCGCCCAAAATGGAAACTTGGCCGGGGCTCTGCCACTGGCGGCCTCTTGGTGGGACCGTGTCGGTGCCATTCCGTCCTTGATGGCCAAGGAGGAGGAGTTGCTCCGGTTCTCAGGTACAGAAATTTATAAGGAAAGAAGCGCGACCGACTTAGCACGCCTTGGCCGTGGCGAGCGAGGCAAGAAATGGGCTACAGGAATAGGTAAAAAGCGCCCCCCGCCCCACTTTTCGGTAAAGGTCGGCCGTCCCCCCACCCCAAAAATAGAACCTTAAATCGGGCTTCTTGTTCACTGACCGGCAAGGACCAGGGTGACGGTCCTTCACGCTTCCTTGATGCTCGAGAGAGGGGCCCTCTTCCTCGCGGCTGAAGGCGACTCGATCCCTTTCTTTTCGAGGAGCAAGGCGGGTGAAGAACGCCTGGAAGGGCTGGAAAGATGGATTCACGGCACGGCTTCCCGGCCTTTAAAAACCTATAATTTCTCCTTTTCCTAGCCGGGAGAAGGAGCCCACTGACGGTCAGTATCTTCCGCCCTGACCACATCAAACCAAGCCGCCAACCAGGGATCCGATCTCCCACTGGCCTAGCCGGACGCGTTAGTCAGCCACGGAGCTTTCCTAGATACGAAACGTTCGTTGTTTTAACAACATCGGCAGGAGGAGAGGCGGGAACAGGGACGTGGCGGGAGCCATAGAATAAGAAAGCGCCGTGGAAAGAGGACTGAAGGATCGCCCGGCCGCTCTTCTGCCTCCGAGGCTCCTCTAAATACCACTCCGAGGGACCGGCCGGTTTTTTTTTAAAAAAAACACCAGATTCCCAAGAATGCATGCATAAATCATGCAGAGCTTTTTTTAAAAAAGAAAGAGAAGATAATAAAACAATACACACCGTTGGTGTAGAAATAGACAAAAGAGGCGGAGAGAGGAGCGGAACGACCAATGCTCACCTCTCGCCTTCCGGGCCAACACAAAAACTCTAACAAGGCGCAAGAGAGACCCGCCAGCCCGCTCCGGCTGCCGGGCCAAGGGGTGAACAAGCGTAAGAATCATGACTACCAACAGTACCTTGAAGAGAAACTGGAACGAGACGGTAAGACAAGGGCCCCCTTTCCCTCTTCGAAAACGTGGGGTCCAGGAATGGGCGGCTTCTGCCGGGACGGAAACGAGTCCCTAGAAAGCCCAGCGGCGCCGGGTTCCCAAAGAGTCCCTGAAGGCGGCGGGACCCGCCGGTAGGTAGTGAGCTCTCAGGGGCGCAAACTTTCCGCGGAGTAGGGCTGCAGGAGGACAAGCGGGCCCTGCAAGACAGGCCCTCAGAGGGCACAAGTGGGACCGGCTGGGCCTCCTGTTGAGGCGCCTTGGTTTCTCAGCCGCCCGTGGACATCATGGAAGGCTCTGCTCTGCTTCCGCTCCCTGGTCATGTCGAACGGAGGCCCGCAGAGGTGGCGGTAAGCGGGAGGCTGGAGAGGGCGCACGGCCCTCCGGAAACTTCTGGGCAGGCTAGAAACCGAGCCACCTTCTGCAAGGGGAGGAGATTTCGGAGGATTAGTGGGCTGCGCGGGATGGGCTGCTTCCCTCGCCGCCGGGCTTCCTCAAGGTTCTACCAAGAAGGAGCTGGCCACTTGGAGCTGGCCGACTCTCCCTCCACCTCGCTGCCTCCCACGAAAACCGTGGTGGTTGTCCTCGGAAGATGCCCATGGCCACAGAGAGACTGGCGAAACGTTAGGAAGAACAGCCTTCAGAACAAAGAGCCAAAGAGCCCGAAAAACCCACAACCACCATTAGATCCCGGCCGTGAAAGCCTTCGCGAATACAAAACCGTGATTCCTTTGCGGAAGCGCCGGCTCGGCGCCAAGAGCCGGGCTGCCTGGGTCTCTCGGAGGGCCTGGTCCCAGAGGGCTATGGCCATCGGCCCTCGTTTACAAGGAGACCAGGAGGAAGGGGCGTCTCCGTCCCGGACTGGCCCCTCTTAGCTTCTGGGTCGCTTGGTATTAAACACTTCCTTGCGAGGTGGGAGCACTGCACCCGCTAAGCCTACAGAGTGCCTACTCTGGTTCCAGATTTGGGAAGAAGGCTTTCAGCTTTTCGGCGAGTTGACGTGGAAAAAGCGTTTCCGCTGCTGAGAAGCGTCCAAGGGGCGATGTGTTTGCTGGCCCGGGAATCGGGACTAGTGGGCAGGGAATAAAGCCTCCGGAGGATCGAGGTGCCGGGGAAGGGGTGCTTTGCCAGGTGAGTCCCAAGCTGGGAGGAGGCCCCTTCTGTCAGCAAGTTCACAGGAAGGGAGGGGCCCCCCTCACTCCCGGACGGCAGGGCGAAGCGGGCCCACCTTGTGGACTGGGTGGCGCAGGAGTCCCGCTTTTTCGCTCCCTGGCTTGCGTGGGCTCTGGAATTAGGAAGGGCAAGCACCCCTCGGGCCCATGCCTCCTCCCTGACGCGCGGAAGAAGGCGGCAAGGAGGCCGCGGCCTTCTGAGCTAAGCTGGGCAGCTGGAGGAGACATTTTCATCATCTGCACCCAGGCAGCGACTCCGGCTCCCGAGGAGTTTGCACCCGGGGTGGCGGCAGCATTTTTGTTGCTTCAGGCTACCTGGGGCAGGGAGGTGACTCTTCTCTGTTCAGCAGGACACGTCCTGGACTCCAGGGCTCTTTGTCCTCCCCTTCCGCACCCCCCCCCGCCGCTCGCCCGGAGCCTTCAGCCCAAACAAGGGCCCTCCAAGGTGACCCAGTCTCCCCACACTGCAAACAATGGTGAGCAACTAGGAAAAGTTAGCAGCAACCTCGGCGCAGTGCTACTGGTCCAAGCGATGCTTCTGGTTCTGGCTGAGGGTTTGTCGGTCAGGCCCGGGGAGGCCCTCAGTTGCCCCCTGTTTGCAATTCCGGAGGCTGCCCTGGGAGCCTCTCCTTCCACGCCCCCCCCCCCCGTCTTTCAAAACAAAACAGGAGAGAGCCATTCCTCTCCTCGCTCTTCCTGCATGGGCCCGAGTCTGGTTATCTGGGTCCATCTCAAACCCCTTTGGGGCCTGTCCTTCGGGCCCTGCCCAAGTGAAGAGTTTGGGCAACCTCCAGAGTTGCTGGTCGGCCTCTCCGCGCCTTCTGCCACCGAAGCAGTGGCTTAAATCCGAAAGTCAAAAAACACATGTTGCTGGACTTTTATTGCCGCGGTTGTCGCACGAGCTGAAAGCCTTAAAAGGACGCCTTTTAAAAATGGCACAAGATACTGTGCTCAGGCGGTTGCTGTTGTTTGCATTTGTCTTGGGGTATTGGGGGACGTCTTGTGTCTTAATAACTCCCGCCCTGCAGTATTTACATTTCAAGGGGTTCGAAACGCTGGAGATCCCCTCCCCCCCCCCGGCTTTCTCCTGTGCTGTTTTTCAGTCTGTTCAGTTCTGCGCCTTGCTGGGTTTTAAAGCACGTTTCATGTTCCTGCTGCTATTCACCAAGGTGTTTCAGCCCGAATCCTTACCGCAAATGATAATAGATCTTGTTATTAGGGCTGCCGGCGGGGACGGTGCTGCTACTATCTCCATCATCCGGAGTTAAGAAATATTAGAAATTTTCACTTTCAGAGATTCCAAATTAGAGACGCTGAGATTTAAACGTCAAAACGGGAGATTCTACTAAAGGCCGACCCGCCGTCAGGCTTCGTCAAGGCTCTGACTTTTCCCACAGTTTAAGTGTGTTCTTTGCAACTGGAGACCCACACGCGTCCTCCGCCCACCTCAGCGGCCACTCTCGTTCGCCGCAGAACGATGCATATACTCGGAGTAAGAGCCCCCTGCGTTCCACGAGGTTCCTTACCAAGTAAGCGTGTGTGGAGGCGGGCGGGGGGGCCCTCAAAACATCTACGGGATTAATCGTACGGACAGGTTACTAACTGTACCACAGCTCTGTGGAGCAAAGGAGCTTCGCCCTTTGGAAGAAATGGTCGGGCAAGTAAGGAGGCCCTTTCTTGCTCCCCTTCAGGGAGGAGGGCGAGGGCGCCTTGTAAAGCAGCCCCCTCCAAAAATTCTGGAAGCACGAGGAGAACGATTCGAAAAGCCATTAAATGTAGTGGAGATAATTATAAGAGAGACCAGAGGCACGTGTTTCCTGCCGCCGCTCCCACCCGAAGAAAATACATCTAGCTGCCTGTGTGTGTGTGTTCAGTCGTTTAGTCGTGTCCGACTCTTCGTGACCCCATGGACCAGAGCACGCCAGGCCCTCCTATCTTCCACCGCCTCCCGGAGTTGTGTCAAATTCATGTTGGTTGCTTCGATGACACTGTCCAACCATCTCATCCTCGGTCGTCCCCTTCTCCTCTTGCCTTCACACTTTCCCAACATCAAAGTCTTTTCCAAGGAGTCTTCTCTTCTCATGAGATGGCCAAAGTACTGGAGCCTCAGCTTCAAGATCTGTCCTTCCAATGAGCACTCGGGGTTGATTTCCTTTAGAATTGATAGGTTTGTTCTCTCCAGCACCACAATTCAAAGCCATCAATTCTTCAGCGGTCAGCTTTCTTTCTAGCCGCCTAGAGTGGTTTATTCGTCCAGATAGGCGGGATATAAATCAAATAAATAAATAAATAAATAAATAAATAATAAATAAACATTTGGCAACGGGGGAATAAATTATCTGGCAACCGGGTCGGCTACGCAGGAAATGGACAGACAAACAATGAAGGGAGTAAATAGGAGACCTGCGGAGCCGCCAGGGTCCTCTCTCGGGCGCCTTGTTCTGAGGCTTCATCCTCCGGGAAGTAAGCGATCTTCTTTCCTTGGCCCTCTTTCATTTCAGTGAGTTTCGTTCCCACTGCCCTCCAACAATGCCTTTTGTCTTCAGCGAATGGGTATCAAGAAATATCTTAATTTTAAAATATGCTGCCCCGTTGGAGCCTCTGAGATAAACGACGACTCGGATCAGGATACAGTATTTGCACTTCTTATATCTGAAAAAGTGAATTTTGGGTCACGAAAGCTCAGACTGAAATAATCACAGAGTGCTGTCCTCGGAAGATGCCCATGGCCACAGAGACTGGCGAAACGTTAGGAAGAACAAACTTCAGAACACGGCCAAAGAGCCTGAAAAACCCACAACAACCATGAAATAAATCTGTTCGTCTGTAAAATATTTTTGTTTCCGCCCGCTTTTGTCTTCTCCTCCCCCCCCAATTTTATTTTTGCCAACATTTTAAATTAAGAATCTCTCAAAATTTTCAGCCCTGGTTCCAAGGCCTGATGAAAGGAGGAGAGCAAACTCAGGTTGAACCGCGTTCCTTAAATCATCGTTGGAGATGTTCATTTTGTTGACTACATACAGACCACGTTTTGGGCTCAGGCGTCCTTGCCTTTTCCCCGGCAGCACTGTTTCTGAGAGGGACACCCCCCTGGCCTTTGGAACGGGTCTGTTTACCATCAAGACCAGCAACACACACACACCCCATTCAGTTTTCTCCTCTTTTTGACCCTTTGGGGTTTCATCGCTGACGAAGGAGAGGCATCTCCGAGCCGCTGGCGTTTTTCGGCTGTGGCTGGGATCCGCAGGCAAACATTTTAGGGCTCCGGAGGAAAAAAAAAAAAAAACCTTGCCGCCGAATTCAGTGTCTCCTGGTTGCGCGCTGACCGGGAAATGGAAAATGTAATAAATAAATAATAAATGTTTTCTGTTGATCCAGATGGAAAGTTGGCCTGATTCCTCCTTCAAGGCCATGTGGGTCTCCGTGTTGTTTCAGGAATGACAACCGTTCGATCTGTCCATTGTTAGACAATTGTCGGTGCACGAGGACCATGTTCGTCTCGGTGGTTCGAGGGAAGTTCTCCGTAAATCCCGGGACGGGGAGAGCTGGTTTTTCACCGACTCCTCCACCTTCCCACCGTTGCTTTTGAATCGCTGAGTTGCCTGTCTGCTTGCTTTTGGGCGTCTGGGACTTTTACGCTCATCGTGGGTTTCAACCTCACTGTCGACCTCCGGTTTATTTGAAGAAGCTGCAAAAAGCGCAGGGTTTACTAAGGCTTTAGGACTTAAATGTCTGAATGAGCAGTTGCTTTCGTTTCTATTTTCGTTGAGCTGATGCCCTTCGGCATGAGCTTCACTGCCGCGGCAGCGGAGCCCAGGCTTCGCCAAATCCCTCAGGGTGACCCAGGGGTTCGATGAGGTTTGAACGCGCTCGGAAGGGCCCCTGGCGGGTTCCCCGTCACCTCCTGCAGTTCTCTTGAGAGGTGCGCCCCAAGAAGAAGCGGCCTAAAATCCTCGAAGGCTCAGGCGGAAACAAACTGGTATGACGAAAAAGTAGGTCTGCCCTTGAGGGCTAAAAAGCTTTGTTTCATGCCCAGGTTTTGAGGGTTGCGATCCGCTTCGTGAGACAGAGGGAGGGAAATAAATCTGTCCTAGAAGGGCGTTGTCTTGGTCCTTGTTTAGTTTTGGCTTGGTTTTTTTAAGACGCCTCAAAAGACTGACAAGCTCGGCACACAGTCTTTCTGGGCTGCTTCGGAATAACCCAGAGGAAGGTGGGCGGAGGCCCACGAAAACGAGGGTTCCGGCCTCGAAGGTCTGACTAGGAAAATCTGAACATTTCCCGGGGCTGCCGGCTTCAGATTGGGTGCGGGGGGGGGGGTTGAGTTTCCCTAAGAAGCGGGGTGGGGATCGGGGCCAGGTACACTTTCTCCCAGGGAGAAGTTCTCCCACTCTCAGTCATCCACCTCCCGTTCCAGGAAAGGGGCTCTCCAGTCTCCCAGGTACCTGTTATAAAAACTGCTCCTTCAACGGAAGCCTGAGTGTCTACATTAGGAAAAGAAAAACCAGCTCGATGGGGCGGCTCGAGTCTGCCGCAGGTTCACCCGTGTGCCTCGCCTCCACAGAGACTGGTCCAGGGCGCCTTTCCGCCGATCTGAGAGGTGAGCTCCGGCCGTTCGGGTGGCCGGCCCCGGCAGGCCAGCCTCCCCGGGAGTCCACGCTGCACGGGATGTCCCGCGGCCGGGAGAGATTGGGAGGGGTCCAGCTGGGCTGTCTCCCTCCCTCTGGACTCTCCTTCGGGCTAGGCCCAGTGCCCCCCTCTCCTTCTGACGCTCGCCTGTCTCAGAAGAACAAAAGAGCTCTAAAAGGATCGCCGCTATGGTATCCTTTTACCTCCGAGGAACCAGAACATAAATCGGCGCTCGGCGAGGGTCGCTTCCATCATAAAGGGAAGGGCCGGAAGGACCCCTGGGGAGTTCCCCGAGGGTCGCTTCCACACGCGTGTTACTTTCTTAACTTACGGAGACCGGGAAACTGAGGCTGAAGGGTGAGTGAGTGACGAGGGGGATGGCTGGAAGTATCGGGCGCTTTCGCGGTGTATGCGTGGGGTGGTGGTGATGGTGGTGGTGGGGAAAGAGACGGGACACTCCCTTCCGCAGTGCCCTCCCTGTGTAAGGTCTGCTGAGCCTCCGCTGCACCTCTAGCTAAGCCCCCGACGGCTTGCGTGCCCCTGATGGAGCCGCGGAGGCTGCCCCCACGACCAAGCGTCACCAAGCGGGCGCAAGGCCTGTCAGCGATCCCCGGTTCCCTCCCTCTTAATTTCATTGCCCCTGCCCAACCAGCCGGCCAGCCTCCGTCTCTCTTCCCTCCCGCAGGGCATCAGCCGGACTCTCGCTCCCTTTCTCTTTGCTGCTGCTGCTGTTGCGGCGGCGGCGGCGGCGGCTGCTTCTGGGTTAATTTTGGGCTAATTGGATTGCGACGGGCGCAGATTGCATTATGCTGGCCTAGCGCAGGGTCCTTGGCCTCCCGGGGGAGCGGCTGGCGCCTCCTGCCTCTATCAGACACTTCGTAACTGCATGAAGCGCCGAAACCTTCTCCGACTCTCCGCCCACGCCCCGTAACATCCTGACCCGTGTCCCTGGCCCGGAGCTAGGGCCGGCTTGTGCGGGGGTGGGGGTGGGGGCCCAGGAGGGGCCAGAGCCTCCCTCCCCCTCCCCCGCCCCCGCCGGGTGTGGAACTGAACGGCAGGCCACCTCACCGTCCTCTCTTCTTTGCCTTCCGGCTTGGGACTGGTCGTGAAGAAAGAAGGGGAGCCTAAACGGGGGTAGAAAAGCCCCCCCATACGTTAGCGTGCGTGAGATGGTCTGGACGAATCTTGATGAACGCGGGATTTGCCCCTCATGTGGTTTCACATTTGTAGTTATTAGATTTGGTTAGTCATAACGAATACGTTATTATTTTTGTTAGCTTAGCGGAAATATCTCACTGAAACGAATCAACATCACACAAATTGTGGGTGTTTTACAGTTAGGAAGAGAGAAGCGCGAAGCGTCTGCCTGGCCCATACAGAAGCTGGCTTTTCCCAGGGCGAAAGAAGCACTGACCCATCCTTCCTCGAGAGGCAAGGTCTCCCTCGAGGGACCGCGCCCCAACAGATCAGCCGGAACTCCCGGCTCCCCTGCGGCCTCTGGAGCTGGACGGTCCTTCTTGCCTGGGAGCGGGGTGTGGGATGTGTTCTCTGATATATTGTTCTCTGCTGTCAAGTCACGTCCGATTTAGAGAGGCTTCAAATTTTATCAGAAACATGATTTAAATCAGGGGTGTCCAACCTTTCACCTTCCCTGGGCCACATTAGAAGATGAAAATTTGGTTTGGGCTGCATGGGGGGGGCAGCCCTAGCCGTCCTCCACAGACCCGCTCCAAGCACGCTTACCGGCAGCTGCGATCTCAGACAGCAGAGGCTGTCAGCTTCGACTCCGGCGGCTTTACGTGGCCGGGAGGGGGTCCACCTATTGACGGGGACAGCACAATGCAGTCACGCACCCCCCTGTCCCCTCCCCTCCCACTCCTTCCTTCCCTCTCTCCCCCTCTACTGTTGTGACATGCCCTGTCCACATTCTGGCCGCAAGCGCCGGCAGTGTAACTTGAAACTTTGGAATTTCTTTAAAAATAAAAAATTGCACTGGGCCGCATTACGAGTTGACCTGGGCCGCATGCGGCCCTCGGGCCGCAGGTTGGACAAGCCTGATTTAAATTATATGTTGGGTCAAGGATTCGTTTGTTGTTCCTTTTGCTGTTCTGTTTCAGCTCTACTTCACTTTTTTGATAATAAACTATTTGTGGTCAGTTCCCCAGCCTGCTCCTGGTCTTGTTTTGGCAGAATGCAGCTTCTCCATCTACTACTTCCAGTTAGGCCCTCTCTTTGCTTTCCATAGCGGCCATCTGGGGAATTCCACCTGCATGATAGTCTGGTTGCTTGGTGCATTTGCAATCCACCCGTGGTCGGTTTCGCAGAATTCTATGAATTGTTCCCCTGCTTCATTTTAATCTCCTAGGCTGAATTCTCCAAAAACTTTGCTTTGTCTCCCACTTTGGCGTTCCAGTCACCTCTTACTATAAGAAGCATGCCAGTTTTGGTGTGTGATGAATTTCTCCCTGGAAGCTTGCATAAACACGTTCCGGTTAGTATTTTACTTCTTTGGCATCTCTAGTTGGAGCAGAGGCTTGAAATATAGCTATGGGGCACAATCCACCTTCTCACATTCCAGAGCAGGGGTGCAAGCATGCTGCTGACCCTCCTGCTCCCGCACAGGGCTTTTGTGTGTTCCAACCTGCAGTCTGTCATGGAAGCAGGGAGTTCTGAGAAGACAGCCCCAGGGGAGGTCGGTGTAGATCCCCCTTCCCTTCGTGCAAGACAAATCTGTAGGTTGGAAGTCTGCTTTGACACCCACCACCACCTCAGCATTCCATGGAAAACGAGTGAAGAGTCTTTTTCTCTAAGGGGGTGAGGTGGGGGGGTGCAAATGGCACTTTGGGTTGAGCTGGAACCATGTCGTAGTACCCACTGGGGCCACCCTGAAACTGCTAGGCATTTCTGTCTGGGCCCAGCAGCCCCTGCGGGGCCACCAAGAGCCTCCCCAGAGGCCTGTGAGGATACACCGCTTCCTGAGCCATCCACCTACCCCCATCTCCCCAGCAGTCCCAGTTCTATCTGGGAAGTAAAAGGGGCCAGCAACAGGAATGAATGCGGTGGGACCTTGGCCAGGCTGGGGGTTCTGCCAGGATATCTTTGAGCTGCAAACCAGGCCAAGCCACAACCCCCCCCCCAGATATGAGCAAGACATGAGCCACCCGTCCACTCTCCAGTCCACTCCAGAAGCTGCATCCCCATCACCTCTATGGATGAGCCTAGGGAAGCCCCCTTGCAGCTTCACCAAAGCCCCTCTCCATCCCACAACCTCCTCACAGGAGACCATCTCTCTTTCTGTGACAGCGCTGGATGAGACAGAAGGGTAGGGGGGGACACATGGGCAGTCATGAGGCTCACGCTTAGTGGTGGAGGCCCTTCCTACCCTGACCGACTTGAAGGCAAGGCTCCAAGCCCCCTTCCTTGGAGTTGGGCACTCAAGGCTGCTCCAGGAAGCCTCCCTCCCATCAGCCTGGGTTTTTCTCCTGCAAAAAACACCACCCAGTGGGTGCGGCTGACTCCCATGTAAGAGGTGCTGGGAATCCACTCTAGGTTTTGGACTGAACTTCATGTGGGTGACCCGGGGTCCTGAACCCTCCCTCTCAGATAGTTTAAGCACCTCGGGTACCACTTCTCTCAAGCACAGCCTAAACCCCGGAGCAGGTTCGCAGGGCCTTGCAAACAGGGCTCCCCTAACACTTCTGCCCCTTTCTCCCCTCCAGGCCCTCTTCACGTCTTTATTTTGAAGGCTGCTCAGGGTTCCTTTTATTTGCAAGGGTTTCCAGAGAAGGAAACATCATATGACAAAAAACAAACACATGTTACAGTCCAGAAGCAGGACTCCACACAAAGTGCCACCAGCCAACTGTCCCTCCCTCCCTCCCTGGCCTCGGGGGCCCAAGGGGATGTGCAGTCTCCATGCTTCTCACGTGCCCGTTTCCTGACATTTGTCCAAGTCCCTCTCAGTTGCAGCAGCCAACGGCTTCTCTCCCTGGAGAGGAACCTGCCTTTCTTCAATAAAGTTGAAAGGAACACATCGGCAGCGCATGCCCAGCAGTGCTGGCCCTTCCCCCTCCCTGCCTGATACACCCCATCTAATAGAATTACCTTCATGCAGAGTAGCTCGTCCTCCCCCTGGTTAAAGGAGAGCAGGCAGGGCATGCAGGCCTGCCTGCAGGAAAGGGAGGGCAGGAGGCCAGCTGCGTTAAGGGGGCTCTGTTTTGTGAAAGCCATCCCAAGTATAGCAGGGCCAGGGGGGTGGGGTCACCCCAACAGCTGGAGGATGCGTGTGCACACGTAGGGGGGGTTCCCTTCTGGAGGGAGGGGGAACTATAGCATGGGTTCAAGTGCCTGAACAAGGGTGGATGGACGTGAACTAAGTCCAGGTGGCCTTAGAAATGGGTTTGCATGTTTGGCACAGGGTCATGGTTCTCCATGCTCACGGGGGGGGGGGTTTGGGTTCTTCTGGCACAGAACGGGGTGCTCTTTCCCATCGCTGTTGGCCCATCTGCCCCTCTGCCTGCCAAGAGGAGGGAGATGCATTCAGCCCCAGGTGGTGCCACAGGCCCCTTCAAATCCCCCCCCACACCTCCCTTTTGCCCTGCCCCTCAATTCAAAAAGGAAGGCAAAGTCACAAGGCCTTACCGTCCTCAAATGCATGGGGATACAACAAGGTGCCGAACCCACCAGAAAGCACGCGCGCGTCATTGCCTTCTGGCTCTGGCAAATGCCCCGAGGAGCCAACCCGGGCAGAATCTACGAATCTGCCACAAGAGGAAGGGCCTTCCTTCCCGGCCGCCCCCGCGCAACCTTCCAGATGAGGGAGGCGGCTGCCGGGCATGGGGGTCGCCCTGAGGCCAGCGCAGTGGATGAGCTCACGCTGCCAGTGACTGGGGGGACCAACCGCTGCCTGCTCGGAGGAGAGGCGCGGAACAAGGGCGGGGGCGGGAGGACAGGCCGGACCTCGAAACGAGGTCTGAAGGTCACAAGCCACGGGGCCTGGGCGGGGGCGGAGCCGAGGGTCGCCGCCTCCCGAGGCAGAAAGGACCCTCGGAGGGCCTCCCGCTCGCTTGCTCTCTCGCCGGTGCCAAGAGGCGCGAGGAGGCTCCGCGCTGGTCCTGCCCTGCTGCTGGCAGGAGGTCCCAGGGCCTCCGTGGGCAGACCTTTCCACCCGCCTCTCACCTGGCCCCACCGTTCAGAAACGTTTCCCGAGGGGGCTGTCTCCTCGGCCACCCCCGCGTCGGAAATCTCAAGTGGGACGCGGCAGCCCCAAAGGGGCCAGCCGGAGAGGGGCACAAAGGAACCCCGTATTTTGGCACGGATGTGGCTTCTCAGGAGGCCCACCCGGAAGCCCAAAGCCGGCTCTTATCCCCGGCCGCTTCCCTGACTTCCCTTCGGGCTTCTGCCGGGCCAGGCGGCCCTGAGGGACGAGTTGCTCGCCTGTTGACCGAAACAGCCGGGGCGGGGGGGGGGGAGGAGGAGTCGAGGACCCACCACCAGGGACTCAGGTACAGCCTCCGGCCGGAGCGATCCTACACTGGTTGGGCCTGAGCAGGCGGCTGGGCTCCTTGGGGCCCAAGGAGGAGTGGGCCCGGGCAATCCGCTCCCACTGCCCCACTGGGAACGCCCTCTCAACTCGGAGAGTCTCGGGGGCAGAAGGAGGTTGCGCCCCCCCCCCGCCGCCGCGAAGGAGTCCCGTCCAGTCTGGAGCACCAGAAACAGGAGGGAAGCTCAGGGCGAAACAGAGACCACGGCTAACTCCCGCGCGACCCTCTATCACGCGTGGAAACGGTCGGTGGCCGCACGAACTGAACTAGCCTGGGGCGCTCAGGGTCTTGAGCCTGCAAGGGGGTAAGCTGGGCTGTTAATGAATGAGAGGGCCTCTCGGATCTCTTAAATCAGAGGATCACCACCAGTCAGAAACGACTTGACGCCCCGGGACAACGAATGGCGGGTTGAGATTAGGTCACCAACGAGGCCACGCCACCCCACGCGCCCTTTCTCTGGCGGGCCTCTGATGGGCAAGGCACAAGGCGGGGTCAAATCTGGGATACTCTGCATTTCCAACCCGAGCTGGCTGGTGTCGCCGGGGCGAGTCCAGCGAGAGAAGACGACCGGCCTCAGCCAAAGGGCCGGAGCTTCTTCCTTAAACCCGAAAGCGTCTGAGGCTCTTTAGGTCGAGATCTGGGACAGGCAGAGCCGGGAGGGAACCTTTGACTCGGAGACGGAGAGAAGGACACCCGCTCTGGAGAAAGAGGGGAGGGACCATTTGGGCGCCACCCGCCCTCCCAGAAAAGAGGCTCACCCCCTTGGACAGTTGGGCAGGCCATGCAGGCGAAGAACAGCAGGACTTTCTCCCTACCCTCCAGAATTCACTGCCGCGAGATGTGGCACCGAGTGAAATCCAAAGCAAAAAACTGAACCAGAAATCTGAATTATTTTCCTTCCTTCCTTCCTTCCTTCCTTCCTTCCTTCCTTCCTTCCTTCCTTCCTTCCTTCCTTCCTTCCTTCCTTCCTTCCTTCCTTCCTTCCTTCCTTCCTTCCTTCCGAAGTACTGCATCCTTTAAAATTATGGACGTAAATGAAATATAGGTAAAATTTAAAACAAATTAAAACGTTAAAATTATTAGACCAAATTTTGACCAGAAACAGATTACTGTACTTCAATAGTGTTATCTCAGCCATTCAATATATCTTTTTTTTTATCCATAGGGGGCATAAATTGCATCCAGGCAAGTGCTGCACATTACCATATTCAGAGCATGTTACCATAGTCTCTCGAGACTGAAAGATGCCTACAACTGCCTACAAAGTGCTGCACTGATTGAACTTCTCCACTTACAGAAAATTTGTCCTGTATCCAAGCAGCTCCATTTTGCTTGATTATTCTTTGATCTTCCTACTTCGCTTCCAAATCTATGAAGTGACTTCTAGCCAGAGTCTTGTCCTGGCAGGAGACACTCTTCGGCATGCATCCATTTGGCAAGGTGTGTTGTTTTTACTCTCCATATAGATTTAGCCCAGCCTCTTCTGGCGTAATATTTAGAGCCTGACCGATGCGCAGAAAACCTTTGCTCAAGTTTAGCCATTGTTTAGGGGTTGGTGTTCTTATATATAAAGCTCTTCACGGTTTGGGGCCATGCTCTTTGTGGGAGTGTCTCTCCCCAATATCGTCTGTCAGGCGTACCGGATTCTCTCAGGCCATGCTCCTCCCTGTTCTCAGGGGTCCTCTATCATGAGCTGGACCTTCTTAGCAGTGGTACCAACTCTATGGAACCATCTCCCAGGGGAGTTACTCCTGGTCCCCCTCCCTGCTCATGTTTGGAAGGCAGCTTAAACATGGCTGTTCAGGGAGGCCTTCCATAATGACCCTGCCCGATGCTGCGCCTCTATTTTCACTCTGTAGAGAAAAGTGCCTTTGTATTATTGCTTTCTGATGCTTTTATGTTTTTTAAATCATTTCCTATGTTTTTGTTATCTTTTTTTTTTATTCTGCTGGTTGTGAGCTACCCAGAATACTGCATCACACTAATGGGGTAGTAAATAACGCTAAACAAACAAATAAACAAGCAAATAATGGATTAATTTGATGCTGGCTGCAGTACCTTATTTTGTTCATTATTTGATAACACCTCTAAGTGTACTTCTGGAGGGGCAAATATTGGACTTTTTGAGTGCAGGTGTTTCAGGCAGCCAGTAATAATCCTGCATGATTCATCAAGAACTACCTTCACTTATTTGGTATGTGCTGATTTATACCATATGGCACTAGCATATTCTGCTGTGGAGTACCACAGGGATAAAACTGCTGTTCTTATTGCTTGTGTGTGTGTGTGTGTGTGTGTGTGTGTGTGTGTGTGTGTGTGTGTGTGTGTGTGTGTGTGTGTGTGTGTGTGTGTGTGTGTGTTCTCCCAAATCTGATCCAGCCAGTTTCCTAAGTATGTGAAGTCTGGTGTTCACCTTCTGTATGGTGTTTATACAATTTTTTTTGGTCAATCAGGTTTTGATCCAGAATGATACCCAAATACATTGGGGTAGGGCAATATTCCAAAACCCTGTCATCCTAGCTAACTTGGAGAGAATTTAACATGTTTCGAGCACTTTGTCTAAGTGGCATAGGAGGGAGAGGGGCCTGTAGCTTTCGGAGTGTGGTGCGCCCTTGCCTGGTTTCAGTACAGTGATGACTTTTGTGTTCCACCATATTTCTGGAATTTGTTTACTCCTCCAGCAGTTATTGAAGACTTGTAGGAGCCGTTCCTTTGTAATTTGCCCCAAATGATTACTTTGCTTGATTTGGATATCACTGAGTCCCACCTGCTTTCCCATTCCTGCATCTTCTTGTGGCCTCCCTAGCAAACATTGCCCTCTTTGTTTGGATTGCTGTTTCAGGAGTCTGCAAGATTTTTGGGTGCTTCTTGCCATGTCATATCTCAGCTCTTATGTATCCTGTGAGTTCTTTTTGTTTCTGTAAGAGTCAAGATCACATTTCTACTAGCTAATGGTAGTGTAAGAAAGAAGCTTAGGCAAAAAGAGGTGCTTATCGTTGTTGTCTTTGCTATAAATTACAGGAGGCAATTATTCAAAGCCAGTAACCAACCAATAATTCCGCTTCGGCAGTCTGTGGATCAAATGCCCGCGGGGCAGCACATGGTAGAAGGAGGGTAGCCTGTGGTTCCCCCACCCCCGGGGGGGGGGCGGGCGGTGGCACAGCGGAGACCCAGCCTTTGGATTTGCTGCTATCCAGTGCCATCTAGTGCTCTTTGCGAGTATTGCAACCAGCGCCAGATTCAAGGAAGAGCCCTTCCCCAAAAACCGTACCCACGTGTTGCGTTCAGCCTGAAAGACGCGCCTGGAGCTGATTTCTTGTTGCCAGACCCTCATTTGCTCACAGCAAGGAAATCAGGAGATCAGTGCACTGACTCAGGAGCAAAAGTTCCTACGCCCTGCTTTGGGCCGTCATCTATTCCTGGAAGTGACAGGCTGCCGGCTCCGAGGAAGACGTCACCTCCCTTCCATTGAAAGGACCGCGTTAGCACAACACTCATTTATACACGGTGACTCCAGCTGCCAACTACAAACAAAGAACGGGAGGGGGGGCTCCATTATGCTTTGGGCCCACCCAAATACCCGTGGTTTGGGCTTTCCACTCTCTCTTTTAGTCTCCCCCCAGCTCCCCCCCCCCGACATCAGTCACTGAAACCCTCCACAAAGTCTGTCCTGATTCTTGACTAAAAGCCAGCAGAGAGAAAACAACAGGGTTATTGTTGTTGCTTGCCATCGAGTTGCCTCTGACTTGGGGCCACCTCATGACTGAGAGATCTTCAAAATATTCTCTTCTGGAACATGGGTTCCTTTAGGGACTCCCGGCTACCTCTTATTTGGCCTTCCTCTTTCCCTGCTTCCTTCCACCTTTCCAAGCATTCTTGTCTTTTCCTGAGAATCCTGCCATCTTGTGAGGCGCCCAAAGCAGGACAAGCTCAATTTCATCATTTTCCCCTCCAGAGATAGTTCAGACTTGATTTGTTCCAGGACATGCCTGTTCATCTTTCTGGCTGGCCAGGGTTTCTGCAAAGTTGAATATTAAGTGTTCATGTCTTTCAGTCTACCAAAAAATTGCTTAACTTTAATGCTGATAATAATGGAAGAAAAAAATTTTAATTGTTCAATCATCAACCCAAATGGAGACTGCAGCCAAGAAATCAGACCCTGGAAACTGTGATATTGAATCATATTCAAATACACTGCTTAAATGGTTTGGTCAGTATGTAATGGGAGGGGGTGAGTGAGGAGCATGGGCTCTGGGAAAGAATGGCCAGGATAGAAACTAGATAAGGTGTGTGTGTGTGTGTGTGTGTGTGTGTGTGTGTGTGTGTGTGTGTGAGTGAGTGAGAGAGAGAGAGAGAGAGAGAGATCAATTCTGAGTTTGGTATAGAAGAGAGGACTCTGTTGTGAAGAAGTCTTGGGACCCAGAGGTTTGAGAGGACAGTCTGAAGGAGAGGCTGAGAAGGGGCAAAGGGTCCTACAAGATGGTGCTGAATGGATTTAAAGCCTGGGAATAAATAGTGTCTTTTTAGCACTGTTATCATAACAAAGCCTTATTTGTTCTTTTCTAGCTAAGTGGTTCTGAGTTTGATTCCCGGAGAGTGGGCTATGTGGAGGGTATTAGAAGGATCTGAGCAAAGGGTTAAATATTCACACACACAGGAACAGTTAAAGGTTGGTGGCCATGAAACAGGAAGAGAGGAAATAAGTGAAGATTATTAAATGAAATACTTTTATTCCCATGGTGATTTAAAGAAGACATTTCCTCCATAGTGAAGTGGCCAGACAAATGCCGTTTCCGTATTAGAGAGAAGGAGGGTGACAGAAGCCAAGGCCAGGATCACCCACATGATTGGATTCCCAAGCTGGATGTCGAAGTGGAAAGCAACAACAATGCATTTGGAACATGGTCTCGGAGGAGAGCTTTGGGACTCCCGAACAGAGGCTTCTGATGAATCAAGTGGGAGGGCTCCATGCGGAAGTGGCAGGAGAGAGAAGAGAAGGCTTGGCTGGGTCAGTGGACGAGAGGCTGGTGGTTTGCTGGAGCTGTCTGGGATTGGTTCATGTGTTTGTGGCTCTTTGTTTGCTTGCAAGGGTGTGCTCTGCTCCACATACGGATGGAGCAGAGCACACGTGCCTTGTTACTTCTAAATGTTTTTTCAACATTCATTTTATTTACCACTTTTAATAAAATATTTGTGTATTTCTTTTAAATATTTGTATATCTACTTTTTGTAGCTTTTGAACATTGTCATTTAATAATTTAGGTCACCTTGGGTCCTTTTTAAGGACAAAAGCAGCATAAAATATTTTTAAATAAATAAAGAACCATTAATGGTCATTTCTGCTTTCAGTGTTCCTGAGATCTGGTGAACAGGCCAAGCAGACAGAGGTGCTTTGTCTGGATGCTCAGTGGGGAAAATCGAAGGGGCGGCCAGGAGTGTTACTTCATCATCTGCATAGGAGGAGAGATGGACAGCAAAGCGGCTGCAGCAGCATCAGCATCAGCACCAGCACCAGCACCAGCACCAGCACCAGCACCAGCACCAGCACCAGCACCAGCAGCTGGCAACCCCAGCTGGGCTGGGCCCACAGAGAGGCACTTTGGTGGTGAAGGCTCTCCTGGAGGGAGGCCCTGGCAGAGGCAGCCATCCTCCCAAGCAGGCCAAGCCATTTCTGGGTTGCACGCAGCTTTTTCCTCTCTGCCCTCCCACATGGATCCTAAGTGTGACTTTTCTTCCAAAAAGAAAAACTACCAAAATGGGCACAAGAAAAAAATCAAACACACTGAGAAAAAAAAATGTTGACATGACATCCTCAAAGCATTGCCTCTTAGCACCTCTCCAGCCCAAATGACCGAAGGATGGGGTGCAGATTTCAGGAAGGCCTGTCCATCCCCTGTCACTCTGGCATCTCATCGTCCTTCTTCCCCTTTGGTGTTTTAAACAGATGGATATGGTCTCTCAGTTGCTCCTCTTTCTAACCTCGGTTTGGCTCTCACCTTCCTAAGGAGAACCATGTGATCTGAGGGAACACATGGATTAGGGTTTTAGGATTTCCTGTCTTAAATACAACTTCTTCAACAAAAAATATTCAACTTTTCACTTGTTGCTCTCATCTCTTTGGTGGGACTGACCACCCAGGCATCTCCATGGAGCCCACACTGCTCTACACACAGAGAGAGAGAAAAAACCTTTCCCTCTCTCACAGGTTGTGAATACTTACAACAAAGCCTACGAACAACACGAGACACTGCCAGGGCGCACGACTACGCCAGCTGAGACCTTCTCTGCCTCTAAGCTGGGTGGGAGGTTGAGGAGCCTCTCCTCTAGCAGACTCGCCTTGGGCGAGGGCACCACCAGGACCAGACAAGAGGGTGCGAGTTCAAACGGCTTCATTCAGCTGTCTCCTCAAGTGTTGGGTCCCACTGGACAGCCCTGGGGCCCCACTGGCTTCCCCCCCCCACAGCCTCACTCAGACAGGCTGTCCCCTTATTGTGGGGCTGCTCTTTGGGTTCTGGGGGCTCAGCTGCCCTCCCTTCCCTGCCAGCCTCTCCTGCCGCAGCTGCAGCTCTTTAATGAGTTTCCAAGGGAAATCCGGAGACAGGAGAGTAGCAACGGAGGCACGTGGAGGGGCCTTGGAACGGGTGGGGGCTCCAGGGAGCTGCAGCATTATTACCTGTCAGGCAGGCGGCTGTCAGCAGCAGCAGGATGCAGGTGTACGCAGGCGTGTGGGTGTACACATGCCAGAACAGCATGTGCAAGACAAAGGTGCAAGAGTTGTCAACGGCTATGTCTGTGCTGCAGTCCTGGATCCTGCTTCTTCCAGTGCAAGTCAGGCAGAGCACAAGCTCTTTGTGGTGATGGAGGCTGAGGGAGGGAGCCCACCAACCTGGCTGCATAAGGAGGAGCTCTCTCTCTCTCCCCCCCCCCCCAGCTTGTGTCAGTTTCTCTGGAGGCACCAGTGGTTGACAGGGAGTTCAAAAAGGGCTCTTCTCCCCCTCCCCCTTCTTCATAGCTGTTGGCCTGGCGTCCTCCTCTCGGCACCCATCCAGCCCAAATAAACCCAAGGGGGGGGGGGAGGTTGAAAAAGGGTCTCTGACTTTCAACTTCCTAGCCTGCCTCTTTGTTAGGCCCATTCTCTTAGGACCCAAGCCGTTCTCTCTTGAATGTCACTTCCTTAAGAAATGTTTCTTGCTTAACAGCATTTGCTTCATCACCGCAGGTCTATTAGAGAAGAGTATCTTTAACTTCCTTACAGTCACAATGGAAACACTAGTTACTTTAGGAGTTAAAATCAGGGAGCAAGTTCACACATCGAGGCACACAATGCATTTAACCAGCTTAAGTAAATTACTCAAGCACTGCTTTTAAGATAAAAAGAAAATAGTTCTTTATTCACTGGGAATACAAGATGCAGGGCTTGACCTTGGTTACAGGAGTTTTCAACAAGGTACAAAAGACTCCAGAGGTTAGTAGGAGGAATTAAGAAAAAGGTTGAAACAGTAAAAACAAAAGGTGGGTCTTCCCACATCAGGCCCCATGGCTGAGAGGGAGAAAATGGTGGGCCTGAGGAGAGACTCCAGAAGGGGACCCTTCCTCTAAAGTAATCCAAAAGCTTGCACCTGAAACAAAGGCAGTAAAACAATTGAAGGGAGGGGAGGGGCCATGCTTGCCCACCAAGGAAAGAGTGCTCCTTAATTGGCCAGGAGACAAAGGAAGCCGTGCAACTAATCCAGCAGGTTAGTTTACAAGCCTTTCCTTCCCCTCTGGCCATCACCCATTAATTGACATGCTGAATTGCTAATATTTCCAACAATATCCAGGAAGTGCTTACTCTGCTACTGAGAAAAAACTAAATAGTTCCTTGTTTTCACCTGTGAAATATTCACAACCATCCCCAGGCCGGAGTTGGGGGCCAGGTGTGTAGCCCAAGGGACTCCATCTTGGCCAAGCATGGGCCCAGTTCCAGCTGCTACACCAGCTGACATGCCCAAGACAGGGTGGTGTTCCTGTCTCTTACAAAGGCTGATGGCTGCTCCTTGCCAGCCAGAGGGAACTGGCATTCTCAGCGGGGCGGGGATGGGGTGGGGGGAAGAGCGGCAGTAAACTATACGGGTTCAAAGGCTTAAAAGCAGGCGGGGAAAGCACCTTCCGCCTAGCATCTGCAACCCAATCTGACAAGCCCTTTTTCCTCTTCCCAGACCCTCGGATCAAATGCTCAGCACCGCTGGGGCCTTGCCATCTGACAGAGCCAGGCCGGAAGCTATGGCTGAAGGCAAATCGGGCCGTTTGAGGCTTTCCTGACCGGGAGGTGGGCGCACACTGTGGGGGGGGGCAGCGATCCGGCTGGCTTTGGGGGAAAGGGGCGAGGTGCGCCCGCAGGTGGACTTGGCTCAGGAGGCGATCAAACGGCCCCCTCCTGCCTCTACCTCCAGTAAACTCCTTTCGGGGTTCAGTGGGACGACCGGCATCCTCTCGTTGGACAAGGGAGAAGCTGCTGGAGCCGCTCCGGGCTCTGGGAAGGCCTCCCTCCAGGAAAGGTCTGGCGTCTCCCTTCTGCGGCTGCAGCGAGGGCTACGAGGCTGCCCGAGTGGGGAGCGGGTGCCCGCGTCTCTCTACGGCCCAGCGCAGCCTTCTGGAAAGGTTGCAGCCTTACTCATCTCGGTCCCATCAACCGCCCGGCAGCCAAGCTGGGGGAGCCCGTCCTGGGAGCCGCAGCCCGCCCCTCGCTCTTCCCCGGAGGCTGCGGCGCGCGCCCTCCCCGCTGCCTGGAGCCAGGCTAATGGGGCTGATTCGATCAGGCCCGGCTAACGCAAAGCAGGCGCCCTTCCTGCTGGCCGCCGGCCGGAGGCAGCCGCCGGGCTCAGCTTCGCAGGACAGCCGTCCGAGTCCGTCGCCGTCTGGGAAGTAGGCGCCTGGCCAGAGGGCCCGCCAGGGCAAACGGCGACCCCGGGAGTCGCGGCAGAGCAGAGCTGAGGGCGCTGCGGATGCCCCTGCCTAACACCCCCCCCCCGCATGTCCTGGGGAGTGGGCGTGCGGGAAGAGGCGCAGAAGTGAAATATATCGATAATAAATAATATTGCCCACCGCCTTCGGCCTGGCCGCGGCTGGCTAGGATGACGCCTTTGGCCGGCAGGTACCTCCGACGGCGGGCTGAGGGGGAGAGGCCGCTGAAGCGCCGGCCACCCCGCCTGGCAAGGGGTCCGAGGGAGGCGCCACAGATCCCCCCCGATCCCCCCCCGCCAGGGCCATGTCTCCCGCGCCAGAGGTGAAAGCGCTTCTGCCACGCGCAGCCGAGAAATCTGGGCGGCGAGCGCGGGGGGGGGGAGGTGCCTGCTTCCCTGCGGCTCTTCTTTCCTAGGGCCCATCGGGAGCCGGAGGCAGGGCTGCCGGGCGGAGCAGGAGGCCGACAGCCTCACCGGTGGAGAGAGGCGCTCCGGAGGGGGACTTTGCGGCCAAAGCGGCCGTTGAACGGTGCAGGGGCTTCCCCGCCTTCCCGCTTCGGGCTCAAGGGCCCAGCTCCCAGGGCTGTGCTCCCGACGCGTGATCGCACGAAGATCAGCGTAGATTCCGCCCCCCGCCCCCGGGATCAGCCCCCTCCCCACCCCCCAGCTAGGGCAGTGCTTCGGCTGCATTTCCTTCATCAAACCCGCCTCCCTCTCTGCATCTGATGGGGGAGAGCGAACCGTCGGCCAGTCGTCTCTGGCAGCTGAGCCTGGGCAGGGACTCAAGCCCTCTCTGGGCCATCGCAGCAAACTGAGGACTGGCCTAGCAGGTGTGAGGAGGGGGTGAATCACTCCTGCAGGAAGGCAGGATTCCAGCACCTCTTAAGTGAAGGAGCAGCAAGAAGATCCTCACTGAACCCTCCCCCCCAAACACACACACACACACACAAGATCATCACTCGCCAGTGCCCAACATTCCATTTTGGGTCAAGGTGCTGAAGGGTGTGGTGGCAGCTCCACTTCCAGGGTTTCTGGATAAAGCAAATGTGTGTGTGTGTTTGTGTGTGTGTGTGTGTGTAAATATTTCAGTCTGGCCTCCAGCCTCCTCGTTATGGGACGGCCTCTGGTCACCTGGGTGGATGATCTAGGGTAGGAACTGGTCAAGGGAATTTTGTCCCTCTTAGTCATGCTGAACCTTTTGATGACTTTTTGACAAAGTAATCTCTCTGAGAGATGGAGCAGAACTGGCAGGGACACGTTCCCCCTTGCCCTGCCCCTGGAGCTGAGAAGCCAAGACACTTTGCCTAAAAATGGAATATCAGACATGGGGGTAATATTAGACACAGAATACCTTTAATTCCTCTCTGTTACACAAGGGAAGAGCTGCAACCCTGGAGTTAAAACTGAAAGCAAGTTTCCCTAACCCCTTCCACTGCATCTAACCAGCCACAGTAATCCTTCAGAGACCAATTGATAAAAGTAAAAAATAAAAATAAAAAAAGAGTTTTACTCACTGCCTTCTCTTGCATTCAGAGGTTAGCAGAAGGAAGAAGAATAAAAGAAGTAAAGATACAAATGTATTTCTCTCTCAGCCACAGTGAGCCAGAAATGACCTGCCTTGAATGGAGCATTTTACTCAGCTTCCACACTCTTCTTCTGGGTCATGCTGGGATCAACCAACTCAGAACAATGAATAATAAAGCATTCTAATAGGTCAAGCAAGGGGATGATGGGTCTTCTTGACCTGTGAAAAGAAGGGGCTCTCTAATTGGTGAGTAAGGGACAAGCAACCAAGCAAACAAGCTTGTTGGGTGAAAGATTCCTTCCTCCAACAGGATGTAAGTCACCTTGGGTCCTTTTAAAGGAGAAAGGTGGAGTAAAGGTGTTTTAAACAAATAAACATAAAATTAAAATAAATGAACATACATTACATCTGCATGCAGAATTGCAGACATTCCTCAACAAGAGGTGTCCCTCATCATTCCAAAGGCAGCTCATGGAACAGGCATTCAGGCTGTCCTGGATGGGGTGACACTCCCCTGAAAAGTCAGGCCTGCAGCTTGGGTGTGTTCCTGGATGCAGCCCTGAGCCGGGAAGCACAGGTTTCAGCAGTGGCCAGGAGCACGTTTGCACAGTTAAAACTGGTGCACCAGCTGCACCACTTCCTTCAGGCGTCTGATCTGGCGACAGCAGTGCATGACTTTATTTACTTCCTGCCTGGATTACTGCAGTATGCGCTCTGTGGGATTCCTTTTGTTCAGACACTTCAGCTGCTTCAAAGGGCCACAGCCAGAGGGCCAACTGGGGCCGGTTATAGGGAGCAAACAATGGTCCATTATTACAGCTGCACCGGCTGCCAGTCCACTTCCAGGCCCAATTCAAAGTGATGGTTATGACCTAAAAAACCATAAATGGCTTGAGGCAAACCTATTTGAAGGGATGGATCTCCCTCTTAAGATCGCCTGAGCAGGACCTTCTTTTACACTAAAATTGCCCGCCTCTGCCTCCAAGAGCACCATCAAGCTTCAAGTTGTCAGTGGCTTTCAGACTCTGAGATTCTCGGTGGACACTTAGCATCTTTCTTTATGTTAGTCCTTCTGTACTGCTCTGTGTGTGTGTGTGTGTGTGTGTGTGTGTGTGTGTGTGTGTGTGTGTGTGCGCACGCGCACACGCACACATGCCTTCACACACATGCTGTTCCTTAACCAGAAAGTCCCCTAGAGATATTTCCCACAAATTGCAGAGAAGGGGTTGGGGCAGGAGTTTTTTTGTTTTGTTTTTTAGAGGCGGCATCTTGTGGGCTTTAAAAACCCTCCACCCTGGCAGCCAAGCCAGCAGATTTATCCTGCCCCTGCCAGTCCCAGGGAACATGCGAACCACAAAAGCCCCAGGAGAGTGGGGTTTGTGTGCGATGAGGGAGCCCCAACCTGTGAGTGTGGGGAGAGGGAGAGGCATGCTGGGCTCAGCAGCACACAGAGTAAGAAGCTCAGCAGCTACCAGGACTGCCCATCCAGTCTGCTGGGAAAGTAAATAACATTGGGCTTCCAACACAGAAGCCCCAAAGCCTAGTCATTTTGGAGGGGAAGAGTCCACAAGGACCATCCAGGCCTTGAGGGACGCTGGGTCACCCTCCTCTGGTTAGCCCAACCGCCCAGGGCAGTTGTCTGGCAGCAACCCATCACAGGGGGGTCTTTCTCTTTTGCAGAGAGAGTCTCCTGGGGAGGGAGGTGCCAGAGATGAGGGGGCACAGGGTGACCGGGGTGGCCAAAGCCCTCGGAAGGCCACAGACCATCACAGCTCTGCCACTCATTCCTGCCATGCGGGGGGGGGGACCTCCTAGTCCAGCGGTCTGTTGGCAAAGCCAAAGCAGGTGGCAGCAAATTCCACAAGAAGGGTCCACAGGGCGGGGGCAGGGGGGGCGGAAGGCACAGTCATTTGGGGAGTTGGGCCCATCCAGATATCGTCAAGGCAACAGCTGTGCCTCAGGAAGTGGAGGAAGGCCACATCACCGGCTCAGCCCAAGGGCAGCTGAGCCCCGTCTCACCCCCGTGTGTGTCTTCTGTGTTGTCAGGTCGGAAGGGACTGATCGTCCACCCCAAAAGGGCTTTTACGGGAAGGAGATGCTTCGCTAGTTCCACTCACCCACCCATGCCCCCCCCCGGTGAGATTCCATGACCCAGCATCATTTTGAACCCTGTTCTCCAGAGACGTAGTCATTCACTCTTTCAGTACACCAAGCTGGGAATCACCAAACCTTTGCAGCACCATCAGAAGAGATTCAGCCGATGGCTTAGAACAGAGATAAGGGGCAGGGAAGGCTTCAACAGACCAACCTTGGTCTTCAGGGCCCAGAGGACGGCCTGGTGTCCAACCGTCAGCGGCTGGAGGCGGGCTGGAGAGCGCCATGGCTCAGGTGCCAGGGTTGGGGGTTTGACCACTTCTATGCATCCTCTACCTAGAAAACTCTGGAAAGCGTTACCATAAACCAGAATTGATTTGACCGCATCCAGTCCCATTATTATGGGCTCTCTTAGCAAGTATCTCCCTTCTTGGGCAGCACAGAAAGGGGGTGATGCTGCTCCCTCATTCTTTCCCTGGGCCCCCTCCTCCCCCCACATCCAACACTATGCCCCCCCGCTGCCTCTTGACCTTGATGGTGGAGGGGTGGGGACCAAATGAGCAAGGGGGGAGGGCGGCAATTACAGCATGCATAGGCTTTTAGTACGGCTCAAAGGCACCCACAACCACCAGTCAGAGCACTGATTCAGCCCATGCCCTCTTCAGCAACTAGATAATTGTGCCTAAGCAGATAGCCAGCGTGGCTTGGTAGCTGGAAGGAGGGAGGAGGGCTGGCATGCCTGTGTCTGAATGCCCAACACAGTGTCCAGAGAGTCTGCCTGTTTGAGAGTCTTGAATTTCATAACAGATTTCATAACAGCCGCCTAGAGTGGTCTTAATCGACTAGATAGGCGGGATATAAATAGAATAAATAAATAAATAAATAGATAGATAGATAGATTTGGTTAAACAGTCAGTTTCCTAATTTTTTCTAACACCGGTAAAACCACTCCTTAAATAGATCAGTTACTCAGGCTGTGGTCCCCAACCTTGGGCCTCCAGATGTTCTTGAACTTCAACTCCCAGAAATACTGACCAGCAGAGGAGGTGGTGAAGGCTTCTGGGAGTTGTAGTCCAAAACATCTGGAGGCCCAAGGTTGGGGACCACTGAGTTACTGTACTTTGAAAGCTCTGTTGGGGTCCAGTCCCTAACAAAGCAGAGTTATGTGAAGGAAAGCGATGTGTCAGTTACAACTACAGTATACGAAACTGAGACCGAATCCAAAATTTTTAATATATCGGCACGCAGACACACACACACATACACACACGAATGTACATGAATCCTTGTCATGCACCCTTCTGACTTAGGGCGACCCTTTTCCCGTCTGGGGCCCGTGCAACCTTTTTGCCCAAGGCCGCCCAGGGGGGCTCTCCTCCCGGGAGGGGGAACCGAACGGCCAACCTCTGCCCTACTCACTGAGCGACCCAGCCCGGCAGCGACCGGGCTCCCCCGTCCCCCCCCCGACACACACACACACACACTCGGGCCATTTCCTCCGCCGTCCCTTTCCTCCTCCGCGTCTCTGAGCCCCTTCGACGGGGCGGGCGCCGCTCCCGCTGCCCGGAGGGGGCCAGTCCTCCTTTCCCTCCTCTGAGCCGCGGTGGGTGTGTGTGTGTGTGGGGGGGGAGGCGCTTCCTGGACGGGCGGGAGCCCCGCGGGAGGGGGAGGAGGCGGAGGGCGGGGGAAGGCGCCCCCCCGTCCCAGCCCCGCCGTTCGGGTCCCAAGCGGTGGAATCGCCTTCCCAGGTGGATGGGCTTTGGATTCCGCCGCCTCTCTTTCCCTAAATGTCACACCGGATGATGGGAATCCGGGATGGAGGAAGATCCTGGGGCTCCGCAGAGGGACGAGGGAGGGAGCGGGAGGCCGAGCCGCGGAGCCCCCGTTTACCCCCCACACACACAACCGGGAGGCGGAGAGGGGCGGGGGGGGCGCAACGCCGAGCCCCGCCTCCGCCCGAGCCAGCGAGCGAGGCCAAGCTCCCTCTTTTCCCCCCTCCCACCCCCGACCGCGGAGGGGACCACGTGGTCCAGCAGGGGCCGCGGGGCGGGATGGGGGCTGTAGTCGCCTCGGCCCCGCCCAACCCGGAAGTGGGCGAGGCGGCTCCAAGATGGCGTCTCCTCCTCCTCAGGGGGGCCCGATGGCGATCGCGATGAGGCTCCGGAACCAGCTCCAGGCCGTCTACAAGATGGACCCGCTCCGGAACGAGGTGAGGCTTGGGAGGCGGCGGTCGGTCGGTCGGGGCCCGGCCTGCCTCGGGACCGGAGGCCGCGGCGCCCCGGTGCCCTTCGGAGGCTCGGCGGAGCCCGCCGCCCGGCCGGCCTCAGCGCGCCTGCGCGGGGCGGGGGCGGGGCCAGGGCCAGCCTCCGCCCCGCCCCCTGGGCAGAGTTAAGGGGACTTGGGCGGAGGGGGCGGGAGACCAGGGGGGGCCCTCCGAGGGGCGCGGAAGTGGGGGCCCCCGCTCGTCCCCGGGATGCCCCTCGGGGCCCGCAGCGGGGAGCCCAGGCGCCCCCCCTCCCCCAGGGCGGCTGGGGGTGTCCGGTGCCGGCCCCCTCGGGGCAGGGGCTGGCCAGAATGAGCCGGACTGAGCCCCCCCGCCCGCCCCCCCCCGCGGTCCCTGGCCCGGCGGCCTGGATGGCGCCCCCTGCTCAGCCGCTCTTGGGGGGGGCTCTGGAGGGGGGTCTTGGGGGGCCCGCTCCTGCGGGGGGAGGGGAGCGGGAGCGCGGCTGGCCGGGGGAGGGGGAAGAGAGAGGGAGGGGGGTCTCCAGCCGCCCTGACCGTGCCTGTCTTGGGGGGGGGCTCCTTCCCCAGGAGGAGGTGAAGGTGAAGATGAAGGAGCTGAACGAGCACATCGTCTGCTTCCTCTGCGCCGGCTACTTCATCGACGCCACCACCATCACCGAGTGCCTGCACACCTGTGAGCGCCGCCCCGGAGGGGGAGCGGGGGGGGGGAGCGCCGAGGGGGGCGCCGAGGGGGGGCTGGGGCTCCTTCCCCTTCTGGGGCCCCGAGGAGCAACGGGGGGGGGAGGGGCATTGGCAGGTGGAGAAATAAGAAGGGAGGGGGGTGTGTGTCTGTGCCTGCCTGCCTGCCTGCCTGCCTGCCTGCGCTCAGCCCACGTTGGGATCCCGGTTCCCTGGAAGAGGCGGAGGCAGGGACCGGGAAGGGGGGGGGGAAGGCTGAGGCATGCCAGGAGAGCAGGTGGGTTTCAAGCAGGGCTGAGCCGCCCCCGTGTCTCAAGGGCCTCTCCTGGTGGCCTTCCCCTCCCCCCCTCTCTTCGTGCAGGTGAGCATGGGTGGGTCTCTGTGGTGGATGCCCAGTGCCTGAAGACCTGCCCCTCCCAGAGGGGTCGGGGGGGGGAGCGCGCGTCAGGATCCTTCGGCTTCCTTGGGTGTGCGGCGTGCCTCTCTAGCCTGGGGTGGAGGTTTGGGGGGAGGGGAGTCTTAACGGGGCCCCTCCTTGCTTCCCTCCCTGCAGTTTGCAAGAGCTGCATCGTGAAATACCTGCAGACAAGCAAGTACTGCCCCATGTGCAGCACCAAGATACACGAGACGCAGCCTCTCCTCAACCTCAAGCTGGACCGGGTCATGCAAGACATTGTCTTCAAGCTGGTGCCTGGCCTGCAGGAGAGTAAGTGCGGCCGGAGGGCCCTGGGTGGCCGTTTGCCCGGCATCTGTGGCACACCGGCCAACCTCTGAGCAGGGCGTCTCAAAAAAGCTTGTCCTCTGTGTGTGTGTGTCTGTGCGTGTGCGTGCATGTAGGCCTGGGAAGTGAAGTGACTTGGTTTTTGCCCACGTAGCCCTTGCCACACCTTCCCCCCACACACACACACACGTTTCTGTGTCCCTGGCAGGTGAGGAGAGGAGAATTCGAGAGTTCTGCCAGTCTCGGGCGGGCATGGAGCGTGGGAACCAGCCCAGCAGTGAAGGTGTGTTGTTCTCCTTGCCTCGCCGCATGGAGATGGAATTGGGGAAGGGGGTGTCTCTTGCTCCCCGAGAAGGCTGCCCAAAGACCCTGACGAGCGCCCTCACTGCCTCCACCCACCAGGTCCTGCCTCTGACCGTGTTGGACTGCCTTGTGCCGCTTTCGACCACTCCCGTGCGCATTACTATCGCTTTGACGAGCATGTGCTGCTCTGCCTGGAGAAACAGAGGTGAGTGGCCTCAAAGGAGTGCCGGGGGGGGGGGGAACGGGCAGAGTAGCCCAGTGGAGCTCAGCCCTGAGGTCGGCCAGGGGGCTTTTGCAGAGGGAATCAGGGCGAAGAGTGAGGCATCCTCCTGCATGCACTGCAGGAGTGGTGCTTAGGCAGCTCTTGTGTGTGGCAGCGTTTGAGCAAGGCCAGGCCTGGAGGTGCCTCAGGCCTCCCTCCTGGGGGCCATGTGCCTCTTGCAGGTCTCCTGATAGCCACCAGGGGGCTCTCCCCCCCCCCCCCCGGCAATTTCCTCCTCTGGTGCTGGATCCATTCCTTTGCTGGGGCACAAGGAGTCGCTGTGCCCCAAGGGGCGCTTTCAGATGCTGAGCCCTGGAGGAGCGATGACAGCCTTCCAGCAGTCACACAACCCCCCCCCCCCCCCAAATATCAAGCTCCTGGTCTTTCTGAGTCAGGGCAGCTAGTGCACAGAGATGGACTCCTGGAAGAATGAGACCCTGCTCTGGTGGAGGAGGAAGGGGGTTTCAGGAACCGGTGTTCAGTGTCCACCCCAAAGCCCTGCTTCCCTGTGCCGCCTCTGGACTCTGTGGGTGAGGGCCTTGATCCCTGCAGCACACCTACCTGGCAGGAGAGCAGGTCCTCTTGGTGGATTCCTGCGGGGTGTGTGTGTCTGCCATCCCCTGGGGGCAGCCCCTCTTCTCGCTAGCCTAGTTCCCACCTCCTTTTTTCCCCTTCCTTTCTGCAGCTCTGGAAAAGAAAAGAACAAGCATATCCTGCAGGTAAAGGAGGGCTGCAGTGGGAGGAGGGCAGGAGGCCCACGGGTGGGGTGAAGATTTGCGGTTCTTGTAGGGCTGAGCACGCGCGGGCAGGGCGGTGGTGGGGGATGTACCTGAAAGGTCTTTTGTTCTGCTTCCTGTTTCTGGCTGAAGTTGGCTATTCTGACTTCCCGAGTGCCTGAAAACTCTCTTACCCCCCCCCAACCCTATCTGTGCAGGGAGGTGCTGGGGGTGAATTTTGAGCCATGGGGGGGGGAAAGAGAGGAGTTTGTTTGCAAAGCATAGGGGCATGGGGCTCTCCTTGTTCTCCCCATAACTTCCTCTGTCCCCCCACCCAGCACAAATACGTCCGATGCTCAGCACGGGCCCAGATCCGCCACCTCCGCCGAGTGCTGTGTTGCCGCCTGGAGCTGGCTTTGCCACATGTGAGTGAGACCCACGTTGTTGGGGCTGCAGTGGGGGGGGGCTGGGACCCCATGGGGGAGAAACAAAAGGGGCCTGCCGGTATCCCAGAAGCAGGGGTCGTGGGCACCCCAGCCCCGGGCGGATGGGAAAGAGAAACCCTTCCCTCTCTGCAGGTCCATATCCTCTTCAACAATGAGTTGCTGCCTGATTCCATGACACTGAAACAGCTCTGGCTTTCCCGCTGGTTTGGCAAGGTAAGCAGTGTCTGGGCTGGGGATCTCGTGTGTGTGTGTGTGTGTGTGTGTCCTCCACCCTAGTGCAGATGCAGTCTCTCTCACACCCCCTTCTTTCTCTTGCAGCCGGCCCCGTTGCTGCTCCACTACAGCGTGAAGGAAAAGAGGAGGTAGGGGCCCAGCTGGCAGGGCCTTCACCATCAGCACCACCATCAGCACAAACACACGCACGCACGCACACACACACACACACACACACACACACACACACACACACACGGGGGAGGGCGCAGCAGTCTGTAGCACCCATTCCTCACCCCCATACACCTTAATTTAAGCATCTTTTCTCTTAGAGATGGAATTTATTTTTTGAATAAAATATCTGAAAAGCTCTCTCATCTCTTCCAGGACCTTTTGCCAATACAGTAAAGGTAAAGGTTCCCCTTGACAATTTTTTTGTCCAGTCGTGTTTGACTCTAGGGGGCGGTGCTCATCCCCGTTTCCAAGCCATAGAGCCAGCGTTTTGTCCGAAGACAATCTTCCGTGGTCACATGGCCAGTGCACCTTAGACACAGAATGCTGTTACCTTCCCACCGAGGTGGTCCCTGTTTATCAACTCACATTTTTACATGCTTTCGAACCGCTAGGTTGGCGGGAGCTGGGACAAAGCAACGGGCGCGCACTCCGTCGCGTGGATTCGATCTTACGACTGCTGGTCTTTTGGCCCTGAAGCACAGAGGCTTCTGAGGTTTAGTGCACAGCGCCACCACATCTCCAAATACAGTACTTAAATGTTTTTTTTCCCAGATGGAAAAGAAAACCAGTTCCTGGGTCAGGTGGTGGTGGTGGGGAGCTTCTTGTGGCTGCTGTTCTCCAGACTGGCCAGATGGTGGCAGGATCACACTTCTTTTCACACCTAATGTCTGTGTGTTTGGGAGGGGGGTTCTGCTGGATTCCCCCTGGCAAGGGGGCCAGACTCCATGACTGCCCTTTCTTCCCATTCCAGTGTGGTGATTTAATGGGCTGCCAGCTCAGGTATGTTTGCTGAGCGACAGTTGCTGAGCTGGCTGGGTAGATTAATCTCTGTCAGCACCTCACTCTCCCCCCCGCCCCCCCCCCCCCGGTTTCTGTCCAGGTGCCAGAATTAGTGGTCCCAGTTGCAGCCCCCACCTTCTGCAGAAGCAAATGGCAAGGATGCTGTCAGGAGCCCCTGTCAGGGTGGTGACAAGGAAGGGACGCACAGAGACCTCGCCTTGTTGATCTGTGGGGTCCTCTGAATCTGCCTGCAGAGCTTGCGGGAGGCCTGGCTCGATGTGGCCGAGCTGCCTGCAGCCTTTGGGAGCCTTCCTCTCTACACAGACGGCCATCCTCATTGGCTGGCTGGCAGGCGGTGTCATGGCATCCCCCCCCCCCGTGTCTCAGTGCAGGGATGGTCCTTCCCATTACTCCTGAGCATGTGCTGAAGGACGGGGGCGTGTGTCCTATGCTCAGTCCTTTGTTTGGAGCAAGACTCACTCTTCTTAGAACGGGGAGGGAAAGATCTGAGGAGTGAGGATGTCTTTAAAGTCGCTCTCAGCACTGGGGCCTCGTCTGTGAACTGTCTTCTGAGACCAGACAACCATCCACTTCAAGGCCATCAGACAATGGGTGTTTCTTGGAGGTTTTCCCAGAAGGAGGGCACTGCTGGTTCTTCAGCAGGGCGCTTCTGGTGGGGTCAAGAAGGGGGGGGCGAACCTGGTGCCCTATGCGCCTTTCCCTGTCTTGAGTTCTACCTTTGGCCTCCTGTGGGACAGCTCCAGGCAGTAGGCACGAGGGATGGAAGCCTCTCTCTGGGGCCCGAGCCCCTTCTTGTTCTCCTTCGGCACTGGTTCCCTGACGACTGGGCACCTTTCCCCTGGACTGCTTGGTGAGGGTTGGCTTTGAGGCCCGCTGTGACAACCCCAGACCTACTGGAGTATGCCACACTTTAATTAAGCTGCCACCAACCATTCCCTATAAGAAGTCACACAGACCAGGAATGGATTTTTAACAAACAAAAGAACAAGGTTTATTTAAATAACAAACAGGGTAAATAAAAAGATCAAGTAAATAAGATACAGTAACGTGGCTTAGTCTCAATCATACATACATCAGATTGGTTCACACAGAACCCTTTAAAGTAAAGCACAGACCCTGAACCTATCAGTTCTGGCTACCTATAAAGAAACCTGAACCTATCAGGTATGTACCAACTGACACACAGTTGTACTCAGTCTGACACACAGACTCCAACTCCTTCTCTCCACACAAGCTCCACATATATATACAGTACAGCTCCTCCCCCTGATGTCCCGCCTTCCACTCCCCATAGGATGGAACTTTCCCTCCAAACCCATGACAGACAGGTACCATCAGTGCTGTATGTAACACCTCCCCTCTTTATAAGTTGTTTTGCAGGGGAAAAGCTAAAGTGCTTTTTTCCAAAAAAACAACCAGGATCAACACAAAACAGTTATACATTATCATACAATACCATACTTACACTCTAGGTTAAACATATCACTTAGTCATTTAAACATTAACATTTACAATACATTAAGTCACCTTTATTAATACAAACCAAGCATGTATAATAAACAAGTACATTTAACTTTTGGTCAACAAACTATACATAGTCCATAGTTTCTTCGCCGTCTTCACTCTTTGGGTCTTCTTGACAAGGCGTCAGCAACACAGTTCATTGACCCTCTGACCACCTTCACTTCGAAGTCATAATCTTGCAGGTTTAAAGCCCACCTCATAAGTTTACTATTATGGGTTTTCATTGTCTTTAACCACTGCAGTGGTGAGTGGTCAGTGCACAGAATAAAATGTCTTCCCCAGATGTAAGGTTTGGCCTTCTGGATCGCGTATACTATGGCCAGGCACTCCTTTTCCACGGTTGCCAAATGTCTCTCACCTTTCTGGAGTTTCCTACTCAGGTAGGACACTGGATGCTGGTCACCATTTTCATCCTCCTGGCAAAGAACTGCTCCTACCCCGCTGTTAGACGCATCGGTGTAGATGATGAACTCCCGGTCGAAGTCTGGAGCACGCAGCACTGGATAATTGATGAGCACCTCCTTCAACCTCTGGAACGCCTCCTCACAGTCGCTGGTCCACGGGATGCGGTCATCAGTCTTCTTCCGCGTCAGATCGGTTAGCGGAGTCGCTATCTCGCTAAACCTCGGGATGAACTTCCTGTAGTAGCCCACCAACCCAAGAAATGATTTGACCTTTTTCTTGGTGTTGGGTCTGGGCCAATCACGAACGGCTTCTATTTTGGCCTCCAGGGGTTTGATCACTCCTCCCCCTACTATGTGACCCAAGTATTTTATTTCTGGGCTACCCAGCTGCAGTTTGTTCTCTTTGCAGGGCCTAGGCCAAAGCACTTCCTCCCCTGGGTTAAAGTGCCTCTCCCTGGTTTTCTGCTCATACCAGGTTTTCTGTCTAACCTTCTGAGCTTGCAGGTTCTCTGCTGCTAGCTCTAGGTTTCTCTTTAGGTCATTCATTAAAGAGTCTATATATGTCACAACGTCTTGTGGGTCATCCTGGGTGATCTGCTCCCAATTTTGTTTGATTAAATCAAGTGGCCCTTTCACCCTTCTCCCAAACAAAAGTTCAAACGGACTGAACCCGGTACTGGCTTGTGGCACTGATCGATAAGCAAACAAAAGGGATTGCAGCTTCTGGTCCCAATTGTTTGGATTCTCTGCCAAGTAAGCCCTAATCATGCGCATCAGAGTCCCATTGAACTTCTCCGTTAACCCATTACTTTCGGGGTGATAGGCAGTGGTTTCCTTGTGTTTAATTCCACAGATTTGCCATAACCGTTTCATGAGCTTTGATGTAAACGATGTGCCCAAATCTGTGATTATTTCTGAGGCAAATCCCATCCTGGACATATACCCCACCAAGGCATCTGCCACTGTGTTAGTTTCAATGTTAGTCAAGGGTATGGCTTTGGGGTACCTTGTGGCATGGTCCACAATGGTGAGAATGAACCTGTTCCCCCTCTTTGTGGCCTTGGGCAAAGGTCCCACAATATCCACTCCTATACATTTGAACGGGGTGTCAATCACAGGCAAAGGGCACAACTTTGCTTTGGTCCTGTCACGGTTATTCCCCTGCCTCTGACACACATCACATTGTTTACAGAACTCCTTGATCTGCTTCCCTATTTCAGGCCAGTAAAAATTCTGTGTGATTCTCTGCTGTGTTTTGTTCACCCCTAAGTGCGCAGCAAACATGTCAGAGTGCCCCCTTTGTAAGATCATGGGGCGATACTTTTCAGGTACCACTAGCTGACTTCTGATCCCATCTCCCCCTTTTGAGATATTCCTCAGGGTCTCTCTATATAAAATTCCCTTTTCCTCACGAAATCTCGCTGGGGTTTCAAGTGTTAGCTGGGTGTCTGTCACCTGTTCAAAACACTTTCAGAGAGTGGCGTCTGCCTTTTGCTCTTGGCCAAATTTGCTGTCTGTGGTTAAGGTTTCCACCACAGCTTCGGAACTACCCTCATCTGCTTCCGCCTCGGGCCCTTCGGTACCCCCCTGAACTGTCTCCGTGGTGGCTTGTGAGCGTGTAATCACTAGCACCCGTTTCACATGTTCAGCCAGGTCATTTCCCACGAGCACGGCTGCTGGCAGAGTCGATGAAATCGCTAGCCGCCAAACTCCCCTCCAGCCTTGAAAGCTCACAGGTACCTCAGCTACTGGCAGTGAGATCACCTGCCCCTCAATCCCTGCCACCTTTAGGCTCTCATTTGGGATTATATACTCCCTAGGAATAATGTCTGGATGGCACAGGGTCACCTGGGAACAAGTATCCCTTAGCCCCCTATACTGATGGTCAAGTATTCCTACGTCCACCCCTGCGGTCTCAAACAATTGTGAATCTGTTCTCACTAGTAAGCAGCGCTTGACCTCCACAAGAGGACCATTTTCCCCAGCCTGATCAGCAGATGTAACTGTTCCAGATTGAGTAGCCATGGTAAAAGGCTCCCTCAGTGGCAAGGAGCTTTGCTCTGTCTGGACACAGAACACAGCTTTTGGCTTGGTTCCACTCAAATCATGAGGCAAATTTCCCTTTAGCTGCTTCCATTTCTCACACTCTGAGATTAGATGGCCCTTTCCTTGACAGAAATAACATTTTCTGCTGTACTTGGAGTCTTTCTCCTCGGGTTTTGGTTTTCCCTCCAAAATCTGAGGTCTAGGTGGTTTCATGTCTGAGGGCTTCCCTTCACCATTATTGTTATTCCTATTTCTACTCATTATTTCCTTCTTCTTCAGCTCAAACACCATTTTGTCTACTTCCAACAGTCTCTGTTTCACTTCCCTTTCAAACGCCAGTTCCCTCACCCTCAGTTCACGCAGTTGGGCTCGGAGCATTTTTCTGAGTTCTGGGGTCAATTCTCCCGTGTTCTCATCCTGCACTGAGCCAAATTCCTCCTCAGAACCCTGGTCTACCTGTGGATCTCTCACTTTCCCCATTTCTGCCATTTGGCTTCGAGTCAAGGGCATAATCCCCCCCCAGAACAGGCTGCCTTCAAAAGTCAAGCCTCAAAATAAAGCGACGACTTTTTTTCTTTTGCCTCAGAAACAGCCTTCTATAGATTGCTGCTGTTCCTTCAGCACTAACTTGCAACTGTTGCCAGGCAGAATCCACCCCCTCTGCTAGGCCTCTCAGCAGACAGGCTAGATCACTGTTACTTCACACAGCTTTGCCTCAGCCTTTTCCCGCCCAAAACGGGTTGCCTCAGAGCTCCCTAATCTAGTCCCCAATCTGAGGTGGCACGTTCTTCCACTAGCGTACCTCCCCGTGAGGTAAGCCTAGAAGATTACCTACGCGCTCTCAGATTTTCCCTGACTAGACCCCCCTTGCTCTGGGCACACTTGCCAAGGTTTTGCTGGACCACTGGACAACTGGACCAGTCGTATCCCACACGCTGGACACCAATCAATGTGACAACCCCAGACCTACTGGAGTATGCCACACTTTAATTAAGCTGCCACCAACCATTCCCTATAAGAAGTCACACAGACCAGGAATGGATTTTTAACAAACAAAAGAACAAGGTTTATTTAAATAACAAACAGGGTAAATAAAAAGATCAAGTAAATAAGATACAGTAACGTGGCTTAGTCTCAATCATACATACATCAGATTGGTTCACACAGAACCCTTTAAAGTAAAGCACAGACCCTGAACCTATCAGTTCTGGCTACCTATAAAGAAACCTGAACCTATCAGGTATGTACCAACTGACACACAGTTGTACTCAGTCTGACACACAGACTCCAACTCCTTCTCTCCACACAAGCTCCACATATATATACAGTACAGCTCCTCCCCCTGATGTCCCGCCTTCCACTCCCCATAGGATGGAACTTTCCCTCCAAACCCATGACAGACAGGTACCATCAGTGCTGTATGTAACACCCGCTTTCCTCGATACAGGACGGGCCCCTCTCCTCATGTCTCCTATCTGGGCTGAGAAGGAGACCCACCTGTTATTGGTCTGTTTGACTTTGACGCCAGGAAAGGCTCTGGAACAGATTGTTAAAGATAGTTAGCTGCCTTGGCCCTTTTTTTAAAGGAGAAAGGTGGGATAAAAATATTTTAACTAAAGAATTAACATTTAAAAGTCACTTGGAAAACATCATAGATTGTTACATGCTAGCTTGGGTTTCTCAAAAATGAATAATTTATTATTTATTTTATTTAGAATATTTTTACCCTGCCTTTCTGTTTAAGAAGGGCCCAAGGCGGCTTGCATTATTAAAAGACAAAACTTAAAACAATGAATATACAAATATTACAAAGCTGCTCAGAGTGGTCGCATAGACCAGATGGGCGGGATACAAATGAAATAAATAAATAAATAAACACATAAATAAATATAAAGGAACAGAAACATACCATTCTGAAAAATGGTAAACAAAAGCAGTATTAAAAGCACATTCAAAGCAGTAAGGATAACGATCCATCTAGAAACCACACACAGGTAGCTGGTTACTGGCGTGCCACAGGAGGGTGCCCAGGGCCTGGTGGTGCTTAATGTCTTCACACCTGTGGGCATGCTCATCCAATGTGCAGATGGTCTCCATGTGGGAAAGAGAGCGAGACTGAGAGCGGGGCCAGAGTGACTAATCCAAAAGGCATTCAAGAGAGCCTAAACGAACTGGAGAATGGTGCCAAAACAAAATGGGGGGGGGGATGTGAAGTTCTGTATTTAGGCCGGAAAAATCAGGTGTGCAAATATGCGGAAAGGATCTAGGGGTGTTAGCAGATCACAAGAGAAGCCTCAGTCGATGGTGTGATGTTGTGGCAGCAAACAAAAGCCAACGCAGCACCCAGTCGCATCGGCAGAAGTGTGGTGCCCAGAGATCAAGCAGAGTAATTCTCCTTCACTTTGGCTGGAGCTCAGCCTTTGGTTCCCTCGGCCCAGGTGGAGAATGATGGCGATGATGAGTTGGAATGTTGGCAGAACCGAAAGGGAGACAGAAGGAAAAAGGAGGAAAAGACAAAATATGTGGCACTTTAAGGATAAACAGATTAGACTAGCAGATGGAGGGCTTTCTGACCCTCCAAAATTTTTCAGTTTTCTTAAAGGAGGAGTTTCGTGAGTGGCTTCAGTGGCTGCAAGCACGGCCTTGCGGACTGCATGAAGCCCGCAGGCTGTCTGTTGCCCCCACACCTGCTAGAGGGAAGGAACCAAGGTGGCATTTGGATGGCAAGCAAGGAGACCTTGCCTAAAACAGGGGAGTTCTTCACCAGTGGGATTGGTGCCTTGAAAGGCTAGCCGTCTCCTTCACAGGAGGTTTCTCCACAGAGTTTGTCAGCAATCCATCGAGAATACTTTAGCTGTGGATTTCTTGCTTTGGCTTTGGGGTTGGCTAGGTGAACTTAGAAGCCCCTTTCCGCTCATTCTGCATGTCCAGGATTCAGTGCCATGAACTTCCCAGCAGCTCCCATGGAAATGGCAGCCATGCACATTGGCCAGCACCGTTGTCTTCTAAGGGGACATGGTGGCGTCGTGGGTTAAACCTCAAAAAGCCTCTGTGCTGCAAGGTTGGAGGACCAGCCGTCGTAAGATCGAATCCATGCGGCGGACGGAGCTCCTGTTGCTTGTCCCAACCTAGCAGTTCAAAACATGCAAATGCAAGTAGATAAACAGGTACCACCTCAGTGTCTGTGTCTAGTCGCGTTGGCAATGTGACCACGGAAGATTGTCTTTGGACAAACGCTGGCTCTATGGCTTGGAAACGGGGATGAGCACCGCCCCCTAGAGTCGGACACGACTGGACAAAAATTGTCAAGGGGGGAACCTATTGTCTCCTGAGACATGGGCTGCCTTTTTCTGAATTGCTTAGGACTGCTTCCCCTTGGCTTTTGCTGTCCTGTTTTTGCCCTCTGAATCGTTGCTCCCCCTCCTCCCCTCCTCTGCCTTGACAAAAGGGTTCACCAGCCGAGCAACTCTGCCATATTGTCCTACACGCACGGGGTGGTGGCCCTGAAGCTGGCCTCCCAGTCTCCAGGTTGAGGGATATTTGGGTTGGCCAGGAGATAGTCCCACTCTGCACCTTTCTTCTGGCACTGAGGGTTGCAGAGGCTCTTCTCCTCCCGCCTCAGTGAAGAACAGAGCACAGTGGGCAGGATCCAACATACAAGAGTCTTCCTTCTGCTGCAAACCCAGAATGTTGCCCCCTTTTTTCATTTTGACCTCCACCTCTTTTTCTTCTTCTCTGGTATGGTGGTGCTGCTGACCTAGAGAGGAGAGAAGTCTGCTGGTCTACCTTCTGGGACTTTCTGTCTGGCTCTCCATTTGCTCCAGAACGATGCAGGGGAGCCCCCCCCCCCGCCTTCAGCTGGCTAGCTGGCTGGCTTTCCTGTTGGCCAGCTCCATCCTGAGCTGGGCTTCCTCGCCAGGGCCTTTTGAGTCCCTATCAGCCTCCTTGGTGGCCATCCTTGCAGCTGCCCTCCTTGACTGCCCAGGCTGTTTCCACCCCAGCACTCCGGGTCCATGATTTACAGGGCACCGGCTGGTACATGGCCTGCACTTAACCCCTGAGCCAGCCTGGCGGCAGCGATGCACCCCCTCCCTCCTTCCCGACTCCTCCTGCTGCTTGGAGGTGCAGGATCCAGTTACCCTGGGCAGGCCCTTCCCAGCGCAGCCAGCTGTTGGCTATTTCTCATCTGTCCGGCAGGCGCAGAAGCGGCAAGGGGGTGGGTGGGCAGGCTTGGGCTCAGGCTTTCCCTCACCTCTCCTTTGAAAGCCTGGGTCTTGCTAAGTATGTGGAGAGAGGCAGAGCTAAAGGTCAGAGATCAAAACCATTTGGAAAGCCGCCTCTTCCCATCCCAGCCCCCACGCTCAGCAAGTCGGGACTGGATCCTTTTGGCCTGGATGTGGGCAGGGGTCTGCGCTGGTGCCTGGGGCCGCTGTGATTGTCCCCTCACAGATTAGCCGCTCCCCCCCCCCGCGCACGCATCTGGCTCTTCCCCTTGGTCGTTCGCCACTGGGGTGTAAGGGAAGCAGCAAGCGGTTTGGCCAGGCGGGCGAGGGCCCCTTCTGTCTCCCCTTCCCTCTCGTCGCCACCCCGTCCCCCACTGACAGTCCTGTTCCTTTGCTAGCCCAAAGGGCCACCTTGTGGAAGGAGTAGCTCTACTTTAGCCGAAAACAGCACAAAGCCGCTCAGAGCGGGGGGGGGGGCGGCGGCGGAGGGTGGCGCAGGCTGGTCCTCCGGAGAGGCCTGATGATTTGTGGGGCAGGGGGAGAATGCCCCCCCTCTGCCCTGGGAGCCCCTTTCCTGCAGGCGCCGCCTCCTCAGACGGGTCTTATCCGCCCTTACCATCGGCCTTCCCTTACTGCTGAGGGATGGGGGTGGGAAGGAAGGCCAAATGCGCTCTTCGCGTGCCCGGAAGCCCCATGGCTGAGGCGCACGCGTTCGCCACCCCCCTCCCTGGTCTTCTGCATCGGCTAGTTCTGCTTGGGGCCGTCTCCCCGGCCGGCCGGCCGGCCCCCACCCACCGACCCACCCCCGGCTTTCCAAGAATATGAGTCATGGGGAACGGGGACAAAGACGGGCGCATCCCTTTGATATTTCCCCCCGCCGCGCGGTCATGCTCTGGGGCTGCTAATAGCTGGAGGCTCCAGGCTCCAGGGACAGGAGTAACCTGAGCCCCCTCCCATCCCCCTCCTTTGCCTGTGACTAAGTCGGGAGGGGGGGGCGTTTGCTCGAGTTGCTCCCTTTCCGCTCAGAGCAGCGACGTGCGGAAGGAAGCGGCTCGCGGCCAGAAACTGAGGCGCGCCGGCAGCCCCTCGGCAGGTGCGCGCGCTGGGCTGCGGCGCTCTTTCCTGCCGGCAGGGGGCGCGCCTCCTCTTCCATCCCTCCGGCCAGGTGGCCCGTTGTGGAACGATGGAACTCCCTGCCAGGAGCGCGAAGGTGGGGCCGCGCTGTGCGAGGAAGGGGCGCCCGCTCTTGAGTGCCACCAGCAAGCGGGTTTCCCCGGTCCAGAGAGTCCCTGGCGAGGTGGGACGGGAACCGGCGCCTCCCTTCTTTCTCCGAGTGAGAAGTTGTTAGGCAGCCCAAAGGAGGGAGGGGCCGGAGAAGCGCCCCCCCCCCTCGCCGCCATCATTTGTCCTTCCTTCGTACCGGAGGTGGGGTGGGAGCGGGCGGCCTTTCCGTTCCGCAGCGGAGGGCTGGTGGCTTCCCCCCCCCGCCCCCCGTAAGTCCCAACGCGCAGTATTCCCCTCCCCCGACTCATTCATTCCCCCCCTCCTCTTCCCCCGCCCCGCAGAGGCAGAGCGCTGCCATATGGATCTCGGGGTGTGTGTGGAAAGGAGCGGCCCCCCTCCCCCAATAACAAGCCCACTGGAGACAAAGCTAATGAGAAAAATCCAAAGGCAATTCTGTAAAGTCTTTGCCCCACCGGCCCGAAACAACTGCAAGGCCGCGTCGAAACATCAGCTGAGCCCCTGGAGCTGAGCGAGGAAACGCGCGCACGTCCGCACGCGCCCGCACGAGCACACAGAGTAACCCGTGAAGGGAGTGGGGCCAGAGGGACGGCGGGATGAGGAGGCCTGATCCAGGAACCAGCAAACGCTCCCCCCCCCCGGCCCGCAAGCCATACCAGGTGTGGTGAGCCCGGGTGGGAAGGCAGCGCTAGAAAGCACAAGCTTTGGCCCCGGTCTCTAGGCGGGAGCTCTTCTCGGAGGGAGGGGCAGCTGCCTAAGGCCAGCTCCAGGGAGCACCCCCAGAAGGGGCCTTCCTTAGCATGGCAGGGTCCAAGGGAGCCTGGGGCAGAGGGCAGAGGCCAAGCGGGTCTTTCTGCCCTTGCTGCCTGCAGGCGTGCCTACGTGCTGCCAGCTTTGTGCCCCAGGGAGGGAGGGAGGGAGGGAGGGAGGGAGGGGGGCTGCTGGCTGAAAGAGCCCCACCCATGATTCCTTCCGCTTGTCTGGCCCTGGCCTTTCCCCATTTTCCCAGCTGTCCCCGGGGAGCCTGGCACAGCAGCTGAGACAGGAAGAGCAAAGCACTGCTCTTCCTGCCCACTTCCAGGAGGATATGGGGTGGGTGGGGGTGGTGGACGGACTTGGGCACTGCCTCCTCCATGGGCACCGGGCCGAATGTTCCAGACCGGAGCCAGTGCTGCCGAGCATGGCAAAGTAGGGGGCAAGGATGCCACTCCCAGGGCATGGGAATTCGGGAGGGGGCTGCCAAGTGGGGCAGGGAGCCGCTTGGTTTAGCACAACCCGTCCTTGCTGCAGAAGAGACAAGCGGGTTCAGGTGGGCAGGCACCATCCGTTCACAGACTGCTTCCCACCAGAGAGGCACCAAGTAGCCCAGGAGAGCAGCTGGTGAAAGACCCAGCTGGCACCGCTGGCCCAGCAGGCAAAGAGGACCACCCAAGGAATCCTGGTCCCCTCCGGCTGGACCTCCAGGATATGCAATGTGAGAGGAGTGCATTCTGCCCATGGGGAGTGGCCACCCGGCTCTGTCCTGCAGCAGGCAGGCCGGCCCTGGGCCCCAAGTAAGCTGACCCAACACGTCTCTCCTATTTCCCCCCCCTTAATTTGTTCCATTGATTTCATGGTGCCTTCTGTTAAACGCCACCCCACAAGGCCACCTGGCCTCTTCAGCCCTACCCTGGGAAGGGCAACAGCTGTGGCCACTTGGGAGTCAGCCGGCATGTGTGAATGGGTTGCCTGGCAGTGGTTGTATCCCTGGCCAAGCAAGCAGAAGGGCAGCTATGTCTGCAGGTAGTCTGTGGCTGCTCTATAAAGGGAGGCCTGGCCTCACCAACCTTCTGGAGGTCTCCAGTTCTGCCAGGGAACACAGGAAGGACAAGGGCAGTCCAGCAGCCCCAGCTGCTGATGCCATCTTCTGAAAGGGTTGGGGTTTGAGGAGAGAAGAGAAAAAGGGAGCGGAGGAAAAGCTGCCCACCTCACTCTGCTCTTCTGCAAATCCTTTGTCCAAGCATGTCTGGAACCCTGTGTCAAGTCTCATCGCCACGGCCAGAGAAGGGAGGCAGAATCACCTGGTTGAAACCTCACAAGTGTGTGTGTGTGTGTGTGTGTGTGTGTGTGTGTGTGTGTGTGTGTGTGTGTGTGTGTGTGTGTGTGTGTGTGTGTGTGTGTGTGTGTGTGTGTGTGTAAAGCTGTAGCAGTGCCAGCTGCACTCCTGCCAAGGCACTGAAATGGCCCTTTGGCTCTCCTTGTTCTTGAATGATGGCAGGAGACGGCCTCTCTGCAACAAGGAACAGACGCCATAGCTGTGCCTCCAACACCATTGGAGCAAGTAGAGAGGAGGAAAAGGAGAGTCGCCCGAGGCACTACCAGGAACAGGCAAAGAGACCTGGATCTGGATCAGGTCCAGCATCGTCTTTCCCACAGTGGCCAACCCAAGAGAGATGCCCATCCGTCCCAGTGTGGCCCCTTCTGGCTGGCATCAGGTCTGCAGGGTCTTGGGCACAAGGGAAAAGTCTTCCTGTCCTCTGCCAGCCAAGATCCTTTTAACCTACAGACCATGTGAACTGAACCAATGATCTTCTCAGGTAGAGTAGATGCTTTCCCGCAGGTCAGAGTTCCTTTCCTACTCACAGGCTTTCTGCCCCATCTATATATGGTAACTGCACAGGTCAAGGAAGGAGATGGTCACCCTCATCTTTCCACTGAGCCTTAGGGACCAGGGCTTGGGAAAGTTGGAACTTTCTTTTTAAACAGAAGCCTGGACGCCGTAAGCAAACAGGAATTCCAAGGAAGCCAATGAGGAGGCTAGAGAAAAGGTAGGGATCTCCTTTGGTCTTCTGCAGCCCAAAACATCTAATGGTTGCAAATGTGGACCCTGTTAGAAGGGGCCAGTTGCTGCTGCTGCTTTTTTATGTACTTTCAAATCACTTCTAACTTATGGTGAGCCTATGAATCAGTGACCTCTGATATATCCTGTTATTAACAGACCTGTACAGCATTTGCAATCTGAAGACCTTGGCTTCTGTTATGGAGTCAGGCCATCATACATTTGGTCTTCCTCTTTTCCTGTTGCCTTCCACTTTTCCTAGCATTTGTCTTCTCCAGTGAATCTTGTCTTCCCACGATGTGTCCAAAGTTCAACAGTCTACATTTTGTTGGTTTTGCTTCTGGAAACAGTTTAGGATTGATTAGATCTAGGACCCAGTTGTTTATCTTTCTGGTGGTCCATGGTATCTGCAAAGCTCTCCTCCAGCACCACAGTTTGAACAAACTGGTTTTTCTCTTGTCTTTCTCTTCTTCACTGTCCAGCGTTCACGTCCGCATAGATGTAGCTACTAGGAATACAACAGGGTGGATTACTGTGGCTTTTTTTCTCCAATGGCACTTCCTGATGATTGAGGATCTGGCCTGCTGCCCTTCTGAGTCTCAGTCTTCTTCTGATTTCCTGGCTGCAGCCTTCCTTTGGAATGACTGAACTTAGGTATTTGTTATTGATAAGTCGTGTCCGACTCTTCGTGACCCCATGGACCAGAGCACGCCAGGCCCTCCTGTCTTCCACTGCCTCTTGGAGTTTGGTCAAATTCAAGTTGGTTGCTTCAATGACACTGTCTCACTATCTCGTTTTCCTCTGTCATCCCCTTCTCCTCTTGCCTTCACACTTTCCCAACATCAGGGTCTTTTCCAGGGAGTCTTCTCATGAGATGGCCAAAGTACTGGGTATACAAAATCTTTAACAATTTCAGTTTCTTCTGTTTCAGTATTAAAATTACGTAATACATTTGTAGGCATTATTTTTGTCTTCTGATGTTCAACTGCAGGCCTGCTTTTCCACTTCCTTCTTCCACCTTCACCATTGGAAGGCACATCTTCATATGATGTTCTCTCATTCAGCTTACTTTGTTAACTTTATTCCAATATTATACTATTAAGACTGAGTGTGTGTGTGTGTGTGTGTGTGTGTGAGAGAGAGAGAGAGAGAGAGAGAGATCGTGGAAGGATGACTCTTGTGTGGGCTTTCCATTTGTATTTCTCCCCCATTCACCAGAATGTATGTGTGTCGTGTTTTCAAACAGAGATCCAGAAGCCTACAAATAACGGCACAGATCTGGGGGACAGAGGGGCTTGGAATGTCTCTAAAAGGGTAAGGGGGTGAGTCAGCCCTTCTTGGGGTACAGAGCCTGAGGGCAGGGGCTACTGAACACCCGTATCATAGAAAACCCAGTTCTGTGCACAAATGGCAAAGGGTCTTTCTTTCACCTGCCTGGCAGAGGCCCCAGGAAGGGCAGGGAGAGGGGGACATGTGAGCCCAGCTCCTCATGGTCACAGCTCCAGCAAGCCTTTCCTCCCAGAGGCTGGCTTCAGCTGGGATGATCGCTGACTCGGCTCTTCCCTGGCCAACCCTGTCTGGGACATGGGAGGAAAAGGAAGCCAAGCGCTCACCGGGGAATCTCCGTCCTTCCTGCAGGTCTATTCTTGGCCTGCAGCTCTGTCTGCATCCTCTTGTTGGCACTTCTGCTGCTCCAGGGTGCAGAGCAAGGGGCCAGAAGACACAGCCCTATCAGGGCAGAAGGCAGAGCCCACCGGGGGGTGGGGGTGGGCAAAGAGGCAGCCAAAGTGTAGGGCAGCCGCCATGCCCAGAGCGCCCAAAGGCGGCGGTGGCTGGGCGGGCAAGGCAGCCAGTTGGCTTCCTGCTCTTCCCAAAGGCAGGAGCTCAGCTATCAGGCCAGAAGCCCCTGCTCCCCAAAGGGGACCCTGTCTAAAGCAGGGAGAAGCTTACTCTTGGACAGAGGAGCTCAGGACGTGGGGCCAGGGGGTTGTGGGTGTGCTTCTTCCCTAGAGGCTGAAAATCTGCAGCTTCTTCTGAGAACCGGCAGTCTTCCACCAACCTTGCTCTCCAGGCGGCAGTGGCAGAAGGTTCTCTGCATCTGAAGCTGTGGCGGGGGGGGGGGAGTCATGGAAGGAGACCTTCCAGGCTCTGAGCTACACACAGACACACACACACAAGAGAGAGAGAGAGAGAGAGAGATCTGACAGGATAGATGGAAGGCAGAGAACCCCAAAGGAGATCTGGGGGCTTCTCCTGCCACCACGTTCTAATCTAGGCAAAACTGCTCCCCTCCCCACTGAGACCCACCCAGAGAGGCCACTCCTTCTGGTCTGTCCCCCCCCCCCACCCAAACTGGCAGCATGAAGTATTAATGGAGAGCCAGAAGCTCCCTGGAAGGTGTCGCAGGCAATTAGCTCCCAGGCTGGGAAGAAATGTTTCAATAACGGGGGAAATTGATTTAGGTTGATTTAAGGAGTGCTTCCTCGGCAAGAGCGGACCAGGTTCATGGGGGGTGGGGAGGAGAACATGTGCCACGGTGGTGGCGGCGGGGGGGTGCTTCTTCTAATGGGGGCCTCAGCAGGAGCTGCTCCCAGTCCCAGGGTGTGGGGGGGGATTAAGGTTTCCCGCCAGGCCTTGGGCCCCCTCCCTGGCCCAGGACAGAGGCGGCTGCCGCTGCTTCCTCCTGCAGGCCACAGGATGGGATGGAGCTGTTGGGTGATCAAGCAATCTAGATGTAAATTTCAAAGGGGAAGGGCCTTCAGCACACAAACTAACTTGTTTACCTGGTTGTTTACATACTGACCAATTACGGTGGACCCTTGACTTACAGACGGCTTGACTTACAGACTTTTTGAGTTACAGACTTCTCTGGCCGCAAAATTTAGGTTTGACTTGCAGACTGAGATGTGACTTACAGACCAGAAAAAAACCAAAATGGAACAAAAACGGCCTGTTACGGGATTAATCGGTTTTCAATGCACTGTAGGTCAATGGAGACTTGACTTACAGACTTCCAATATGGATTAAGTTCTCAAGTCAAGACCCCACTGTAGAGGGAGTTTGTTGTTCCCGGGTAGGGAGGCTCCACCCCTGTTTCCGGCCCTCCTGGCCATGAGGTGTTTGAACCACCATTGTTGGTCACCATTCCTGCATACGCTTTTCACCTGGAAAGATGTAAGAACTCCATGCCAGCCCACTAAGCCTGGAAATCCCTCCAGCCACGTGGGGCCAGAACAGATGAACATTGTATTTGCTGTTTTTTATTCCTGTATCTACCTGAAACCTTCTAAATGCTTATCTTCATGAGTAGAATATAGATTTCTTTCTTTTATACAAAACAAGGCCTCCTGAGTGTTATTTCTTGAGTGCTAGTGTTTGGTGAGGGGCGGGTACAAAAGGGAACTTCTAGCTAATTCTGCCCGAACTGGCTGGTACTTCCTGCTGTGCATTGCACTGAAATCCACACGGGTTTTCGTACAAACCAAAACTCTCAATAGAAGCCTCCTTTGCCTGCGTGGCGTGGGGTTGTCACAGGTTAAAGGCTTCCCGCCACCCCCTCAGCCTCCTTGCCCAAGCCAATATCCCCCTGCCTCAAAGGCCAGTTCTGTAACATCTCAGGAAGTTGCCCACTGCTTTCTGGGTGGCCAGTCAAAGTGGCGGCTATAGTTCCTTTCCTCCTGACATGTCTGGCACCTTTGGAAGACCTGCTTGGTGCCCCCCCTTCCTTCCTTCCTTCCTTCCTTCCTTCCTTCCTTCCTTCCTTCCTTCCTTCCTTCCTTCCTTCCTTCCTTCCTTCCTTCCTTCCTTCCTTCCTTCCTGCCCCCCCACCCCTGTGGCAGTGCTGCAGAAACAAGGAAGTTCTGTGCTTCTAAGGTTTCTTGGGTTTTGCGGCTTGCTTCGTGGATTTTGGTCTCCATCATTCTGGCTTCAGAAGGTTTCAGCTCCTGTGGTCCACCTTGACTGTGCACCCAAAGCCAAAATGAGCAAGGAGGACCTGATTAGAAACATCTTGTAGAAATAAACAGCATTAAATGCCTCATTTGGGTTTAAAGGACGACTAGCATGTCCTGACAATGCCGGTGTGCCTACCAAGGCCTGGGTGGATCCAGCAGTGAGGCAGCTATAGGGAAAGCCCTGAAGCCAGAAGATTAGCAGCGGGGGGTGGGGTGGGTGCACGAGGGTCCCTTGTGATCTGCTAGAGAGGGAGAAGCACCATCTTTGGAGGAGGGATAGCTTTTATGTGGCCTCAAAAAGGGAGAGCTGCAAGCCCAAGTCAAAAGCACTCCTATTTCCTTGCCGTGCAAAGATGGACCGACCTGGGAGCCACACCCCAGAGGAGGAAGCAGCTCGGAGGCCCTCTCTCACGGACGTTCCCAGAGCAGCCCTGCCCTGGTCCAGCTGTGAGGGAGGGCTGGTGCCCATCTCCGTTTGGGCCATGGGACCTGTGGGCCAGCCTGCTCCCACCTCCTGGCTCCCAACCGTTCCCATAACCCAGGCTTGGACTGGCAGCTGTTCTGTTGGGAGCCCCCTTTCCCCATGCCTATCAGAGCAGAGAGCGACAATTGGCAACCACAGAAGTCAGGAGTGGATCAATGGATCGCCTCAGGGTGTCACTGGCTGCCAGGAAATAAAGTCCCCCCCCCTTGCATTCCCCCCCCCCCCCCCGGCTGTGCAGACAGCCCTCAGGCACTGGGTGGGTGTAGTTAGCTGAACTTTTATTTTTAATTAACCCTGGTGTGTCGCAGCCCAGAAGCCTTGTTGGGGTTAATGATATCGCTGACCCACCACACGGCCTGATCAATACATTCTTTCCAGGGTGACATGGTCCTGCCGGATGCTACATTTATGGAAATGCAACACTCTCGAACGCTGCCGGCCCTGCAGAGCTGGCTCTCGGAGGAGGAGAAAGGCAGGCAAGGAGCTTGGAAAACTTTGCCCGAGAGCTATTGCCCAGGGAGGGGCTGGGCACTCTCACACACACACCCCTTCCTGGTCCTGAGCTGCCCTATACTCTCTTGTACAGCCAAAGCCACCAGGCCACACAGGCCCTAAGGCTTCTCTGTGGCTTCTCTGGCCTGTGTTTCCTGAAGGAAATGTGGAATGTCAATGAAACAAATAGATAAAACCATAATGTGGGCCCTTTCTCTGGAGGCCAGCTCCGTAGTGGTAGCCCTGGAGCTAGAATGAGAGGCACCTTCACCAGGAGGGCTCTGGCGGCCCCAACAAGGTCACCTGGGACATCGGGGTGGGTGGGGGGTGCCCTGCCTTCTTCCCCTCCTCAGGTGATCACCCATGGGCTGTCCTCTGCCAGCCATCCTGAACTCTGGGCAAGGAAATCAACAGCAACTCCATAAGTTCCAGTGATTCTAATGGGCCTCCTCTAGTTGTGACTTACTGCACTAAAGGAATAGGCCTGTTTGAGTCAATGAAACTTATGGAGGACCTGATTCACTGAATCCCAACTGATTCATTGGGCCTACTCTAATGTGAGTTACTTTGTTAACCAACAGGATTTCAGCCCCTATGTATGAATAAGATGGTTTCTCTATAGTGTTTCTTCTATACAGCAGGGGGAGGAAAAGTGTTTTGTTTTGTTTTTTGACAAAATTCTGGACTGGGCTTTAAAACAGCAGTTTTGCATCATAGTCTCCTCTACCATCTGCTGGAGAAGTAAATTACTTTCTATCTGTTACCAGGATGTTTTGGTAATCAGTGCTTCAGAAGTTCACCTGTGTTAATCATACCATTTGCCTGCTTGAATGTTTGCCACTGGTGTTAACGGTTTGTCATTTCCTTGGTCTCTGCCACCCTGGGCGCTTTGGACATGCTTCTGCAACCCAAATGCGCCATCCTAGGCGTCTCTGGAATTGAAGGGCAATCCACAAAGCTCACACTCTTGCACAGCAATAAATCCAAAATGTGCCACAGGGCCCATTCGTTCGTTCGTTCATTCATTCATTTATCAGGATGGGGAAAAACTTAGCTCTCTGAAAACCGGTAGGTGTGCTTTACTTGGACTTGTCCTGAATAAAACTCGTATGTTGGGCATCTTTTTTCTTAAGGCTGGCCAGGGATGGAGACCTGCCAAAGCTGTGTTTCTCTCCCCCCCCCCCCCCCCGGCGTGACTGCCTTTCTTTATTTTCCAGGGACACCTCTTCCCTCTCCCAGCCCTTGGCAGCCGCCTGCCAGGAGAAGGAGGGATGGTTGAAGGAATGACTCCCTCTTGCCACACAAGCCTACCTGGATCCTGTTCTGGGGTTCTTGAAAGCTGGCCGAGGGGAGCAGGCTGTGCCCACCCCAGAATTAATCAGAGAGGTCTCCTTGGTTAAAGGGCAGGAATCAGAAGAAGAAGAAAACAGGCCATTCCCAAAATGAGAGGAAGGGGAGGCAAGTCCCTAACCCTGCTTTCCACCCACTTGCAATGAGGGTCAGGGAAGCCCTCCCCTTGGACAATACCTTGGACGCAGTTAAAACAAAAAATAACCACTTTTATCGAGAAAGACGTTTCCCAGAGATCAGCGATAGAAAAGGACGGAGTGGCCTTATTAGATCTGCTCCCAAACTCTGGCCAGGCCAGGCCAAGAAAAGCCCCTGGTCGCAGGCTGGCAACTTATGGGATGTCCTTTCGGGCCAAAGAGGTCTCTGTTTTTCAGCTTCCGCAACGCAGCCGGTGGTGACCGACGGCAAAGCGTCTTGGGATGCTCTGCGGCGGAAACATCCGGGCAGCCGAGAAAGGAGGCGGGCGGGCGGGGGCCTGCGACACCCGGCAGGGAGCCTGGGGAGAGGAACCGGAGACCGAGCCTGTCTTGAGCCGTCTGGGGTGTGAACGCACGTTGAAAACGAATGTTTCCCCGCCCTTTCCCAGCAAAGTTTAGGATTTCGGCCAAAAGAAGCAGGTCGCCGGTGCCCCTTCCTCTGAGGAGCGGCGGGAGCGGAGAAGAGAAGGGAAGGGGGGGGCTGCAACAGGATGGATGAAGAGCAACCGGAGAGCGGGAGACGCTCCCCCCCTCCACTCCCGTCCTTCAAAAGGGGAAGGCTGGCGGGTCTGAGAGGCTCCGAAGCCCATTCCAACGCAGAGCTCCGAGCTCGGGGCCGGGGGGGGGGACGCCTCGTTGGGCGAGCGGGGGGGGCGGGTGGTGACGGTCTCTGGCTCTCTCGGCTGCAGGGAGGGAGCCAAGAAATTCGGGGGAAGGGGAGGCGCTTCGGTCTTTCGGCGCCTCTTTCCAGGGACTGAAATGGAGCCTCCTTTTCCCGAGAGAGTCTACCACAGAATGCACTTACCAGCCTCTGGGGCAGGGACCCTTCCCGGTCGCCGCCGCGTGCCTTGCTGGTGGGCTCCCCAGAGGCGGAGCCCGGCCGGGTTGTCAGGCTGGAGGATCGCGTCTGGCTCAAGGCAGCGACGCTCTCTCTCTCTCTCAACCTCTCTCTCTCTCTCTCTCTCTCTCACACACACACACACACACACACACACAGACACACCGCGCGCGCCCCTCCTGCCTGCGGCGTTTGAGGGATGAAAGGAGCGCTTGGCCTTCGGCGCCTGACACTTAACCCCCGGCGGGACCTTCCGGCCTCGCGGCCCGCGAAAGGGCACCATTAAATAACCGTAAATCTGCAGCCCGGGAGGGGGGAGGGGGAGGGGGAGCTCGCTGACCCTTGGGGCCGCTGGGCTGGGGACGATGACCCGCGCCGCCGCCCCCGCCGGGCTACCCCGGGGAAAAGAGGCAGAGATTAATGAGACCCCGCGGAGCGGCAGCAACCACGGCCGGCGGGGGCGGGGGGGGGTGGCAGGGGGCCGGAGGCCGGAGCAGAGAAGAGAAGAGGCGAGGGACCGTCAATCCCGGGCGGCTACCCAAGAATCCCAGGGCCAAGGGAGGGCTTCTTTCCCCGGATGCCCAGGCGAGGCAGGACGGAGGGAGAGAGAAAGCATTGTTTTGCTTCTCAGAAGTAGGAAGGAAAAAGAATATGGGGGGGGGGGACGCCCTGACTACTCTGCCAGCCCCTTCTTCGATGCCCACCTTAACATGCGTGGCGAGAGGGTTGGTGTGTGTCAGAGAATCCCAAATCAAGGCCATCGGGAGGCCAGATGCCATTAGGAACTAGTCTGGACTTCTGGCGGGGCCACCCACAGCAGAAAGATCAAAGCTGAGGCACCAGATTGGGGGGTTGTCTATTTAGGGAGGCTGTGTTGGCTTGGCTTGCAGTAACTGAGTTACTTTCTGTGTATCCTAAAATAGTTCTAGTGACATAATTTATTCTGGGTTATTTATTTCTTCCAAGAACTTTGAGAGTAGCTTTCACTTCACTTTCTAAAACTGCAGATTCTTCACTACAGGATCTTCTTCTCTATTATCAATGGCATTTTTTAAAAAAATATTTTTTAACAAACAAACTCAAAAAAGACAATAAAAACTCACACATACACTACAATACACTCCTTAGACTCACTATTCTTATATAATCTCACTCTTTACATTTTACTTCCACCTAGTGCTGCCGTCCCCCCTTTGGGACTAGGGTCCAATACTTTAATTTTACAGTTCATGTCGCCCCGTGTCTCTCCAGAAATATGTTAATTCTTCTTTTGGCATATACCCTTTCCCTTTAATCAGGACATGTTCTAGAAATGGATTCCATATTTCCCTTAAATCATTATTTTTAGCATATCTCTTCTGATTTTCATATCAGAAGTCAATTTATCATTACCATGTTCCACATTTCTCTATACCATTCTTCCATGTTAAGTGTTGCATTTTCAATTCTTTGCAATTTTTTCTTTTAATTTTTTAACAAATTTTAAACAAAACTTTATTTTAGACAATCCATCACATTATAAACAGATAATATAATTAACTATTCATGTTACCTACTAAGTATTTTAACATTCTAAACAACAGCAGCTATTCACATCATTTAACAAAATTACACTTAATCTTGAATCTCCACTCCATCCTAAAAAGTTACCCACCAAAAATCTGAGCCATCTAGATTATTTCCTAAATCGTGTGACTTCTCATTGGTGTATTTTAATAAAGGTTTCCAAGTTTCAAAGTACTGACTGTGCTTTATTTCTCCTCTGTATATTCTGATCAATTTCTCCATCAAGAGCGTTTGCCGTATCCTATTCAAAAATGTCTGTAATAAAAGATGTTGGCAGTTTTTTCAACTTTTCTGGTCATATTAAGCTACTTAATAAAGACACAATTGCAAATACATATAGGGACGGCAAGGTGTGAGACTGGCAATTCTTTGCAATTAGTAGTCTTGCCACAGTTGCCATTATGATAACTAACTCCTTTTTTCCTCTCTTTGCCTGCTTATCATTCACTATCTTCAGTAAAGCAATCATTGCTATTTGTTTCTCCATTCCCATTCTGTCTCTTATTTCATTAAAAACCATAGTCCGTTCTTTCCTCCTTCTTTCACAAGACCACCACATGGGCATATACTTCTATTTCTCTTTCTTACACCTCCAGCACATAGGTGATAAGTTTGGGAGCTGTCCTTTGGGAGCTTTTCTACTCCCTTCACCACTGGAACAATCCATTCTCTTCTGCCGATGTGAGTGTTACTCCTGAGGAGGGTGGAGGCATTTCAGAAAGTGGTCACAGTGTGATCTTTTTTCCACATTTAGGTCCACTGACAGCACAGTAAAGTTTGATCAAATTTTAAGTGATCACACAAAGCAAAGCTAATCTTGAACCCAGCCTGCCCTTTTCTGCTTTCTTTTCATCTCCATTCATGGTTTGGGTGGGTTTTCTTTTGTGAGAGCTCCCCATTTTAGTTCACTATGATCATCCATGTGATTGTGAATCTCTCTCCAAAGTCACAGCATGTATACATCTTTCTTTAATTGCATCAATGTATTGCACAGTTTAAAACTATGTCCATGTATGAAATACAGGTAAAATTAAAAACAGATTAAATTTCAAGATAATTAGACTCTTTTTGTCCAGAAGCTGGCTACTTCAACAGCATCTTTTCGAAAATGCTGTTTTAGACAGCTTTAACAGGAGTATAGTGTCCCAGATCTTATGAAGCACCAGTGCTGTTGATCCACGGCCAGTGTTGATACTCACTGGGTTCCGGCTGTGACCCAAACCCCTCACGTACAGGGCACGGGCCCCACCCAGAACTGGTGGGGAATTAGAGGGGATATTGCTGAGGGAAGAGAGGAGAGGGCTTTTCAAAGACTTGAAAGGCTGTCCTACAGAGGAGGGGCAGGATCTGTCCTTGGTCATCCCAGAGTGCAGGACATGTAATAATGGGCTCAAGTTACAGGAAGCTAGATTTCGGCTGAAAAACTTCATAAGTATTAAAGTGGTACAACAATGGAACCAATGGCCTGAGGAGGTGGTGAGTATTCCAACACTGGAGGCATTTAAGAAGACATTAGACAACCATCTGTCAGATCTGCTTCGAATTAGATTCTTGCACTGAGGAGGGGGTTGGGGGGTGGCCTTAGAAGCCTCTTGCAATTGCACAAATCTATGATTCTGTTACTCAAACTTTCCTAGGAGGTTAAGCAACAAGGAAGGAGAGGGAATGCACAGAAGTCCTCCGAGGCATTGGGTGGGTGGGGGGTGTAGAGGTGGGGTGTGGAGATATGGCACAAAAGGACAAATGTCCTCCAAGCGAGGAGAGATTCCTGTAGAATCCCAGAAGCCTTTCTTTCCACCTTTGCAAGAGGCAAAGCCACCTTCGGATGGGAGAAAGGCTCAGGGGACTCCTTTCAGCTGGCGCACCTTGGAGCGCCCCCTCACGCCGACCAGATCAGCTCTTCAACTTTGAATAAGGCCACCACCAGGCGGCCTCTGCACCATAGCCCACAATCACAGTGGCCACCAGTGCTACACAGGCTGGCACCATAACCCTGAAAGGTAGCCTTTCTGGAGAGCCAGTGGGACAAAGAGTGCCTTAGGCGTTGGACAGACTGCATGCCACCAGCTCCACCTGAACCCACCCATCCCATTTCCATCACAAAGTTCTGCACACACAGAGGCTTCTAAAAGTTTCCAGACAAACAGATGGATGTAAAAAGTCAGGTGGAGGGTAAGGCCCTCCAGGTACAGGAGCTCAGAAGCTACCCATTCACCTGGCTTGGATGATCGGCTTTCATGCCTCCCTCCACCACAGAGTCCCTGCGTGGCCTTTGGTGAAGCCACATTGCGTGACAGTAGTTTCTCAACCATAAAATGCTTGCAGAGTTTGTGTAAGCACCCTTGTTGTTGCAGCAAAAACCGAGCAGAGGTGGGGACTACTTGGCATACTAAGGAAAACGTCGGGGGGGGCACAAGGGAAAATGGGGGAAATCCATGGGGTCATTCTCCTTCTCTAACCAGCAGTTTGCCCTCCCTCGCACACAGGCCCCTCCGGTGAACTGCCCCCAATTTGTCATCCGTGGTGCAGGACAAGGAGACCCCCGCCAGCCCACCCCGCTCCCTCGCTGCTCCAGGGCTGCCCCTTCCTCAGGTGAGCCCTGCCCTCTGCCTGCACAGCTTTAATCGCCGGGGTCATCCATCTTCCATGCGCAGCGCATGGCTGTCAGCAGCTCAGACAAACCATTTCCTCATTTCATTGCCCTGGCTGCCTGGGAGGGGGTGAGCGGGAGTTCCTGGCAGCAGCTTTAATTGAAGCCGCATGTTGGTGGGAGCAGCACGAGGGCAAAGCGGGGTGTGTGTGCGCGCGAGCGACATGAGAAGATCTCCCCCTTTCCCACGAGCCAGCACCTTGCAGCCATCTAGGGTGAAATGCCACTCAGGCGTCCACAACGCACCCACCCACGGGACTTTGGGCTCCAAGGGAAACTTTTTCGGGTCCTCCAGGCTAGTGGGTTCTCTCCTGCCACTCGCCGAGCAGCCCAGAGCCCTGGTGCCGTGGCCTTCACACTCTGTTCCCCCACCCCACCCCTCCACATCCTCTGAACACCCCATTCTGCCCCCTTCCATGCCATAAGAGTTGCCCCCCCCTTGCTGGCTGCCACATCCATCATGCCTTTGCCCAACCAAAGTGTGCACACACAGCCACGCTACAGGCCTGCCAGCCAGCCCTGGCCCTGTCTCCTGGCCTTGTGCCTTCAGTTGGCCTCCCCAAAGCTTTAAGGACCACGGCCCAAGGACTGCTGAAGGCAGCATCCTTGGGGTCAAGCAGCAGAGGCATCTCCTGTTCTCCAATCAGACTGTCAGCCCCTCCTGCTCTCTGGGAGGACTTGCACCCCCCTCCCCACTTCTCCCCTGGCATTGTGACCCATAGAATCATGACGCTGGAAGGGGCCCATAAGACTATCGGATCCGACCCCCTCCCAGAAGCTGCATCCAGGTAAAGAGGAAGAGGTGGCTCCCTGAGTGGATAAAGGCGTGACCCCTCCCAGGACCTACAAGCAGGGCCATGCTCTGCAAGGACATGCCATCAACACTCCGCCTAAGAGGTGCAGCTCAAGGAGCCTCGCCCTCGGTTCTGTTTCCCACATGGCATTATCCTGTAGAGTCCCTGGAGGTACTGCTGCTTGGCTGCTTGTGCAGCCCCGGTGGCTTCTCTCCAGAGATCGGGCCATTCCTAGAAGAACCCCCTTCCTGGGCAGGTGGGGGGCCAAGGGGGCAGAGGGACAGAGGAGGACAGGCGGCTCCCCTTCCATTTTGGAACTCTGCGGCTTGAAGGAGGAGGAGCAGCACAAACCCGGAGGCATGCCTGTTACCATGGTTGAGCCAACATTTGTTGGCCTGGATGCACAAGCCGGTGACTAGGAAAGGTGGCCTGTTTGGCACTGAAGCTCAAAGCAAACATTCCTCCCCCCTCCCTCCCTTGTCCCGGCAACCTCCAAATGGCCTGAGCCAAACGGGCAGAGGGTGGAGCAGCAAGAGCTTCACATTTCAAAGGTGCTCCTAATCTGGTGAGGAAGGTCATGTAAATAATCGCCACCGCAACACACACACACACACAAACACACACACACACACACACACACACACATACGTCTCCCTCCTGTTGATGGAGGGGACCCCTGACCTTGGGAAAGGCCAAAAGGAGGGAGAGGAGGGGCAGCCCCCCACACCTTTTGGTCTCTGGCAGAGAGAGGCTTGGACTCTCCACCAACCCTCGCCCTTTTAAAGGGGCCTCCCCCCCTGCAAGGATCTCCCAGGGGAAGGAAGCTCCCTCAGAAAGTCCCCTGTGGGCTCCCCCCCCCCGCCTGTGTCTCCAGCTGGCCACAGAGAGACTTAGAGTGCATCTGAAGCCCAGGGCCATCATCCGGACCACTCATCCCTCCAATCAGAGGGAAGGTCATGGACATCCTCTTAGGCTGCCTCTCCACTCACTTTCTGCATCTTTCAGCCTCCATGTGTTCAGGGTTCTCTTCTGCATGTTATGAAGAGTCAAGCTGGAATCAATTCACAGAGACCCTAACAGGGCTATCAAGGTAAGTGAGATAGTTGAGGGAAGTTTTACTAATTCCCACCAGTGAGTTTCTATGGCCAAACAGTGATTTGAACCCAGTCCCCTGGTCTTAATCTGTAACTCTGTCCACTGTACCATAAAGGGTATGACAGGGAGGACTAGATGAGATTTGGCAGCTTTTAGAATGTGTGTTGTGAAACCTAAATGTAAATGCTCTCTCTCTCTCTCTCTCTCTCTCTCTCTCTCTCTCTCTCTCTCTCTCTCTCTCTCTCTCTCTCTCTCTCTCTCTCACACACACACACACACACACACACACACACACACACACACACACACACACACACACACACACACACACACACACGCAATGTTTGGCCTGATTCTCACCAACCGATCAGACTGCCAAGAGCCTCACACCTGAGGTTTAGAAAGCACCTGAAAAGTTAGTCTGTACAACAGAGGGTTGGCTGGAGACAATGGACCCAATCCCATCTCTACCACAGTAATTTGCTGAATGCAAATACTTTATTTTTCCATGTATAAGATACCTCCATGTATAAGACACTGTGAAGGTTCGATTTTAGCCTCTGCCTTTTTACCAAATAAAACAGGAGTCATTTGTATGGCAAAATCTAAACTTGGGTTTATTGAATTATTCAACTGAAAAAATGTTCCTTGACGTTTCTTCTTCTAACTTCTCTTGCAGAGCCAACGGGTGCCGCAAGGGCAACCAATTCTCTTGTTCAAACGGGTTTAACGATTTGTGCTCCCAAGGTCCAGGAAGGAAGGGGTCATAACTCGGTATCGTAGGCTCGTCTCTCTCATCCCCCTGCTCTGTCCACAGTGACTCGCCTTCTCGTGCAGTGGGACCCCACGGTCCTGGAAGTATGTCATTCTCCTGCTTCCTCCGCACACCATAGCCGATGCTCCTCGGCTTCCCTCGCCACCGCCTCTCTTTCTTCTTTCAATCTCCTTCTCCAATCCTGCGCCTCTGACTCTCCCCAGTAAGAGGGTCTCTGAGGCAACCCCCTCCTACGCCGGTAGTCAGCTTCTTCCCAGGGCACTTTTACTTTTTCCCATCTCCCTGTCCAGGGATCTTCCACCCAGATCAGTTCCCTACCACCCCCTGCCAGTATGCTGTCTCTTTCCCTTTTTATATCCTCCATTCCCACCTCTATCACGGACCTCCCCTTTTCTTCCTTTCCAGCCAATTACCCTTCTGTTTGTGTGGCCATGGTTAAACCCTGTAAGTTCTTTTCCAATTCCCAGGTATCTATTCCCCATTGCACACACTCTCTCTCTCAAGGGGTCAGTGGAGGAGTGGTCTGTACCTCTTTGGATACCCTATTGACGGATGGCACTCCAACGAGAGCTTCTATGCTCTCCTTGCACCTCTCACAGATGCCTCCACTCTTCTATCCCCAAATTAAGAAATCTAAGTGGGGCTTAGCAAATGTAGCATTAAAAGGATCAAAGTGCTGCAGGATGGCTTTGATCCCTGCTTTCTCCCTTTCTTCTAAGCCCCGCGTGGCTTAGCAAAAGGAGGGGAAAGGAATCAAAGCAATTCCATGACTGCACAGTCATTTTGATCCCCTTCCCTCTTATGCAGCCACTGGATTTCTTTGATCCTTCCCCCCTCCTTTTGCTAAGCCCCATGGGACTTAGGAAGCAGAGGGGAAAGCAGGGATCAAAGCCATCCTGCAGCAATTTGATCCCTGCTTTCCTTTTGCTAAGGCTTAGCAAGTGGAGAGGAAAGCAGGGATCAAAGCCCTGCAGGATCACTTTGATCCTTGCTTTCCTTTTGCTAAGACTTAGCAAGTGGAGAGGAAAGCAGGGATTAAAGCCCTGCAGGATCACTTTGATCCCTCTTTCCCCTCCACTTTGGTTATTCTCCTCAACGTACTTCCATGTATAAGACGACCCACAATTTTTAGTCTAAAGATTTTAGACAAAAGTATAGTCTTATATATGGAAAACATGGTAGGTGTTTCAGGTAATCTAACAGGCAATTGTGCATCTGGGCATCAAAGGATGGACAATACTGTATAGAAATGAAATAAACTATGTAACTGGAAACAGAAGTTAAAGAAACTCTATTTTCTCTGTAAAAAGACAAATAGGAGCAGACTATGGTACAAACTATGAACTATTAATATTAAGTATTAGAATAAAGCTGAAGAAGAACAGTAAAATGATCACAGTGCCAAACTAAATATAAATAACATTCCTGAAGATTCAAAAGATGATGTAAAGATTTAGGTTAAATCTTAAATTACTATGCTCAATTTACAACAGACCAGAAGAAGTGTGAATAGAAAACAGATATATTACCAGTGAGGAATATAAAAAGACGATTTCTTTTGCTGAATGAAAAGGTTTTCTGGCCAATCAAAACTCTAAATGACAGATGAAAAGCAAAAGTCAATGGACATCCCAAAGAGTGCACTGTATTAATTTCCCATAAACCTAAAGCAAATCTCAGAATGCTGTATTTATAGTAAAACCTGAAGATCATATATGGAGGGAGAAATTCCAGAAATTTGGAAAAGTAAGAGGCACTAGTATATATTGGCTAATGGATGGGAAATAATTTAAAATATGCAGATAACACTGTATTACTGGCAGAAAATAGCATTGGCTTCAAACCACCACTGAGGAAGGTGAAAAAAGGAACTTGAAAACCTGAACAATAAGACAAAACTCACAGCTCTAGAAGAATTATACAGTTTTAATGTTGACAATGAAAAAACTGAAATAATAAACTAATGTAAACTAATAAACTAGTATCTCAGTCTAATTATCAGTCTAAAAAGAGACTGTAGTCAAGAAATCAAAAGAAGATTGAGACTTGGAAGGGTAGTTATGATCTTCAAGGATAAAAATGTGTCACTGAAAGGCAGGCTTTCCTAATTACTATGCACACATGTGACTTTTAAAATTTATTTTGAATTTGCTTTTGATTAGTTAATTATCTTGCTGTCTTAACTATCTAAAGAATGCATTTGCAAAGGCTTTCACGGCCGGGATCTAATAGTTGTTGTGGGTTTTTCGGGCTTCTTGGCCGTGTTCTGAAGGTGGTTTTTCCTAACGTTTCGCCAGTCTCTGTGGCCGGCATCTTCAGAGGACAGCAAACTGTGCTCTGGTGTAGTTTGGCTAGGGCGTGGAGTATTTATGGCTGTGAGTTGGGATGATTAGTGTGTATTGTTGTGGGTGTATTGTTTTCTGTGGATGGGTGATTAGTGTGTTTTGTTGTGGGTGTATTGTTGTGATGAGATTATCTGTCACTGTGGTTGATGGTAGTGATCCCCTTGACCTTGTGGTTGGGTAGAGTTCGTGACCTTTTGCATGCTGTATTTTTGAGAGCTGGGAGCCAAGTTTTGTTGAGTTTCAAACTTTCCTCTTTTTTGTTCAAGTTTTTCTGGTGCTTGTGGATTTCAATGGCTTCCCTGTTCAGTCTGACGTAATGATTGCTGGTGTTGTCCAGTATTTCAGTATTTTGAAATAGAATTTCATGTCCAGTTTGTTTTAGGGCATGTTCAGCTACTGCAGATTTTTCTGGTTGTTTTAGTCTGCAGTGTCTCTCATGTTCTTTGACTCTGGTGTGGATGCTTCATTTTGTGGTTCTAATGTATACCTGGCCACAACTGCAAGGTATCCAGTATACTCCTGCAGTGGTGAGGGGGTCCCCTCTGTCCTTTGCTGACCATAACATTTGTTGTATTTTTGTGGTGGGCTTGAATACTGTTTTTAGGTTGTGTTTTTCTGGAGAGAAGATGTGTGCCTGCAAACCTGGGGACCTGGTGCCAAGCAGTGAGAAGTCTGTCAACATTTGAAAATTAGAATTTATGGGGTGCTAGAATGATCATAGGGACAGCAAGAAAACAGTGCTTTGAAGATACGTTAAAAGTGAAAGTATGGCTAGAAAAGAGCTTCTTGAAGCATTAGTTTACATGACATCATAGTTGTTTTCAAAACAACCGTCTATTTCTCAGCCAAGTCTGGGTACAGTTACTGATAACACTGCTTTGAAGTATTTCATTCATTATGTGAATGTTTTCACATGTAAACAAGTGATGTAATGCATGGCTTAAATGAAATGACATTTGTAATCCAATAGCACCATCATTTGGAAAATGGAAAATCCTTGATGGGCAGGGTTTAAGGCTTAACATTTTTGAGAGAGGGGGAAAACATCAGATAGGAGACCTCTGGACTAGAAGAAATGAAGGTAGCACTTTCCTAAAGTTGAAAATTTAGTCAAAACATAGATGTTTTATAAACAAAAGGTTGCTAGCTTAAGGAAATTGAATGGGGGCAAAGTGAACAATTTGCATTAGGCTAGAACAGACAATAATTTCCTACTGTTAGAAAACCTGGAATAGTAAAAATAGACAACAAAAGAAAAACAGTCTGTAAGAGCTCTTAGTTAGGCATCCTTCAGTCTTGAGAGACTATGGTAACGTGCTCTGTATGGAGGACTTGGAACAGCATCTAGTGTGGCTGAGAAGGCCAATTCGAGAGTGACCATCCCTTCCACACTGAGGACAAATCCAATCTGTCCCCTGTCCAGCTCCCTGACTTTGCTGCTTTTGTGACTTCCTCTTTGCTTCGGCCTGCTGGATAAGGGTCTCTTCAAATTGGGAGAGGCCATGATGCAACGCCTGCCTCCAGGCTGAACGGTCAGATGTCAGGGTTTCCCATCTGTTGAGGTCCATTCCTAAGGCCTTCAGATCCCACATGCAGAAGTCCTTGTATCTCAGCTGTGGTCTCCCTCTGGGGCAATGTCCCTGCACTAATTCTCCATACAGGAGAGCTTTTAGAATCTGACCATCGCCCATTCGCACAACATGCCCAAGCCAACGTAGACGTTGCTGTTTCAGTGCTAAAAATTCCAGCTCGATCTAGGACTACTGCGTTTGGAACTTTGTCCTGCCAGGTGATCCCAAAAATGTGTCAGAGACAATGCATATGGAAGGTGTTCAGCTTCCTCTCCTGCTGTGCACAAAGGGTCCGGGACTCACTGCAGGACAGGAGTGCTCTCAGGACACAGGCTCTAGAGACCTGGATCTTGGTCTATGCTGTCAGCTTCTTATTGAGCTGTACTCTCTTTGTGAGTCTAGAGAATGTGGTAGCTGCTTTGCCAATGCGTTTATCCAGCTCAACATCTAGGGAGAGAGTGTCAGAGATCATTGAGCCAAGGTACACAAAGTCATGAACAACCTCCAATTCTTGTGTGGAGATTAGGAGGTGAGTCCACGCCCTGGCCCAGGACTTGTGTTTTCTTCAGGCTGATTGTTAGTCCAAAGTCTTGGCAGGCCTTGCTGAAACAATGAAATGTGAAATGGATTGACTCCCTAAAGGAACCACAAGACTGGGTTCACAAAAGCTGAGGGCCGGACCTGTGGGGCCTTTTGCTCATTCATAAGGTTGCCAGAAGTCAGAGGGGACTTGATGGCCCCGAACCACAGGGCCAGGCAAAACCACCAGGCCGCGGCTCTTGTCCTCAGTCCCAGCCTCATGGCCACTTTGGCCTCTCACCTGCTTGCAACTGCGTTCCCTGTGAAATCCGCACCTTTTGCCCTATCCCTGCCATTCTGCCTCTCCCTAGGCCACCGGGTCAAACAGGACAGGGCAGAATGGCACTGCACAGGAACGAGGCCTGGCAACAGTCACGCCCATCACGTCTTCCCTCCACCCAGATGTTTTGGGGAGCAGCTGCACCTTAGTGGCAAAAACCTCCCAAAGGTGCTGAGGAACTCCCTGGAGTCTAAAAGACTCCCCAGGCAGCCACTTCCCCCCTCCCATTATGGAAGGGGCCACCTGGCCTTCCTCGTCAGGAAGGGGCCTAAGTTAAGCTGGTTACAGTCTCCTTCCCAACCCCAAGCTTTAGCCTTCCTGTCACCCCAATACCCACATCTGGGGGTCATCACCTACTCAGCCAGCCCCTCCCCCCACTTGTCCAGGTGGGCCACTTGGATGGGAATCTCCTCCAACCGCCTGCCAAGACCTTGGTAGCCTCTGTAGGGAGACTTGACCAGGAGTAGGGATAGGGAAGCAACCGCCTGGAAGAAGGCGCAGGAGGAGAAAGTCAGCCAGCCATCCTCTGGCCAAGAACCGCCACCCCTTGGCTGGTGGGGAAGTACCCCTGGGGTGCGGGACCAGGTGATTCTGACAACGCAAGGGCCACCTAGAACAAAAGCTCGCTGCAATCTCTGTGACCCAGGAAGACTGGCCAAGCAGCTGAAGAACAGCAGCTGCATCAGCTCTGCCATGACTGTGGTAGACTTTGTCTTCGAAAGAACGCAGGGGGACAGCCCTGAGCAAAGAGCCCCAAAATCCCCAGCGTGCGACTTGTCCGCGACCCTACAGAAGCGAATCTGACCTCCAAAGATCCTCTCTTGCTCACAAACCTGGCCCTCTTCCCGGCTCTCCCCATTTCTGAAAAGTCCTCTCTCCCCCCCCCCAAAAAAGGAGGCCGACGGCCTGCCTAGGGGCACCTGGGAGGAGCCTCGGGCCACCTGGTGGCCTGACCGGCCTTTCCAGGTCCTCGCGGGCCACAGCGCCCGGAGGAAGGAGAGGGCCGCCCGCCCGCCTCGACCTTGCCCGAGGGGGCGAGACTCCCCGGCCGAGCCAGGCCCCCAGCGGACCCACGTGGCTCCATCCTGCTCCGAGGAGAGGCGCTCTCGGGCGGCCGGCCTCAAGGGCTTCTTCTGCTCCGCCGCGGGGAGGGCGCGGCAGGGCTTCCCCGATGAAAGAAGCTCCCCGGGGCCCGGCGGCGGCGGCCGCCTCCTCCCTGCGCGCCTCCTCCCTGCGCAGCCTCCCCAGAGCCGCGCCGTCACGCTTGTCAACCGCGGGAAGCCGGCGGCGGCAAGCGGGGCTTAATTGGTGATCGCTTGATCTGCCGCTCGGACCAGGGCCCCGCGGGGGGACCGCTCATAACTGGGCTGGTCAATCGCGGCCCATCGTCGGCCCGGCTCGCCTCCCCGGGGGCTGCGGGCCGGAGCCGTCATTAGCCGGGCAATTACGGGGGCTCCGTTTCGCCTGAGCCGACCCGTTGCCCACCCACCCCCGTCCCCCCGCCTCGCGCCGCTTCCTCTGCTAGCGCCGGCTTGGCCTCGCTCGCCTGCCGCCGACGCCGCTTTCTCGCCGGCCCAGCAGCTCAAAGCGGGATCGGTTGGAAGGTGGCTCCTCCGACGACGTGGGCACGCCTGGCGCGGCCCGGGCGACGCTTGGGCAAACGATGCGCGCGATCCTCCGTTGGGGACCGAGGTCTGCGGCCACGTTAGCCTCGTGGAGGGAGGCGACGCCGGCGGTCCCCGGCCTCCTTTTCTCGCCGAGGGAGGGCTGTAGAGAGCCGGCAGCCGCGCCGGGCCCAGCTGGACAAAGGCGGCCAGGCACCAGGGCCGGGCAGCCGTGGCCCACCCTTCCGCCACCGCCTGCCTCGCTCCTTCTGGTCTCTTCCTGCGGGCAAGCAAGGGCTCCCCCGGGCCCCTGGGAAGCAGCGATCTGGAGAAACAGCCGAGCCCGGTGGGTGCTTTCCCTCCTTTTCCAGCCTGGGAGAAGCCCTCTCGTCCTCCTCGCCTCCCCGGCTGCCAAGCGCTGAGCCCACTGCCTGCACCAAGGGCGAAGGGTTCCAGGGGTTCCCCGGAGGGCTGCCCCAGCTGGTGGGGGTAGACGCAGGTCAGCCGATCTGCTCCCAGAGAAGCGCCCTCCCTCCCAGGAATCCTCCTCCCCCCCCCCATCCACCCCACCTTCCAACCTCTGGTGCTTCTGAGCCATTTTCTGGATGCAGTTCAAGGTGTTGAGTTTATAAGCCTGTTTTGCGAGTAGTGGCCTGGTTTGTTTCAGGATCAACCCCCTGTCCCTGCCATTAAAGGAGCCTGGACCGGGAGGAACTGGGGTGGGCCGAGGCTGCCAGTGGAAAACTGCTCCTCCTCGCCTCTCCCATTTCGTCCCAATCTGGGCCCTGCAAGAACCAGATTCTGTCAGGTAGAGCGTCACCTTTAGAAAGCTGCCTGATTCCTGGTTGCCCCATCCTCCGGAGAGGGCGAGGACCCTCCCCCAAGAATGCTGCTTCATTCATGGGCAAGAGCCTCCTTGACATTCAGAATACTTGTGCCAAAGGGCAGCTTGCCCCCTCGTGCATGTCCCTCCCCTCCCGCCCACGTAGTCATAGCGGTCCTTTTCTAAGGGGAACAAAGTGGGGGGAGGGTGCTGGGCAGGAAGGCTAGCCAGAGCCCTCTCCTCCAGGATGGGGGGCAATGGCAACAGCAGGGCCTCCCTGTCAAGGCCTGGGAAGAAAGGAAGAGGGTGCTCCGTGGCGGGGGTGGGTGGGGGGCAAATGGCCGCAGTTCTTGTCTGGTCCGGCCGGAAGGCTCTTCTGCTGTCCTGATGAAGCAGTTGTAGTAAACCAGGCTCCTCTTTCTGAAAAGAAGAGTTTCTGTGATCCAGAAGCTGGCTCCATAGATCATCGCCTGACTGGGGCACCTGGTCCTGAAAGGGGGGGGGGCAGGGAGAAAGGCATTGCTGGCTGGCGGGTACTCCGTGCTGCCCCCAATCCAGAAAGATGCCCCTGGCCCCGTGCGCCACAAGGCAGCCAACTCCACGGAGACCTCTGGGCCATGCCTGTATCTCTCGTTCTGTAGCCTTCAGCCCAGCAGAGGGGCCATTGCTCATAAGTCCAAGTCAGTGGGGTAAGCAGGAATAATGGTAGGATCTGCTGCCAATGCTGGATTGCTTGGGTCACTCCTTTCTGGCAGGGACAGGACAGGAACAACACACACACACACACACACACACACACACACAGAGGGAAGGCTGTCGTGAGTTGGGGGAGGATTCTCCCTTTGGTACACATCAACCTCTGCAATGAGTCTGGAGCAAACTGATCAATGGGGATGGGGGGGGTTCCATCTCTTTGCA